>NC_050074.1:49387224-49708622 GCF_009764565.3 Dermochelys coriacea
TTTTGTTTGCAAACTCTTCATCAGCCGCTCATTGAACGTGGAACTAAGGGGAGGCGGGTGATGGGGCAGGTCCAAACGCTCGCCCCATGACCATACGCTTTTCAGGAAGTGGTCCCCAGTCCCCGCAGGACAGTGGACTCCGCCAAGCAAGCCAGCATCCCCAGGAGCAGCACTACCATAACTAACCAGCTCACAGGCTGGCGTCATTTGCCAAAGCAAACGGGGTTTGATTGAGGGGCAGTAATCCAAGCGACTGGTTCAGGACTGAACAGCCCCCTCCTGGCCAATCCCATGGCAGTCATGGAAGGACCTGGCTGGCCCACCAGCTGGCAGCTGCTGGCCCAGATCGTGATCGTTCCCTCCCCTTCACGTCCCCCACCGAGCAAAGAACTGCGCGAACCAGGGAGCGGAGGGGAAATCTGGACTTCATTATTTACAGAACAAAGAGAGACAAAAGGCACTTTGGAGAAAAAAAAGAAGGTCCGTATGTGCCAGGTTGGCTGGGCACCGTGGGGATCCGGCAACACCATGAAGGGGAGAGCTGGGGGCCACGCACGAACCACCAGACTCACATGGGATGTAGCTCCCAGGTGGTGTGGCAGGAATTGAAGCTGATCTATCTTAATGCCGCAGTGACAGGATTTTAAATCCAGATGGGACCGTAGTGACCGACCAAGGCTCCTTCCCTGTTAGCCCTGTGTTGAGCCAGCAATGGGCATTAGCAAGACACCCAATCTGGATTCCAGATGAGGGAGACTCCCCCACACTCCTCAGTCGACTGGCTAATTAGCCTCACTGTCAGCAACGGCCACTTACTGCCACTTGGAATTGGTCGAACGTCACCTGCCAGCGCTGGCTACCTGTGCTCGAGGAGAGCTGCCTGCTACCAGAGATCTCCCCAGTGCAGTACTCACAGCCCGTGCTCAGTCTTTCCCTTCTAGTTCGACCTGCAAATGTGGGTGATACCCCAACCCTCGCTCACTGAACAAGTTGGGTTGGATCAGGGCTGCCCCGAGAGTGAGCGCACTGGCCCGCCCCCAAATCCTCCAGCCGGTGCATCCACAGTAGGCCTGAGAGGACTAGCTTGGGGATGGGAGGAACTGACTGATTACTTGGCAGGCTCCTCATTGCAGTCTGGCCAAGACCCCGTGCTCAGTCAGGAGTCAGGCCCCAACCAATCAGGAGATATTGGCTTAAATCTCATGAGATTTAACCCAATAAGAAAACAAGGTTCTTCCCCTTTGCCTTCTGATTTCTGAGCTGTTACGGTCACCCGCAGGTCACATTTTCCAACTTTTCTCTGCAACCAGCACGGCCAGAAACTTCCTTCTTCCCAATCTAAGAGGGAGGCTCTCAAATGCTCACATGAATCCAAGCGCTGGGGCTTTATGGACCCCAAATTCCGGGACATTTGCCATAAATGCACAGGAGGTGGTGACACTGCCGGTGTCTGGGTATATCTGCTTTGCCAAGGGGAAGGGAAAGTAGGTTCATTTCACAGCTCTGTGCTCTGCAGGCACCAGGTTATTAATTCTTCCTGGCTCAGAGATAGATCCAGCCATCTCCCTCCCACCACAGATCCCAAGGCCACATGTCGCACCGGGGAAATAGATGATGGCAAAGCACTGTTGACGGGGGTACGGGTGGAGAGATGCGGGGGGGGGAGGGTGGGTCTCAGACATTTGCCCAAGGGCCTTGTCTCCACTGGGGTATTTGTTGGTCAATCAGCCCAGCTGAGCCAGATGGATGAGGCCAGCAAGTGTGCATGGGGGAGGCAGAGTACCACAAATCATCACATGTGCCTGCACGAAACCCTCCTGGGCCAGGGGAAAAAAAAATCACGAGCTAGTGCTCGTCCCCCACTGGGCAGCCACAGGTCCCCCTTTCTGCCAGTTCAGAGGCTGGCACAGCCCAGCTCAGGAGCTCTGGCTCTGCAGCAGGTCCCACATTGCGCTCTGGAGGTTCAAGCCCTAGGATGTGGCCATTGCACTATTCATCTGAGGCCCTGATGTCTGGGACAGGTACTGAGGGTAGCAGGGCAGTGAGACGGCAGGTGAGCTGGCTGAGAGGGACAGAACATGCCCTGACACTGCTTCTTGAGCAGCGGGGGACAGAGGGGCCTTCAGTGCTGCCCCCTGTGCCCAAGGAGCAAACTGCAGGGAGCTGACGGGAGGAGACTCTCTAAATGGTGGAAACTAACTTTGGGGATTTTATAGGAAAATCCCTCAAATTAGTCAGACGAATGGCTGGAAGGATGTTAGCGGTACAGGCTGAGCCCCTGGGAGTACAGAGCTTCTTTCAACTGTGGGCCCCACCATCACAGGAATTGCAGCTCCCTGCTCCCAGTCACTACTGTATTGCTATTGCCTTTGGAGTTCTTAAATATTTGTCTTATCGATCTGTTTCCCCTCTCAGGCACACACAGCTCTCTCTGGAGTCTATTGTACTCTCACTCATTTCCATGTCAGCGTCTCCCGGCTGAGATTTTGCACTTAGCACAATGCCATGTGTTTTGGAGCCGGGACGTCTAAAAACCAAATTACCCTGCGATATAAAAGCTACAGTCGGCTGCAGTTAAATAAACCCCCCTGCCGGTTTTGGGAAATAGTTCTGGCAGATCCTGCTATTTCATTTGGATGGAGCTGTGTGCGCGTCAGAGAGGGAGTGAAATGGCAAACAAAGGAAAAAGGGGAAGAGGAGAAAAGGAGGAGAAAGACAAAAATGGAAAGAAGGGGGGGGAGGAGGAGGAAAGAAAGAGGGATTGGTAAAAGGAATGAGAAATGAAAACAGGGTCTAAAGCTGGGAGGAAGACAAATGCCCAGAGAGAGCAGGGGGAATAGACTGATCTCCAAGTGCATCTTAGCGCTGCAATTCTTCTCTCCAATGTCGCTCACACTCAAATGTGGAAACTCAACTGCTTTGGACAGATTTGTTTCTCAACAAGAATTACCCACCCTCCTCTCCTGGCATGGGCAGGCAAGGCGAAACTCAGAGACTGGGCATTCTAGATTATTTTTATTTCATTATGAACAGCATAGCTATTTTCCCCATCCCCAAAATAAATCAAATAAAGATTAGCCAAAATGTTTGGGAGCCGAGGCAATTGGGCGGAAAGGGAAAGATCTCAGCTCTGCTGCTGAAATGCCCATTCGGAGGGGGTGGGAGCGGCAGGCCTGCGCCGTGCCTGGCTCTCGGTGTGCGTGTGTCCAAGAAAGGGGCTCAGAGAGCAGGAAGTGTTCCGGGAGAAAAAGAAAGCCGCAGGCTCAGGAGTCAAAAGGGACTTCTTAAGAACTCCGTAACTACGACACGCACACAATGACATCAGGAAAACGCTGCAGCCCCTCGGACTGGACAGATAACTTCCCCCTACATAACTCCTCCACAGCCACATTTAACCCTCCATTGCCTCCTCATGCCCCGTCCTCTCCCAAGAGGGGTCTTTCTGTGTGGCTCTGGTCCTTGGGGTCAGGCTATGGGATATTCCTCTCTCTTTTCAGCAGTCTGACCTGTGGTGGGAGGGGGCCTCCTTGGAGTCTGACAGTGGGTCAGGGCTAGGAGAAGGTTGGGAGAACAAAACACCTTCTTAGTACCCCACCCCCCACCCACCCAGGAGAGCAGCACCATTCTAGCCCCATGTGCATGGCGCTTGGACCAGTCAGGTAGAAGAACGTCTGCCACCGTGTTAGATCATTTCCAAGGGCTGACAACCTGGGGGCACTTAGGAGACCAGGCCACGTGGGCATCATAGGTTGGGTGGGTCAGTGGGGTCACCTGACTAAGGCACTTGTCCTGGGTTTGATGCTGTGCCCTTATACCCAAGATATTTGCTGTCCCAGGACCCTTTGCTCCCAGTGGAGAGGAACAGAGCAGGCAAGCTGCATGTGGCCCCTTCTGCTGATGGCCCCCAGCATCCTAACAGCATGGGCTGGCAGTGTGGGGGGGCCTGTATTTCTGAAGAGGAAGTGCCCTGAGCCTGAACGATGAGGGGATGGTTGGAAGCTCCCCACTAGCACTCTGATCTGCGACCCCACTGCCCCACCCTCTGCCACTCCCCACCACAGCCACGTTCCCAGGGAGTTCACGGCACTCCGTGCCCTGCACAATGGCACTGGCAGGAGCTGGGGCTGCTATGTGACTCCTGACTATTCCCCCAAGGTAAGATTGACCTTCCTCCCAGCCTGGTGGGGAGGAGAGACACATACCCTCCTCGCAGGGAGAAAGCAGAGTGAAGGGGAGGCGGGGGGACTGGTGTTGAAAACCTGTCAGAATGAGTCAGGGCCCAACAATGAGCAGACACAGCAGTGAGCCAGGCAGGTCCCCAAGCCCAGACGCCCGGGGGGCACTCTGCCCATCTCCAGGGCTACCCCTGCCACATTCCCAAACCAGCCATCTTGGGGCACCCAGCATACCCCAGGGTGAAGCACTGCTTTCTCCCCAATACATTATCCCCTGCCCCAGTGTTCTGCCCACCCAGATGTGAGTCGTCACCGCAGCCAAGCCCTTGGCCTTCCAGCAGGACACAGCCAAGCTGCCCTCCCTACCCATCCCCCCAGCTCATTAACAGTCTCCTGGTGCTCCTGGGCACACTGGCTCCTCCAGGGTGAGACTGCCAAGGGTCTGGCATGTCTGTGCCCCTCCATGCCCCATTGGCAGGTCCCTCTTTCCTCTCAGGATCCCTTCTTTCCATCTTTCAGCCCTCTGACTCTCCCCTAGCTCCATGCCTCCCCCCAGGCAGATCCACTTCTCCCATGGATTCAGGAACCTCCCCACCCAACATCCATTCTCTAGGAGTCCCACAACTCAGGCACAACTGGGCCACAGGCCATCCAGAGATGGACAAGGAAAGAATTCCCTGCACGGGAGAAGGCAAAACAGGTTTCGACTGAGGCTGCACAAAGAAAGGAAGGGACAGGAATTGGGGGATGCTGAAATAAATGCCAGTGGCTGTTACTAACCCAAACAAGAGACATCCCACATTCCAGGGCCTGGCTCCACAGTGTCCATACAGACACCTGATGCTCCGGCGCAAGGGCCCCAGCCCAAGCAACCTGTGCCAGCTGTTGGCAGGGACAAGGATGTCTCCAGCTGCACTGAGAGATCTGAGCTGCAGCAAAGGAGAACAAGGGGTTGGGGTTTTTGCCCTGTCTAACAAATTGACGCAATTAGCCAGGGCGGCTGCAACTCCCCAGGCACGGCAATGTCTCCCACTAATTACACAGCAGTTATGTTTTCATTGGGGAAATGAAAGCCAAAGGGAAAACAAACAGGCTGATGTGGGAGTGAGGCTGCCAGCAGAACCTGGAAGAGCTCCTCTCCTCCTCGACTGACAATGCAGGCTGTAGGG
Organism: Dermochelys coriacea; assembly: GCF_009764565.3. NCBI lineage: Eukaryota > Metazoa > Chordata > Testudines > Dermochelyidae > Dermochelys > Dermochelys coriacea. The sequence continues at coordinate 49,392,569 of NC_050074.1, forward strand.
AGATGATAGAGGTGGGGGACTGGTTAACCCTCCCCTACCGCCCCACCAGGGGCAGGGCAGAGACGGGAACACACCGCTGCCCCTAGGCCCAGAACTTGGGAGAAGAATTCAAACAAGGGGGCGAGGAGGGAGTAGGGGAAGAAGAGAAGGGAGAATGGACGACAAATGCAGGGAACTCAAGAGCTGATAAAGGTGAAAGAGCCCGCAAGATCGCTCAGACCCAGGGATTTCACCCACCTCTGTGCTGGGTCACTCCAGGCCCAAAGCAAAGGCCCTGGAGTGGCTGAGAGCAGAACCTCCCCCTGGGGCAGCGCCAAGGGGGCTGGGCAAAGTGACCTGGGAAGGGGACAGAGAAACAACCCCCCTAAAGGCGCACGCCAGCCTGGGGTTTAGAGGTAGCCCCTTCCTCGCACCAGCAGGAGACTTCTGAAAGGGAGACAGACTTTCCTGAGCTGCAGGGGCTGCGGGTGGCTTCCCAGAGCCCTACCCCACCCGGGCGCTGCGGGGAGCCAGGCCAGCCCTGGCACGCCATCCCTTTCCTTTTCCCACGCGGATCTGCTGTCCCACTGGACTCCCTCCCCGGCCAAGGGCAGCTCCCTCTAGCCAGCCGCACAGAGCCGGTGAGCTGCCCCGGAGAGCCGGCGGACTCGGCAGGTCTAGCTGCCCCCACGGCTTTTTCGGCTGCTGGAGCTTCCCTGAGCCCTGCTAGCCCCTAGGAAGTCAGGACCCCTTTCCCCTCCTCTGCCCCCGCGGGCGCGGGACAGAATGACCCGACGACTTGCGCTGTCCTGGGGAGTTCAAACCAGCCCGAAGTTTGCAGGGAGCAGCGCTCGCCTGGATCTCTGCCTTCCCAGCCCCTCAGCCCGATCGGGACGGGAGGTCCCTGCCGACCCTCCGGAGGTGCAGCCCAACGGGCTTCCCCGGGCCCTCGCCTCGCAACAGGGGAGGGTATTCTGCAGCCACAGCCGGCGCGAAAGCCTTGGCGAAGTTGGGGGGCCCGCGGGGCAGGGGCCCGAGCCCCAGGGATTGGGTCCCACTCGCCCGACGCAGCCATGCCCGCACCCTGCTCCGCGCCGGATACGTACCTCTTCGGACCGCTCCGGGGCCCGAGCCCCCCGACGGGGCAGCAAGGACGCGCGGGGGCTCCCAGCCGCGGCGAGCTGCGGGCGCGGAGCCGGCACCGATCCAGGCGCAGCCCCACCCCGGAGGGGAGCGGGACCCTAGCGCCAGCCCAAGCGCATCTCAGCAGGGTGCCCGGCGGCACAGTCCCCGCGCCATCGCCGTGCGCCCGCAGAAGCCCCGCTGCGGGGTGCCGGCGATCAGGGGCGAGCCGGCTCTGCCCCTCGAGCCATAGGCTCCCCGGGCCGGGCTGCGCTGCGCTGCCTTCCGCTGGCGGCTCGGTGCGCGGAGCGCTGGCTGCTGGCGAGGCGAGGCGAGCAGAACTGCGCGCAGCGATGGCAGACTCCGGCCCCGTGCGCTCCCCGGCCCGCCCGGCTCCACAACTCGCACTGAGTCCGCGGCCCCGCCGCAGCCCATTGGCTTCTGCTGCCTGCGATTTGCATAGCCCCGCCCTCCCCCGCCCGGGGCGAGGGGCTGGATTGATTGGCTTCTCTTTCACCCCCACCCCCACCCCTTTCCACCTGTACCGCCCCTCCCCGCTGAAGTCGCTGGTGCCAGAGCCTCAGGAGGGCTTGGCAGAGGGAGCATTGCAGAGGAATGCTTGGAAGGGGGTTGGTTTGGTCTCCTCCCCACCCCCGGATCAGTTTACATGCACCCCCCCAGCCCTGCCCAGCTCACCTCCAGCCTCACTCCCTCCATCCTCCCAGCCCTGCTCGGCTCCCCTGCTCCAGCCTTAGGGCCTGGGTTGGCTGGTGCAGCCTCTTCCAAACCCTTGGTACCTTTCCTCACTTCCCACCGATTCTTTGGTGCCTGTTTTCTAGGGGGAGTGCCCAGAAAAGGGCGGGGGGGTCACCTAGCAAATCTAAATAAATAAAGCTAGTCCTTTGTCTGGCTTAGTTCTGCAGCCTATTGCACTGGAGCCTCCTGGATCCCTGGGGCGGGTGGGGGAGAGAGAGAGAGAGAGGAGGAAGAGGAGTGTGAGTGACAGAGACAGAGAGAGAGAAGGAGGGAGGGGAGGAAGGGAAGGGGCCTTTGTGATATTGCAAAATCCAGCCAGCCAAATATCCTACAACAAAGAAAAACTCAGGCATAACTGACAGCAGCATCAAGCGTGTTCCTGTCATTATCTCAGCCCCCAACCCCCCTCCTTCCTTGCATCAGCTCCCCAAGACAAGACAGGTTAACCCTTCAGGGGAGGAGGTTCGGAGCCATCACCCACACCAGACAGAAGGCAAGCTCCCAGGGAGATGAGGGGTGAACCCCAATGCGGGACTGGGGAAGTTGTTTGGAGTGGAAAGGCTTCAAGGCATCAGTGGAATCGGTGCTAGGGATCTCCAGCAAATTTCCAGGGCCCTGCCCTGCCTCAAGATTCAGCAGGTGGTGCTCTTTCCTCTAAGCAAGCCCAATGCTGATCCACATTTCTTGGCAGACTCTGCGCTACTGGAAGCCCCGTCTTTCCAATGAGGTGTCAAACTATGGCTGCTGATCTCTTCCTCCCCAGAGGTGACTGCATGTCAGTGGTGGGTGGGGTGATTTGTGTGGCTACCAGAGCATCTGGGGAATCACTTGGGGCAAAAGGTGTTCTGCAAATGCCCAGGATTGTTCTCTGCACAGTAAGACTGAGCAACCTGAAGTCAGGATGAGACACAGGAGATTCTTGTGATTAATGCAGAGAGCTGGGAGCCTGGGTTGTCACAGACATTCCTCTTGGAGTTATCCCATATGATCCCAAGCCAGGCTCAGGTCTGATTGCGTCTTTTCCCTGCTCTCTCCCGGCCTCTGCTTTGGGTGAGTCTGTGCTGCAAACATGTGGCTTGTTCCTGAGACGATCCAGGGAGCGAGATACCACTGTTGTGAAGGAAATGTCCAAATCACTTGCAATGGCTGTCCCGGGGGGCAGGGCAACCCTGGGCCATCATTTCCCCAGGAAAGAAATGAAGCAAACAAGCAAAGGTATGCTTCCAAAGCAAATCAATGCATGACCCAGCGCTGGGTGTGTGTTAGCGTGCTGGACCCACAGAGGACATGGGTCTAGTATAGCTGTCGGCTAGGGGATGTGCTGCTTTAGTGATTCACCCTAGATATCTGTGGTTCAATCCCCCATGGTAACCAAGAGAACAGCCCTTCCTTACACCATCCAAGTGACATATAAAGCTAGAGCTGCTGCCTTTTTGCAAGATGCTTTGGACAAAGGCGAGTCACTGAGCTCACACAGGGTAGGAGGGTGGAATTCCCTGGCCTGTGTCATGCAGGAGATCAGGCCTGTTGTGGCCTTTGGATCAATTAAACTTATAAAGCAAGAAAATGAATGGGCGAGTGACCACACAGTACGTACCCTCTTCTCCTCCATCCTCGGGCACATGGCTATGCTGCAGACCAGATGCACCCCATCCTGAACTCCACCCTCCGGCACGCAGCCCTGGGTCCAATTCACTAGCTGTGTTTGGTGCAGTTGTTGGTTGTGGCCACAGCCTAGGCTGACCCTTTATGGGAATCCAGCTTGGCCCCCACCTGTGACTAGCAGGCTGGCTCCCGGTGAGGCCAGGGAGCAGGTGAGAGCTTGATGATTCCCCAGGTCCTCAGGAGAATCAGCATGAGCTCAACTGAGCTGGAGAGCTGCAGGGAGCACCTGGATCCTGGGAAAGAACCCAGTTCATGTATCAGCCTTTCAGGTGGCCTGCAGACAGCAGGTGGGACTCTGTATCAGGGGAAAGGATCCAGCTCTTAGCTGGCACCTGGCATGGGGCCTGGGGAGTTGGGAAGTGCAAGGAGTAGAAAGTTTTCTGTGGGTGTCCCTGAGGGTTTAGGGCAAAGGGCTGAAAGAGTGGAGAGAAAAGCCTTCAGAAACTGTAGCCAGGTGGGGCAGAGGAGCTACTTTATTTTGGCAGTTTGCCTAAGCATTTGGTTTAACCCATAAATTGTGTAGTGTGAGGCAAGGCCCTGACATAGACTCTGATGTGAAGTTCACCCTCCCTGAGCTGGCAAGTTAGCCCCCGGCTTGCTGCTGTAGTGAGAGAGGGCTGAGTAAAGGGGGGGGGGGGAAAGGATAGTCAAGGAGGCAATGGAAGGCTGGTGTCTCTAGTAGGGCAGAGTTAAGGTTGTGATGAGTGGTGCTGCCAGTAGCTGTGGCAATGTGTGTTTGCGAATGGAGGTGTAGGGGAGTAAGTTCACTTTTCATTGCCTTGCTTTTGTGGGTCTGTGCTGTGTTTGTATTAATCCTGACTACTTTAAAACAGAGATTGTTCTCTATTAATTCTTTGGGCTTTTTCTCAATGTTTTCATGAGGGTGGACTTGTGGGTTAGATGTGCAGTGGCTGAAAGAGAACACTTTGTCTGCCAGCAACCGTGCATGAGTCCTTGTGTATCGACAACTGCACGTGGATATTGCCTGACAAAATCTGACCGGCAATTGTAGCTCCTCATGGAGAAGATTTTTCTGTGTGCCTGGTTTTCTATCAGCCAGGTTTGTGTGCACAGAACATGAACAGTGGCTGAAAATGATTCAAGAGCCAATGTTTTCTTTAACAAATCACTCCGTCTTGCATCAGATCTAGCTGGTCTCAGACTCCCTGCTCCATTTTGTGCAGACAGGTGAAGTTTTAAAAAAGAGATAAATAAAAAGTAGGGCTGCCGAGGAAAAATTTCACCCCGAGCCCAAATTCAAACCCTTCCTATTAAAAATGTCTATGAAGAAAACCCAAGCAAAAATGATGGAGGATATTCAAAGGCATGAAATTGAACCTTGGATGACATTTCCCACCCAGCGGCTGCCTACATTTAGAGAAAAAATAGGAATTTGGAGACAAATCTCAGATGCAGCGCTCCCTGGTGAGTTGCTGCCAGGCACCTGAAATATGAAGGTGAGCTGTAGAGCTGGTTAACTACCTTAGCGGAGCTGAAGCTCAGACATGATTAGGCCTGCCCAGAGTTGAAAGGCCGTGGGACTCTTCCGAGCTCCAGCCACACAGTGAGTTCTGCCCATGTGGGATGCCCCAATAAGACGCTGCGCACAGTAGATCATGGGGATGTTTAAAATCTGGGCTCAGGGAGGAAAACAGTATCTTCTGAACACCACCCACATGCAAACAAGATGTCTCTCGGAGGGCGCATATCTGGGACCTGACCTCTCCTCTCTGCTGTGAGCCATGGGGCACTGAAATGATCAGCCCTGGTGGTCAGTCCTTGCTGACTGGGAAGTTCACACCTCTCCAAGCGACTGTTCCGGGCTCTGCAGACCCTCGCTGCAGCAAGTATGCTGGGTCTCATTTTTAATGTTTTCTTTGCACCCAGAACAACTAAAAAAAAGACTTTTTATTCTACAGGAAAGCTGAGGTTCTGGAGAACAAGCTAGTAGGTTCAGAGACCTGATGGCATTGGGGGTAGGTGCGTAGTGGCTGTCTCCAAACCCTGGGCTGTGATATGGACTGGGAGGGAGAGGTATACGTACTGGTAAGTGGGTGTGAGACTAAGGAAAGGAATCTCAGCTGGGGTAGCACATCAAGGGTGCTGGGAGATGGTGCTAGTCATCTCAGTTTAAACTCACCCAGACTCATTTCATAACCTGGCTCACCACAGTCACAGCTCCTCTCTTCCCCTGGAGATGGTCTTGCCAGCTGAGGGGCACACCAGCAGGGGGCAGTTGTGTGTGGGGTGCTCGTATCCAGGGGATAGGCTTCAGCTGACTGGATGCATTGCTCAGTCTGAACCCTCCATGAACAGGGTCTGGGCAATAGGGAGATGGCTTGGCTCCAGCACAATGGGAAACGAAACAAGAAGGAAGGAAGCTACTACCCCATCTCCTAGGAAATGCATTTTTAAACAACGCTGCTCTGATCTGTGGCTCCCTGGGCCATCAGCTGGAGCTGTGGGTGCTCAGCGCACCAGAGGTGGCCTCTCTGCACCACAGGGGCTATTGCAAACGAGAGCCCTATGATAGGGTTGATACTAGCATGGTCCCATGGAACTGCAGGCCACAGCAGAGCTTGTGGTGGGGGGACCTCATCTCGGGGTCACAGACCGTCAACAGTCACTTAGTCCCTGTGGAAGGGGAATTTAGGCTCATAGGACAAATGGGAAGCAAAGGCAAGTATGTGATGTGGGTCAAAACACCAAACCAACGCCAGTGCCGGAAAGCCAGAATAGAGGTCGCTGGCTCTTTGTTCTCTTTGTACAGCACCTGGCGCTATTGGGTCCTGATCTGGGACTGGGGTTCCTAGGTGAGACCACAATTTTTCATATGCAGAGAGAGTAACTGGCCTAGGTCAGTGGAATGAGGAGAGGCCAATGAAAGAGAAGAATCCAGCAGTTCTGTACTCACCTGTTACCTTCATGGAGCATATGGCTAGCCACAGAACTTTGCAGGATCACTTTATTACAGGGGGTTGAATTTTTTTCAGTGAAAAAGGGGTCTCTTTTGCCAAAATGAGGGGGTTTTACAGACAACCCCCACATACACCTGGAAAGTCTCTACAAAAGAAAGTGGAAACACAATAGTTTTTTCACTTATTTGGAATTTCCTCCAGCAAATACTTCCCATTTTCCAGCAAGCCCACAAGTCAGAGTCCCTTCATCCTGGAGGAGCTCAGACCACTTGACACTCATTCCATCCACCGGATAAAACATAGCCATCTCTGGGGTAGAACATCCCCACCACTCTGCCCCTTGCTGCATCATTAAGTGAAGAATAACTTCTCAAGTTGAAACTCCAGGAGGAACGTTGGGTTGCAGAAGAATGGAATTACCTGCATTGGAATCGGAGCGACACACTGGGGCTAATTATGTTGCCACTGAATCTTTTAATGACCATGAGAGGGGCAGAGTATTAGGCTACATTTTGTCTGCAAGATAGCTTATGCCCACTCGCAGAGTGCAGAGTGTACATCTTCACAGAGAAGTGTATCACCTACTGAATCACCAGGCTGCTTCTACACCAGCTGGTTTTTCCATAGAACTGTCCTCTTCAGTCATGGACCAGATCAAATTGAGCTGTACAGAGAGGGCAATCTGGAAAATACCGTAACCTCGATGCACGAAATCAGCAATACATCTTCCCCTTTGTTAGTATGTTCACTTTGTCCCAAAAGAAGAGACTGCAGATATATGTAATAGGGTGAGAGAGACGATCGGTGACATGAAAACATTCTGCAGAAGGAGAGATGAAAGAGGCCAGGCCTAGGAGGAGATATGAGCGAGGAATATGAAATGATCAATGAGCTAAAGAGAGCCAGTCGTCTCTCCTGTTTACCTTTCTCCCTCACATCAGGACGTCCCCAGCAGGTGACTTTCCTAAAGAAAAGGAAGAGCTGGAGAGAATACCAATTAGCCCTTGTAGAAATTGTGGCCCATGTTTCACAGGCAGCGCAGCACAGAGGTGAGGATTATAACCAGGGGAGCTGAGCTACGCGCGTCTGCAGTCTGGCTGATTAAACGAAAGAGAAGGATCAGAATGTGCATGGCTCGGAGAAGATTACGTGATAACAGCGGCGGAGGGAAATGATATATCTTGCCATCCCTAAAGGCAGCCTTCACCCGGTGTTCTGGGTCTTCATATTGAATCAGCTGCTGGTGTGATTCGGGGAGGACGGGTAACTTTTATGTCACCTCTGGACAGTGCTGCCTTAGAATGCTGCCCTGGGGCTGCATAGGCGCCGACTCCATGGGTGCTCCAGCACCCACCAGTCACAGCTGTTTGGTGGCTTGGGGAAGGGTGGAGAGCAGCAAGTGGAGGGTGGGGGCATCGGGGAGGGGGCGGAGTGGGAAGAGTGAGGGCAGGGCCTCGGGGGAGGGAGCAGAGCGAGGGCTGGGAGTCGGGGGAAGGGCGGAGTGGGAGCAGGGCCTTGGGGCAGATCAGGGTGGAGCACCCCTTGGGGAAAACTAAAAGTCAGCGCCCATGCCATGGACATGAAATAGCTGTGTGCTGTGAGGAGCCGCAGGGCTAGAAGTGGGTCTGTGGAGCCTCGAACAGCTGGTGTTGCCATATCGCCACTGGGAGGCCAGGCAGAGCCACCTCCAAGCAGCACTGTGGAGATTAGGCACCACAAGAAGTATTGCACAAAGGGACCAGCACCCTGCAGCCTCTGATTGGCCAATGCTCACTATTTAACCCTGGAAGATGGGCCAGGAAATTGTCCTGGACTGCTGTGAACTCCAGGTGTCACCTTGTTTTCTGGTCCAACCTAGCTTGTGACTAGTTCTGATCTCCGGTCTCCAACCCTGGCCTGGCTTGGACTCTGACTTTCGCCTCCTGATCCCAGCTCCAGCCAACACCACTAGGCCAGACTGCCTTTGCCCTAGGAGTCCCAGTCCCTAAGCAGGACCCCGGGATGCCAGATGCCTTACAAACACAGGACGAAGGCAGTCCCTGGCCCAGTGACATCCAGGGGATGGTAGAGAAGATGCACTCAGTAGTTGTAGTTCCATTCAGGAAACTGATTATTAAGAACATAGGAATTGCTAGACTGGATCAGACCCGAAATCCATCCCATTAGATGTTCTGTCTCTGACCACAGCCAGTGCCAGATGCAAGAAACTCTGCAGGTGGCAGCTACAGAGTAACCTGACCCTAGGGAAATTTTCCTCCTATCCCCCATTAGTCAGAGGTTCTCTCTCTGTCTGATGCTTACATGGCCCCAGAACCTGAGCAGCTGACCCTCTCTGAATCTTTACAGTATTTATCCTCACACCTCCATGAGGTAGGGCAAGGCTATTATCACAGTTGTATTGATGGGGAAATTGAGGCACAGAGACTGAGCGACTTGCAAGGAAATCTGTGGCAGGGACTTGAATGCTGGTATCCTGAGTCTCAGACTAGCCTGCAATCACTGGGCTGTTCTTCCACAAAGACTCATCCTTCCCTAATGGCTCAGCCCTCCTCATTGGCTTAGGCCCTCATGCATGCGGGCATAGAAAGCCCATCTAAAAGTCACATTTTGTTTTGTGTTAAATCCTTACTGTTGCAACTCTGGAAGCTTTTGTTTTTCCAGTCCTCTTTTGAGTCCTGCTAAACTCTAAACTTCAATGACACTTTGTAGCTGGGAGTCCCACAGGTTAACTATGTTGTGTGAAAAAGCCCTTTCCTTTTATCAGTTGGAATTTCTAATTGTTGTGCCAATTAACTCCCCCACCCCAAATATTCTAATCATGAGTGAAAATAAGCTGTGTGAAATGTAGGGGCTTCCTGAGATACAAGACTTTACATAGAGATGTTTCCCTTTTGAACCAAAGCCCCCAAAACCTTGTCTAAACACCAAACCTTAGAGGATCATCATCCCCCCCAGAGGAGCCTGATATCGAAATTCCAAATGCTGTTTAATTCATGTGCTCTCAACAGCATGTCAATGCACAGGATTCTTATTGGTTTCAGACGGCTGGCTCATTAACTCAAGAGTTATGAATATTTGCATTTTGGAATGCTGAGTTTGTTGCTCTCTCAGTAGCTTGCAGTGTTTATAAAGCCTGCACGTATGAACTGCGGAGTTTGTAAACTCTACAGACCAGACAGAGGTGGTGCAGGACTCTGGCTTGCAGGCTATGGTTACAAAGGATTGTCGGAGTTCTGCCGACCCCGTGTAGTGTACACCTTCTGACAGGTGAATAGCTTTGGCTCAAGGAGATTTACAATCTATCCACCAAATGACATTTAAAAAAAGAAGTGGAGGGGAACTTCTGAAACCCCCCCTTCCCTCCAGCAAAGCTCTGATTGGCTGAAATCAAAACTGGGAGGAGCCAAAGGACTATATATTCAATGCGGAGGGGAAGTTAATATATGTCACACCTTGATTCTGGTTTGATCTCAAACTTGGCCTGAGATACAGGCGGGAGCGCTCTAGACTTGGGCAGCTGACCTTTAGAAGGAGGAAGGGTCTGTACAGATCTTGCCTGAATTTTTCTATTTCAACTTTTTGTAAGTCAACCTGATTTATTGTATGTGGGCTTTAAGATTAAGTGATCCTACTTTGAAGTCCATGATGCCTTCCTGAGTCACTTCTGTCCCGCTTCCCTTCAGTGATTTCAGATGATTCTATCATCCACGATCCCATGCTGCAGCTGTAATGTGATAGGCGAGTGCCACAGTCTAGATGGGGGGACTATGGCACACTGTGGTTAATGTGACTTGCACAAGGCTAGCCAGAAAATCAGTAGCAGAGCCAAGACTCAAACCCAGATCTCTGGGCTCCCCATCCACTGCTTTGTTGAATGGATCTTTACAAATCGATTGAGCATGGAAGGCTTAATGGATCATAATTCCTTAAAATGGCTTTGCTCCATAAGCTTTTAAACCATGTTAAGTCACGAGCCGCCTTAAACTACCTTAAATCCCGAGTGGCTTAAACTCTTGAATTGCAAAAGGGCATTAAACTGACTTAAACTTTAAACTGCTGTAACTCCCTGCAGCAGCTAAACAGCTTACATTCCCAGCTCTTAGACTGCTTTAGTGTGTTAGGGTGGGTTGCAGAATTAATGGCATCCACTGAACCCCTAACATTGTTTAAACGTTCGAGCTGAGACAAGGCAAATTGTCTAGCAGGTCTTATTAGCCAGTTTTCTCTTCAGGCTTCGGCCACACAGCTAACCTAGGGTTTGGTGGTATCCGACTGGAATGGTTTGTTCCCGAGTGTAGATCGCTATAAATCATCCTCCTATTTAACCTACATTTCCCCTGCTGCAGCTTAAACCCACTGTTTCCTGTCCTAATTCACTAATGAGATTAACTGGTCCCTGGCATCTTTATAACACCCCTGAGGTCTCTGATGGAAACTTCTCTTGTCTCCCTCCTCAGATGATTGTTCCACTAGGCCTTATTTTTCCTAGGTCTCAGCTATGGTTCCTAAGGCCTGACCCTCAGTGTGGATGGGGATGGGGGGATGCCCAAAGTGGTGGTGCTTAGACAACTGGGGATCAGTTTTGGGGTGCAGCCAAGCACCATTTGGTGCACAGCGTGGGAGGGGTGGGGTGGGGGGGACTGTGCTCCACTTTCTCTGGTAGTCTTCAGCTCCAGCGCAACATAGAGCAGCCTCAGGGTGGCTGTAATCTGTACTAGGCTCTCTGGGGGACCAAGCGGCCATCACACTAGCCATGAATAACCAGAGTACAGCAGGTTTCAGAGTAGCAGCCGTGTTAGTCTGTATTCGCAAAAAGAAAAGGAGTACTTGTGGCACCTTAGAGACTAACAAATTTATTAGAGCATAAGCTTTCGTGAGCTACAGCTCACTTCATCGGATGCATTTATCCGATGAAGTGAGCTGTAGCTCACGAAAGCTTATGCTCTAATAAATTTGTTAGTCTCTAAGGTGCCACAAGTACTCCTTTTCTTTTTTCAGAGTACAGCAGTTTTCTTACTGGGCCCTTTTGCTCCTGGCCACAATCCCCTACACTGAGTACTGCAAGGGGTGCTATCAGGCTGTTGCGCTGGCTCTATGCTACACAGGGACTGCCCTGTCAGGGACCAGCCTGTGGGCAGCCAAGCCTCGTGGTTAGAGAAGGAGTTGGTAGCCAGGGTCAGAGCCGGTGCAGAGGCCGGATGCCAGAGTGGAGGTCAGAGCTGAAGTCAGGAGTCAGAGCTGGGTTCCCTGAAGTGAAGTGAGGTGAGGCAAGAGCAGGGCTGGAAACAAGCCAAGAGCAGGGCTGGAACAAGGCAAGAGCAGAAGATATCGCAACCCTGGGCAAATGGTTTGAGCAGCTGCTGAACTAAAAAACAGGCTGCTGACTCTCCCGACCATTCAGGTGGCAAAGCCAATCAGGAAGCCTCCTCCAGACCAACATTGCTCCTTAGGTTGCCCCAAGCCTGGCTCTGCTGCAGGCCCTGGCTCCTGACCTTCCCCCAGGCCAGCTGAATTCCCCAGGGGCTGGCTCCACCAGCCTGTGCACAGGCAGAGCTGTCACACAGGGACTGTATGCTGGTGAGTCGGGCTTGCTATGCCTGTCAAAAGGCCGCTGAAGGAGCCAGTGACTCTTGCTAGATGTGCTGGAGCTGCTGTCTGAAATGAGGAGTTGTTGCTGAGCACGGCTACACTGCAAACTCCCCCTGCAGCATCAAGTCTCGGGACTGGGTCACTTGCTGGGTTTCAGAGCCCAGGCTCCAGCCCGAGCAGCAACGTCTTCACCACTGTTTCTAGCCTTGCAGCCCTAGGCCGAGCCAACTGCCCTGGACTCTGATGATCAGTACCGCGGAGCTGTTTTTGATGTGTAGACATGCCACTGCCATGGTCCGGGAGCTGCTGGGATCCTCTTGGTTCTGCTGGGGATGTTTTCCAGCATATCGCATCGAGGCCAGGTCCCCTGGGACTACGTAGCTACCACACCCCATGACGTGAACACTCTTATCTACAGCTAATCTCAGAGCCACACCTGCCCTCCCTGCAGCTGACGGCCCCTGGCACTCCTCCAGCCTGAATTCTTCCTGTTAGCCACAGCCGTCACCAAGCAGCCCTGCCCTTCCCTTGCCCTGCCATCGCCTCCCAGCACAGCACTCCTTACAAGCCGGGTGTGGACTGTATCCTGCTCCAGCTCTTAGGCTAGCCAGGCTGGAGTCCATTCCCTAGGAACATGGAAACCCAGTTCAGGCACTTCTCCTGGGGTGGCCCCTGGAGTTTATTCCACAGGAGCCCAGCTCAGACTTTCACCCTGGGCCTGCATCCTGAATCTGCTCCAGATGGATCCAGGAATTCCCCTGAGCTTCTTCCCCTTGGGCTGGCCCATATGCAATAGATCCTCTCCACTCCCCCTGCTCCAGCCTCCCATGACCATAGCACCAAAGGCCTCTGGCCAGGCTACCACTGAGAGCTCTGATGCATGCAAGCAATGTGCTTTGCCCCCCTGGCAGGAGCCTGTGCCATCCTGTCAGGAAGGTTTTACCTGGGCTGCTGGGATCTTCCCCAAGAAGAGTGAAGAAGCTGTTTCTGGGGCTTTCCCCCAAAGGATCTTCCATACTCATGCTAGGAAATGCACAAGGGGCAGAGGAGGTGTTTGTCCGGGGGAGCCAGCACTGGGACAAAATCTGGTGCCGTGCTCCCAACCCCAAACGCTTCATTGGCCATTCTTTGCAGGACCCTTTCGGGAACCGGTAGGGTGTCCCGGGTCAGGACCTTCCCTCTGGAAATGGGCAGCTGCATCTGTCTGGTAGGGAATATCCCAGTCTGGAGCTGTGTTTAGAAGGAGAAGCGGGACTTCATGAATCTCTTGGTGTGAGCCAGTTGGGATGTCTCTGCCCCAGCCTGCCTCCAGAATGGAACCAGATGGAGGCACTTGATCAATTGCCTGCCGCTATTCAACGTTAAAGTGAAATCAACCAGCATTTAGCTCCTACCCTCCAGAGCCAAAAATCATTAACCTCTGCTCAGCCTCTTCCAATCTCTCTCGTGCAATTCAAAGGAGTTGCACAGAAAATACCTTTGCAGGCTCTGGGCCGCTCCCCCTCCCTGTCTTCCGCTGTGGTATTATTACAGCTGGAGAGGAAGTGACGACCTCTTTGCTGGCTCCTGAGATCTATACATAGTTTTAGAATGCGTCAACTTGCGAAACATACGCGCCGATTGCGAGGATTATTTCACATTGGGTTTTGACTGTTGGAGTGACTCACCCACACTAATGTTGGATCCAGCCTCAAATTACCACAGTAATATCATCTATCTATCTATCGATCTATCGATCTATCGATTTATATATTTTCTCTTTGGTGCCCAGATGCCACAGTGCTAGGCATGGTATAAGAACGTATGTGGGATTATAACTGTTGTGCCAATCAAGATCACGGCAGGATCAGTGAGAGGCAGTCCCTTCCCCAAAGAGATGAGGGTTTCCGCAGCCAGAAGATGGGAGAAAAGAAGGATCATTCTCCCCCGTCATGGGGGGAACTGAGGCACAGGGAGTGGGCCAAGGCTACCCAAGCTGTCTGTGGTGGAGCCAGGAATCAAAGTTGGATTTGCTGACTCCTAGCCTAGTGCTGTAACCGTAAGGCTACACTTCCTCTCCTAACCCCCTGCACACCTACCTCTCCCTTTCTGCCTTCTTCCCTTCATCCCCAGTGCAGTGGTGCCTGCAGACAGCTGGCTGTTCATAGGATGGGGTATAAGCTATTGAGATTCCTAGATCCCAAGACTAGATGGGACCATCTTGTGGGATCAAACGGCAGTTCCACTCCAATGACATTCCCATTCTTCATCCCCACCAGCCCCTTCGTGTGTTCTTCCACACCGCCCTGTGCACAGGGGAGTCCCCCAGTAAACGCCCCAACAGCTGCCTCATTGTCCTTTTCCCGACCCCCCTGACAACTTGCCTCTGCCGCGTGGGCTGCAAAGAACTCGGTAGTGGTTAGGCAGCTGGTGAGCTGTGGCAGGCCCTCATCATACTAGTTGTAATAGCAGTGTGGGACGCCCTGTCTGTTTGCTGGGCCCCTGGTTGTCTCCTGTCTCATTGGCAGATGTGAGCTCATCGGGGCAGAGCTCTGTGTCCGTACAGCACCTAGTGCAAGGGGGTCCTGACTAATAATAAGCAAATCCCAGTCAGCTGGCAGGATTGCAGAGGCCCTTGGATTTCATAGCTTAGACCAGGCTTAAATCTGACGGGTCGGCTTTAAACTCTGCTGTTCTGTCTCTGGCCTGCTGGGGCTCAAAGATGCTGTGAGCACTAGTGGGAGAGAGTCCTGCAAAGGCAGGTAAGATTCAGAGGGTTAATCTAATGTAATCATTAAGTAGTTCCCTGTTCCCGGGGCATTCCTGGATAACAGCCCTGTTAATTGCCAGGTCAGTTGCAGTGCGTTGGAGATGGGAGGGGAGGCAGAACTAACTCACAAGGCCGACTCCCCCCCCCCCCGCAGAGCAGTGAGCCATTCCTTGCCCCACCCTCTCAAAGCCTCTGGCTAGGAGCATGGGGGCAGGGGTGTGTGTCACCTGAACATGAACTGGCAGCGGCGGCGGGGGCGGGGGCGGGGGAGGGAGGGAGGGCAGAGCCTGGTTTGCCATGGGGAGATGGCTGCACTGGGCTGCAGGACAGTGCAGCTGGTGCATGCCCTGCCTGCAGGGGGAGCTCTGGGATAGCTCCTCAGGGTTGTGAATTTGCCACCCAGGCCGGGGCAGTGTGCTGGGTTTTCCCTGTGAGCGAGATCCACTCAGGAAAGAAAGGGGCGCAGGGGAGTGCCTGCAGCACCCTCTACCCTAGGCCTGCGCTGACCCCAGTGCCAGTGAGCATGAGAGCCGCAGCCAGGCTACTCTATGTTATGCCACGGGGTCCCCTAAATGAAGGAAGGTAAGCTCGCCCTACCCTGCCCCTGCCCTGCCAGGTGGGCTGTGCTGGGGGTTGGAGAGTTACCCCGGTAGCCAAGGACCAGCAGAGCGCAATGTCCATTAGCCAGAGGGCTCCTGTCAACCATCCTCAGGCAGGCTGGACAGCCCTGCTCCAGCAAAAGGGGAACTGGAGAATCCTGCAGCCCTGGGCTAGAGGGGGGAAGCACGGGCTAGAAGCCAGGGGCTGGGGGCCAGGCACTAGGTGCGACTTGGCCCCGTGGCTGCAGGAAAACCACTCAGGCCAATGTTGTCATGAAGAGCCAGTGTGTGTGAATGCCTGGGATCTTGGGTGTGCAGAGGACTGGCCTTTGATGGGCAGTGGGGGTGGGCTGATCTTGGAGAATCGGGCCCAGAGCGCTTGGGCCCTCCCCAGGCAAATAGCTCAGCCCTGGTGCCTCCGGGCCAGCTGTTCGGAGGCCTAAAGCCTGCCCTCACTAGCCAGCCCTATGCTGCTCTGCCCTGGTCTCACCCCACAGGCTGAGAGCCCTGGGGAGAACTCAAGACTTCCCCCACAGGCTGCTCCAGTCACAGGGCCAGTGTGGGGACAGGACTGGGGTGTGGAGCAGGGGCAGAGGATGTGGGGGCCTGATCCCTGTCTACATTACAGGTTCCATGGCTCAGCAGAGCAATGCCTCACCCGGTAGGCCGGCAGCCCAGGGGAATCCTCAGCCCCAGTGAGGTGCCTGGACTCCCTGTGTCACACACAGGCAGAGCCAGGACTAAGCCAGGGAGCCTAGAAACCAGGAAGCTGATCAGGGAGCAGCCTGCACTAGGCCGGAATGAAAAGGGGGGCAGAGGAGAGGACTTCCCTGGCTGACGGGCTGGTGAACAGCGTGCCCACCAGACAGCCCTGGGGAGCATGGCCGGGAGAGAGGAATGGGGGCACCCGGGTTCCTCCAGGCGAATGTCCCAGCAGCTCCCAGAGGAACCTTCCTGCTTTCCAAAGCACCCATTCCCTCCTCCCCAGCCTCAGAGGCCAGCATGCCCAGCAGGCACCAGGGAACGCTGCCTTCACCCCACATGTCTGCGGTGCCGTGGGTGCCAGGGCCCCTCCCCCATTCCAGCTGTCACCTGCTGTACTCGTTTCTTGTCACATGGGTCGGACAGTGGCAGGAGCGGGCTCCAGGCCTTTATTAAGGGAACTATTCACAGAGCTGCTGCAACCGGGTTTCTCTGCTAGCCACTGGGGAAATAAAGGGATGTGGAAAGGGGATAAGGACATCAGGAAGCCCTGAGCAAAGGGGGGATGCGGTGGGGCCATAGACCTGATGTAAGGACTGTTATTTGTTGGCCTTTCTGGTACCCTGGAAGGGATGGGACCAAAACATCACCCAGCCAGAGGGCTGAGCTGTTAGATGAGTAGGGCCCTACCAAATTCATGGTCCATTTTGGCCAATTTCACGATCATAGGAATTTAAAAATAATAAATTACATGATTTCAGCTATTTAAATCTGAAATTTAATGGTGTTGTAATTGTAGGGGTCCTGACCCGAAAAGAAGTTGTGGGATGTAACAAGGTTATTGGGGGGAGGGGTTACGGTACTGCTACCCTTCTGCTCTGCTGCTGGTGGTGGCGCTGCCTTCAGAGCTGGGTAGCTGGAGAGTGGCAGCGGCTGGCCAAGAGCTACCGCCAGCAGCAGCGCAGAAGTAAGGATGGCCTGGTATGGTATTGCCACCCTTACTTCTGCGCTGCTGGGCCCTCAGTCACTAGCCACCACTCTCCAGCTGTTCCTGAAAGCAGCAGTGCATGAGTAAGGGTGGCATGGTATGGTATTGCCACTCTTACTCCTGCACTACTGCTGGTGGGGTGATGACTTCAGAGCTGGGCACTCGGCCAATAGCCACCACTCTCTGGCTGCCCAGCTCTGAAGGCAGCAGTGCAGAAGTCAGGGTGGCAATACTGCAACTCCTCTTAAATAACCTTGCAACTCTGCCTGCAACTCCCCAATTTGAGAAATGCTGGTGTCCCCTGGAAAGCTGTATAACATGGGGTAAAAACACACAAAAGACCAGATTTCACGGGGGGAGACCAGATTTCACAGTCTGTGATGAGTTTTTCCTGGCCGTGAATTTGGTAGGGCCCTAGAGATGAGGCAGAGCACTGCGGGACAGCAGTTACCATCAGCAGGGGGCGCTTCTCTGCCATACCCAGACACAAGGGGTACACACTCTCCCTGAGTCCACCCTTCTACCCTATTACCCCCTCACAGTCCTGACAGCAGGGGCCAGTTGGAAAACGCCAATTATTTCTCCGTGTACATTTCTTTTTAAATCTTGTTTCCTTTTTGAAATTTTCCCTGTGGATTTTTCCATTTTATATTTTTGTAACCAAAAAAAAAAAAAAGATCTGGGTTTGAAAACCATTTTCATTCAATAGCTCTGTATAAATGTTTACTTTTGGGGAAGAGTTTTGGTTTTCAAAACCCCCCCAAGGGGAAGGTTTTTGCCCAGAAGTTGCGTTTGAGTTGCTGGATTTTGGCCAAAAATTTTGACCAAAATGGAAACTAGCCCCAAGAATTCTTGGATGGCAGAAATTTTTTTTTGTTTTCATAGAATCATAGAATATTAGGGTTGGAAGAGACCTCAGGAGGTCATCTAGTCCAATCCCCTGCTTAAAGCAGGACCAACACCAACTAAATCATCACATTCAGGGCTTTGTCAGGCTGGGCCTTAAAAACCTCTAAGGATGGAGATTCCACCACCTCCCTAGGTAACCCATTCCAGGGCTTTACCACCCTCTTAGTGAAATAGTGTTTCTTAATATCCAACCGAGACCTCCCCCACTGCAACTTGAGACCATTGCTCCTTGTTCTGTCATCTGCCAACACTGAGAACAGCCGAGCTCCATCCTCTTTGGAACCCCCCCCTTCAGGTAGTTGAAGGCTGCTATCAAATCCCCCCTCACTCTTCTCTTCTGCAGACTAAATAATTCCAGTTCCCTCAGCCTTTCCTCTTAGGTCATGTGCCCAGCACCAATCATTTTCGTTGCCCTCCGCTGGACTCTCTCCAATTTGTGCACTTCTCTTCTGTAGTGGGAGGACCAAAACTGGATGCAATACTCCAGGTGTAGCCTCACCAATGCTGAATAGAGGGGAATAATCACTTCCCTCGATCTGTGGCAATGCTCCTACTAATACAGCCCAATATAGATTCATAGATATTAAGGTCAGAAGGGACTATTATGATCATCTAGTCTGACCTCCTACACAATGCATGCCACAGAATCTCACCCACCCAGTCCTGTGATAAACCTCCCACCTATGTCTGAGCCATTGAAGTCCTCAAATCATGGTTTAAAGACTTCAAGGTGCAGAGAATCCTCCAGCAAGTGACCCATGCTTCATGCTACAGAGGAAGGTGAAAAACCTCCATTGCCTCTTCCAATTTGCCCTGGCGGAAAATTCCTTCCCGACCCCAAATATGGCGATCAGTTAAACCCTGAGCATATGGGCAAGATTCACCAGCCAGATACCCAGGAAAGAATTCTCTGTAGTAACTCAGATCCCACTCCATCTAACATCCCATCACAGGCCATTAGGCCTATTTACCATGAATATTTAAAGATCAATTAATTGCCAAAATCATATTATCCCCTCATACCATCTCCTCCATAAATTTATCGAGTTTAATCTTAAAGCCAGATAGGTCTTTTGCCCCAACTGCTTCCCTTGGAAGGCTATTTCAAAACTTCACTCCTCTGATGGTTAGAAACCTTCGTCTAATTTCAAGTCTAAACTTCCCGATGACCAGTTTATATCCATTTGTTCTTGTGTCCACATTGGTACTGAGCGTAAATAATTCCTCTCCCTCTCTGGTATTTATCCCTCTGATATATTTATAGAGAGCAATCATATCTCCCCTCAACCCTCTTTTGGTTAGGCTAAATAAGCCAGGCTCCTTGAGTCTCCTTTCATAAGACAGGTTTTCCATTCCTCGGATCATCCTAATAGCCCTTCTCTGTACCTGTTCCAGTTTGAATTCATCCTTCTTAAACATGGGAGACCAGAACTGCACACAATATTTCAGGTGAGGTCTCACCAGTGCCTTGTATAACGGTACTAACACCTCCTTAGCTCTACTGGAAATACCTTGCCTGATGCATCCCAAGACCGCATTAGCTTTTTTCACAGCCATATCACATTGGCAGCTCATAGTCATCCTGTGATCAACCAATACTCCAAGGTCCTTCTCCTCCTCCATTACTTCTAATTGATGCGTCCCCAGCTTATAACTAAAATTCTTGTTATTAATCCCTAAATGCATAACCTTACACTTCTCACTATTAAATTTCATCCTATTACTATCACTCCAATTTAGAAGGTCATCCAGATCTTCCTGTATGATATCCCGGTCTCTCTCTATATTGGCAATACCTCTCAGCTTTGTATCATCCGCAAACTTTATTAGCATACTCCCACTTTTTGTGCCGAGGTCAGTAATAAAAAGATTAAATAAGATTGGTCCCAAAACCGATCTCTGAGGAACTCCACTGGTAACCTCCCTCCAGCATGACAGTTCACCTTTCAGTATGACCCGCTGTAGTCTCCCTGTTAACCAATTCCTTATCCACTTTTCAATTTTCATATTGATCCCCATCTTTTCCAATTTAACTAATAATTCCCCATGTGGCACAGTATCAAACGCCTTACTGAAATCTAGCCTTCTTGGCAATAAGGACACACTGCTGACTCATGTCCAACTTCTTGTCCACTGTAATCACCAGGTCCTTTTCTGCAGAACTGATGCTGAGCCAGTCGTTCCCCAGCCTGTAGCAGTGCATGGGATTCTTCCTTCCTAAGTGCAGAACTCTTCACTTGTCCTTGTTGAACCTCATCAGATTTCTTTTGGCCCAATCCTCCAATTTGTCTAGGTCACTCTGGACCCTATCCCTACCCTCCAGCATATCTACCTCTCCCCCCAGTTTAGTGTCATCTGCGAACTTGCTGAGGGTGCAATTAATTCCATCATCCAGATCATTAATAAAGATGTTGAACAAAACCGGCCCCAGGACCGACCCCTGGGGCACTCCGCTTGATACTGGCTGCCAACTAGACATCGAGCCATTGATTACTATCCATTGAGCCTGACAATCTAGCTTTCTATCCACCTTATTGTCCATTCATCCAATTCATACTTTTTTAACTTGCTGGCAAGAATACTGTGGGATACCATATCAAAAGCTTTGCTAAAGTCAAGATATATCACATCCACCGCCTTCCCCATATCCACAGAGCCTCATCACAGAAGGCAATCAGGTTGGTCAGGCATGACTTGCCCTTGGTGAATCCATGTTGACGTGTTTCTGACCACCTTCCTCTCCTCCAAGTGCTTCAAAATGGATTCCTAGAGGACCTGCTCCATGATTTTGCTGGGGACTGAAGTGAGGCTATAGTTCTCCGGTTTCTCTTTTTTCCCTTTTTTAAAGATGGGCACTATATTTGCCTTTTTCCAATCGTCCGGGACCTCCCCTGATCGCCATGAATTTTCAGAGATAATGGCCAATGACCAATGGCTCTGCAATCAAATTTCTTTTACTCCAACTCACGTTGTGGTGACAAAGTGTTCCTCACTCATGTGGCTCGGTGCCCCGACTGGGGTGATGGGTCCATCTGTGCCATGTTGTTTTCCATTGTGGTTGTGTGGCTTGTGATCATGTATGGGCATGAAGAGGTGTACCACCGGGCCTCCTGTCAGGCTCAACCTTCTCCGTGCTGGGCAGGGTTTCTGCTGGGGATGGTTTATGGGCACGGTATGAAGTGATCACTCCTCCCTCTTATGCAGCATCAGCCATGGCTTTGTGCCCAGGCTGGGATGCTCTCATCCAGCCCGGGCATGGCAGAGCTGTGTCCGCGTAGCAGATCTTCCCCCAGCTGAAACCCGCAGCAGGTGGGTTGTGGGTCCAGTAGACTAGGAGGGCATTGGTACAGTCTGGCAGTTTTCCTGAGGCAGGGACAAGAGCACCCAGAGGGCATGAATGGGGAGTGGCACGGGGGCCCTGTGCTGGGGGATGCCCCTGAGTTACCAGGGAGTTGGGAGCAAGGCAGAATGACGGTGCAGACACAGTTAGGAGGTTCTGTCTACAGTGCAATGACCTGCTTTTGGGTGTCATCTGGGCCCGTCACCATGGCTTCTGATCCCCACATTAGCCCTCAACCTCCCTGGTGAGGGAGGGACAGGCTGGCTCTGTTTTCCAGCTGGGGAACAGGGCAATGCAATGACTTGCCCATGATCACAGGGCCAGGGTGGGGTTCAGCGGCAGAGCTAGGAATTGAACCTGTCTCCTGAATCTCATGCCAGTCTCTGACCCCCCAGGTACCCCTCCCCCCACATCCCAACCTGGCCTCTGGCCAGGTCAAAGCCCTGTTAGCTGCCACAGTCACTAATGGCCCAACAGGCTGGAGCCAGGCTTGGGCCGTCTGCGTCTCTGGCTCCAAACTCAGTTCTGGGCTGTCGTGCAGACAGGGTCTGGAGCGGGTGCAGAAGTCACAGCCATGAAGCGATCTGGACACGGTGCCCAGGGGAAGCCCAGTGCCAAGGAGCATGGAGCTGGCCCCGCCCCCAGGCTCCGGCAAACCAGGGGGACATTGGCCTGACTTGCTCGTCCCCTGCAAGACCAGCAGTGCTGTAAACCAGGGCTGGCGTGCCGCCGTGGGGCTGTGCTCAGTGTCATGCTCTTGGCCTGCTCCGGTAGGAGTCAGAAAGTCTCCTCTCATTTCCCCTCCCTGGACGCTCTCAGCGCTCAGCCATACTCCCCTCCCCAACCAAGAGCGCTAGGCACAGTCAGCACAGAGGTGATGGCAAGGTCACTGCTCTGTCTCTGGGAATTAGGGACCACTCTGGCAGCACAGGACCGTCGGGATTAACCCTTCCTGCACCACGGAGCAGCAGTGTGGTTGATCGCATGAAGAGATGGGCTTGCAGGGTTATTCATGTGGATTTAGTGCTCGGAAAGCCAGGTGATAAGACTGGGTACATTTCTTGACCCAGTTCTACTGATGCCCCTCACTCCTAACCCGCAGTACCCTGCTATTCCAGCCCTGGGCTCCCCCCGCACACAGCTCTGCTGATGCCTTTCTCTCCTGACACGCAGCCCTCCTTCAGCCTTTCCTAGGTAGCACTTACACCACTCAGCTTCAACAGATCCTTGGATGTGGACCCTGCTGCCCAGAAAGGCCTTGCCTCAAGTGAGCTGTGAGTGCAAATCTCCATGGACCGGGCTCTGCCGGGCCTCCCACTACCGCTTGCTGCTCTGTGGCTACTGGAACTGGCGGGAGGATTTCATACGCCCCTACATGGAGAAACAACTGGACTGGCTGGCTCTGGAGTTGATCTCAGCGAAGCCCTTGAGTGCATTTCTGGTCTGGTCTCTACCCTGGCAGCCCTTCAGCCCTCCCTTTTCCTTTCAGGCACATGCCAGTGGGGAGAGGTCTGGGGAGCAGCTCCCTGTCCATCCAGCCAGGTGGGTAGCAAGCTGGGGCAGTAGAAATCTAGTCACTGTACATTACCCTGCTGGCTCTCCCCCCTGCCCGAGCTCCAGGGGCAGAACATTTCTGGCTCCGGCAGTAACCCCCATAATGCAGTCCCAGCACTGTGCAGTGCTGCCGAGCCAGCAGGCTGAGAGCAAGCAATGCAGAGACTGTGAAATTCCCCATCCCCATTCATCCCCGTGGGGGACTAATGCGGGAGCCTAACTTAATGTGCTATTTCAATATGCTCCGAGTGTTAATTATCTTGCTGTCGATGCTCATCACAGAAACCTCCAGCTAATGGGCTTATCCCACTCAGGCCGCATTCCACACAAGGTGACCTGTGAGGGGAATTTAGAGGGAGGGATCCGGGTATAGAAAATCAAAGGCCTTACTGCTTTGCTTTGAAAGTGGAGGGAGAAACTGAGGGAATTCAGTCCCCATCTGTGCTGTTGTGCATGGGAGATTCCCTGGAGGAGTGGGGAACTGATCACATGGGCCAACCCGGTGCAGTTCTCTATCCCCCTCTAGTGGCCAGATCCTGTAAAGGGGCTGCTGCCTTAATGCTTTACTCTCTTTGAGGTTCCTAGGTCCTCTCAGCATGGGGGATTCACTTGGGGCAGAAGCCTCGGAATCACTTGTGTCCCACTCACGCCCAGCAGGCACTCCAGGGGTGGGCACA
The DNA here is from genome assembly GCF_009764565.3 of Dermochelys coriacea. Classification (NCBI taxonomy): domain Eukaryota; kingdom Metazoa; phylum Chordata; order Testudines; family Dermochelyidae; genus Dermochelys; species Dermochelys coriacea. The sequence continues at coordinate 49,416,116 of NC_050074.1, forward strand.
CCCAGCCCCTCCATCTGCATGTGGCCCCATGGCTTGGTGTGGCAGCAAACGGATCCACCCTGCCCATGCAGCATGAGGTGCTGACTCAGCATTCAGAAGAGGGCATCGCATCTGGCTGGGCTCCCGCGGGTCTGCTGGGAACGTGTCAGCCCAACGGCTGTGCCGGACGAGCCTCCTACGAGCAGCAGCATAAGAAGATTTGGGTTCCCCGCTGGTTTGCAGGAATTTCCTTTGGTGTCCTTCTGGGCTGGGAACGTTCCTGCTTTTTATCCCCTGGTCACCTCTTGCTTCCTGCCTGCCCTTTGCCTAGAGCCTTTGGCTGTGTTTACCCTGTCTAGACAACGGCTTGTAACTGGGCCTTTATCCGTCTGTGAAAGGTGGGATGCCAGGCCTGGAATGCCAGCGGGGTAGAGGGCAGCATTGAGGGGCATCGGCAGAGTGGGGCAGGAGGGACACCAGAGCTGGGATAGCAGGGGGCTGCGGGCCAGGACTGAGGGCATCAGCAGAGCTGGTGGGGATGGGATAGTAGGGAGCTGTGAGTCAAGACTGAGGGGCACCAGCAGAGCTGGGGGAGGGGGCAGCGGGCCATCAGCAGAATTTTGTTCAACCTTTAGAATTAATCTCTGATTATTAACCAAACCCGATCCCTTCCGCCCCATCCCACCCCCTGGCCCTGAAGGTTGTTTAACTGTGCTGTGTCCTCTGCTCTGCACAGACACAGCGACAAGGTCACGGCTCGCCCGGCCTTGCCGAGAGCGGGGGAAACCTTCCCACAGCTGCCAGGGAATGGGACTTTCAAACTGCAAGGGAGATTTCCTGTTCCCGATGGACTCCCTCATACCTTCTCCTCTGTCCCCACGTCTTCCCCTCCCCTTAGCCCCCAATTTCCCACCTTCTTCATCTTCCCTCTCCTAGCCTCTATTGGAACCTGTTACAACTCAGGACCTGCCGATGTGTCTGTGCATCTCCCTAGTGTCCATCTGTTCTGGGCCCTGCCGGGCACTGCAGGGTGAGATGCTGGCTCATTATACGGGGTTAGAGCAAAGACAGGTTCTGGAGGGGAATGTGCTTTAGTGGTCACAGACCTGTCTGTTCCTGCCCCCCAGCCTCTCCTGTCCTCTTCTCCTCCCTCCCCATCCCCACAGCTTTGGCCTGTCCCCTTACCTGCTATGAGCCCCCAGCTCCAGCCCAGCCCCTGCATTGCTCCTCCTGTCCGGTCCCTTGACAACCTCCAGCTCTTGCCCATCCTCCCCCAGTCCCTGCTCCTCGGCTGCAGCGGTTATACTGGCCCTTTAAGAAGGAGCAGGGTCAGGCCCCATAACTAATCAGCTGCCTCCTAACTGGGCTCCTAGGCCTGACAGACAAGACACCCAGACACCCGGTGGGGCCGAGCCAGCCTGAGTAGCAGGAGCCCAGCGTGAGTAGCAGGAGCCTAGCCTGAGTAGCTTGGGTAGCAGGAGCTGGGAGCAGAGCTCCAGTAAAGCCACAGGGCAGCACTTCCAGGGCTGTCGCTCACAGCAATGCAATGTGGAGCAGCTTCCCCTGGGCCTGGGGGACCCTGTGTGCCCCATGGCAGCAGGTTCCCCACTATGCCCCTTCCTTGACACGGGGGAACAGCACACTCCAGCACCCCCCAGTACCCCTGCCTGATCCATCATCCCTGGACTTCAGAAAAGCAGACTTTGACAACCTCAGGGAACTGATGGGCAGGATCCCCTGGGAGAATAACATGAGGGGGAAAGGCGTCCAGGAGAGCTGGCTGTATTTTAAAGAATCCTTATTGAGGTTACAGGGACAAACCATCTTGATGTGTAGAAAGAATAGTAAATATGGCAGGCAACCAGCTTGGCTTAACAGTGAAATCTTTGCTGATCTTGCATACAAAAAAGAAGCTTACAAGAAGTGGAAGATTGGACAAATGACCAGGGAAGAGTATAAAAATATTGCTCGGGCATGCAGGAGTGAAATCAGGAAGGCCAAATCATACCTGGAGGTGCAGCTAGCAAGAGATGTTAAGAGTAACAAGGTATGTTAGCAACAAGAAGAAAGTCAAGGAAAGTGTGGGCCCCTTACCGAACAAGGGAGGCAACCTAGTGATAGAGGATGTGGAAAAAACTAATGTACTCAATGCTTTTTTTTGCCTCTGTCTTCACGAACAAGGTCAGCTCCCAGACTGCTGCACTGGGCAACACAGCATGGGGAGGAGGTGACCAGCCCTCTGTGGAGAAAGAAGTGGTTCAGGACTATTTAGAAAAGCTGGATGAGCACAAGTCCATGGGGCCGGATGTGCTGTATCCAAGAGTGCTAAAGAAGTTGGCGGATGTGATTGCAGAGCCATTGGCCATTATCTTTGAAAACTCATGGCGATCGGGGGAGGTCTCGGATGACTGGAAAAAGGCTAGTGTAGTGCCCATCTTTAAAAAAGGGAAGAAGGAGGATCCTGGGAACTATAGGCCAGTCAGCCTCACCTCAGTCCCTGGAAAAATCATGGAGCAGGTCCTCAAGGAATCAATTCTGAAGCACTTAAAAGAGAGGAAAGTGATCAGGAACAGTCAGCATGGATTCACCAAGGGCAAGTCATGCCTGGCTAATCTAATTGCCTTCTATGACAAGATAACTGGCTCTGTGGATGAGGGGAAAGCAGTGGACATGTTGTTCCTTGACATTAGCAAAGCTTTTGACACGGTCTCCCACAGTATTCTTGCCAGCAAGTTAAAGAAGTATGGGCTGGATGAATGGACTATAAGGTGGATAGAAAGCTGGCTAGATTGTCAGTCTCAACGGGTAGTGATCAATGGCTCCATGTCTAGTTGGCAGCTGGTATCAAGTGCAGTGCCCCAAGAGTCGGTCTTTGGTCCGTTTTTGTTCAATATCTTCCTTAATGATCTGGAGGATGGTGTGGACTGCACCCTCAGCAAGTTTGCAGATACAGTAAACTGGGAGGAGAGGTAGATACACTGGAGGGTAGGGATAGGATATAGAGGGACCTAGACAAATTAGAGGATTGGGCCAAAAGAAATCTGATGAGGTTCAACAAGGACAAGTGCAGAGTCCTGTACTTAGGATGGAAGAATCCCGTGCACCGCTACAGACTAGGGACCGAATGGCTCGGCAGCAGTTCTGCAGAAAAGGACCTAGGGGTTACAGTGGTCGAGAAGCTGGATATGAATCAACAGTGTGCCGTTGTTGCCAAGAAGGCCAATGGCATTTTGGGCTGTATAAGTAGGGGCATTGCCAGCAGATCAAGGGACGTGATCGTTCCCCTCTATTCGACATTGGTGAGGCCTCATCTGGAGTACTGTGTCCAGTTTTGGGCCACACAATACAAAAAGGATGTGGAAAAACTGGAAAACGTCCAGCAGAGGGCAACAAAAATGATTAGGTGACTGGAACACATGACTTATGAGGAAAGGCTGAGGGAACTGGGATTGTTTAGTCTGTGGAAGAGAAGAATGAGGGGGGATTTGATAGCTGCTTTCAACTACCTGAAAGGGGGTTCCAAAGAGGATGGATCTAGACTGTTCTCAGTGGTAGGAAGTGACAGAACAAGGATTAATAGTCTCAAGTTGCAGTGGGGGAGGTTTAGGTTAGATATTAGGAAAAACTTTTTCACTAGGAGGGTGGTGAAGCACTGGAATGTGTTACCTAGGGAGGTGGTGGAATCTCCTTCCTTAGAAGTTTTTAAGGTCAGGCCCTGGCTGGGATGATTTAGTTGGGGATTGGTCCTGCTTTGAGTAGGGGGTTGGATTAGATGACCTCCTGATGTCCCTTCCAACCCTGATATTCTATGATTCTATGATCAGCGGTGCGGGTCTCCAGCCAGGTCCCCAGAGCTGAACCATGGCCCCAGCCTGGTGCTGAGTGCTTGTTGCCCCACCCAGACCATGGCCCCAGCCTGGTGCTGAGCACTCACTGACCCCATCCAGGCCACGGTCCCAGCCCGGTGCTGAGCGCTCGCTGCCCCCATCCAGACCACGGCCCCAGCCCAGTTCTGAGTCCCCTCCCTCTGCACTCACCACTGCTGGCAGGAGAGATCCCAGAAAGCTGTGCAAATGGCCAGTTAGTGCAGCTGCTATCCCTGAGCACTGAGCTGCGCTATGGGGGCCCACGGTACCTGCCTGTTCAGCATGAGAAGGTGTCTGAAGTTTTAAAATGGCTCCTCTATGACTATAAAAAAAGGGGAAAAAAGGAACCGTTGGCCTCAGGCCAGGGAGCATGTATTTCACAAGAAAACCAGCCGATTTTCACAAGTTTTGAAAATGAAAAAAATCCCAATTCCAATAATTCAGTGGAAAATGTCCCTTCCTACCCCTTTCACACCTGTCTGAGTTTAAAAAACAAGTGAGTGTTCTGTGGTTGTACTGATGGACTTGCTTGTGACGCACCAGGGAAGTGTGGCTCTCCCAGCCGGGCTGTCCAGCCAGCAGCAACGTACCCACATGTAACCATTGTCTGATGGGGTTTGCCGTGTGGGAAACTGAACCCCAGTGCGACACTGGCCCCTCCCCACTGGGGAAGGAGGGCACCAGGCCCCATATAGAGAGTGGACTCTGGGGACCCAGCGGGCGGGACATCCCCCCTAGTCCAGCCTGCTTAGGGAATCCTCTGCCTGGCCGCATTGCTGATGTCAGGTCCCAGGACGGCCTTCAGCAGAACGCAGCAGAGCCCACCATGGCCACAAAGACTAGAGGGAGCAGCCAGTGGTGGAAGTGTCCCCCAAGGACCAGCGCCCTCCAGGGGTGAGGCCCAGCACTGGCTCAGGGAGTCCTGTGGAGAGAAGGCTGGGAACGGAGGGGAAAGGAGCCTGTGGCTGGGGCACAGACAGGTTGATTTCCAAACCCGCCTTCCTCCCCCTGAGCGGCTGCCGGCCGGGGGCACAGTGCTGGCCCTGCTGCCCCCAGCCTGCCCTTCCCCCGTGTCTCCTCCTCTCCCATCACCAGGCACTGAGCAGCCTCTTCCCTGTACCAAGGGGGGCTGAAGAAAGGTCATGGACAAGGGGCCCCGTCTGACCTGGCGATGGAACCCCCTGCTGGAGTCACCTTCTGAGGAACCATTGCACAGCCGTGCCCCCAGCCTCCTATTAGTCAGACAGAGCGGGGTGGGGGTCCCCAGCGAAAGGGCAGGGGGTGGGTGATGCTGGGGACATGGGAGGAGCTGGAAATTGGGGTCAAAGTGAGACAGAGATTGGAGGGAAGGCAGGGCACAGGGAGGAGAATAAAAGAGGAGATGGGGGCCTCAGATTTTGGGGCAGGGGAGACAGTTCAGAGCGGTGACTTGGTAGGGGACAGAGGGTAACAAGTGACTCAGAGAGGGGAAAGAGGGAGAGGCAAGAGGGTGCTTTGAGGATGATGACGGGAGTTGCAGGGAAAGCCCTTTTCTTCCCAAACATTGTTCTGACACAGCTGAGCTCTTCAGCCCACTCCCCACTTCCTACTCCAATTCTGACCAGAGCTGGGGAAATTTTTCATCCAAAACTGTTGCCGGCAAAAAAACTGCAACATTCGTTGAGCCCAAAGCATGGTGTGAATTCACCAAATTGTTTCGGTGGGGGGGGTGTTAGGATATAGATATTCAGGCCTGTCTGTAAAGGCCTATACTCTAAGAATTTAGGTGTATTCTTATCACTTGGCTAGTTACAGAGATATAAAAGAAAGAATCAAAATCACTGTCTGCCAGTGTAAGGGCCTTCTCTTACTGTGACAGTCTGAGGCCCTGATTTTAGGCTAAGGCCTTTGGCTAAGCAACAGAGGCAGCCATAAGCTGGGAAGAGAACAGTCACATCCTCACATTCCAAACTAGTCACATTGAAATAAGGTGCTATTGGGCTGATAGGAATACAATCCTGTCCTGATAATGCCTATCACCTCCAGAGAAAGGGAAGTGCCTAGAAGATGTAAAAGGAAACTTAGTTTGATAGCATTCTGTCTGGCAAGAATTCACTTATCAATAGCTGGGATGTGAAACCCTCACTTCTGTATTGTTGTGTCATTATAGTTCACACTTTGCCATTGTTTGTCCGTATAATCTCTGGCTGGTTCTGTGATTATTTCTGTCTGCTGTACAATTAATTTTGCTGGGTGTAAACTAATTAAGATGGTGGGATATAATTGGTTAAATAATCATGTTACAATATGTTAGAATTGGTTAGTTAAATTTCGGTAAAATGATTGATTAAGGTATAGCTAAGCTGAACTCAAGTTTTACTATATAGTCTGCAGTCAATCAGGAAGTGAATGGGTGTGTGGGGGCGGGAAATGGGAACAGGGAATGGGGGTGAGGAAATTGGAATCATGTTTTGCTAACGGGGGAAATGGGAACAGGGAATGGGGGTGGGGAAATTGGAATCATGTTTGGCTAAGGGTAGGAATGGGAACAGGGACACAGGTAAGGCTCTGTGGTGTCAGAGCTGGGAAGGGGGACACTAAGGAAAGAAACTGGAATCATGCTTGCTGGAAGTTCATCCCAATAAACATTGAATTGTTTGCACCTTTGGACTTCTGGTATTGTTGCTCTCTGTTCATGCGAGAAGGACCAGGGAAGTAAGTGGGTGAAGGAATAAGCCCCCTAACAGAGGGAAATAAACCTATTACAAAATAAGTGCTCCAAAAAAACTGTTTCAAGTTTTCAGTTTGAACCAACTTTCTGTTTTGACAACTTTCTGTTTGGTCCTGCAGTTTTATTAAAAACGAACCCGAAACCGAAAGCTCCAGATCGAAACAAATGTTTCAGTTTGGACAAAACGTTCCATCCAAAACAAACTGTCATTGACTTTTCAATCTGCAGCCTATCGCTTGTAGGTGTTTGCTCGGCAAGGCATAAGGTATACGTTAGAGCAAGAAGCTGACAGGCATCAGGCAAGAGTCTAGCCAGGTTAAAGCATAAGGCCCAGAAGTCTCAGCAGAAGCAGCTAACCAGGAGTAATCCTAGGGCATAAGATATCACGAGACAGATGGCTGTAATAACCAAGTGCACCTGAGCTGTCAATGGGCCAGAATTCCAGTTTATGTTAGTTTGGGATATTCTAGGATATGAACATCAGCAGATGTTCAACCAGCTATGGTCACTTATTGGCATATAAAATAATGAGCTTGAGGTAAATGATGTATTAACCTTTAGGAAGAGAGCACTCCAAAAGTATTAGGGTGAGGGAGTTTAGATATGGACAGAGGAGGCAAGACAGCTTTCGGAATATTCATGCCTGCCACGTGTCCCAGTCAGAGAGCTAACTACGGCTTATGCCTTTGGGATCTTCTTGGCATGCCAGAGATTGGCCCACTGGGGGCTCATCAATTCTAGATGTCTCCAGGAGACGGCGTGACTACGTAGACAAGCACTCAGATGCCAGACCCCTGGACTATTTTGTATTATTTTTGTCTACTTCGCTGGGTTGGAGTGGTTGTGGTTTTGCTAACTGTGCTAATAAAACCATTCCAAGGCCAGAAGCCCTTTCCTAAATATGCTTGCGAGTCTCCCTGGCCAGCTCTCATTGCTTGAAGTAGCCTTAGTAGGAGGACCTCCATCTGGAGGGCATCTCCCATCCATCGGCCTCCAGCTGGGTTTTATCACTTCCTCCAATTGTCCCTTGATCCTAAATTCCTTAATTTCCCCAGGCTGGCTGTACCAACTCCTAACATTCTTGTACTGCTGCATGCAATGCTTCGGCTCCTTGCTATGCTACAGGCAAAGAGCTCATGGCCACTGGTTCCAAGCGTCTATATTATTCTCATTCGATTCCTCCGTTTGTTAAGGGCAGGGATGGTTTTCCCTATGCTGAGGGATCTCTCCTGCCTGGTGTGGCTGCATAACAGCTGCCATCTTAGCCTCCACACCAGGCACTGAATCAGGGACTGCCAGAGCTAACAGCCCGATCTGCTGCAGCTAGAGTCAAGGCTCCTTAGGTGGGGCTGTAAGTGACTCCCAGGCACAGTGCAGGACACATGACACACACCAATCAGTGCGATACATTTGCTATGGAGGTTCTTCTCCTGGAGGTTTGAGCAGAGGTTTCTATTACCAAGTGCGGAGTGGTGCAATTAAGGTGACCAGACGTCCCGATAAAATCGGGACTGTCCTGATTTTTAGTTCTTTGTCCTGCGTCCCAACCGATGAATGGTCGGGACACCATTTGTCCTGATATTGCGGCTTTGGCTGCTCTTTTTTTTTGCTTCAGCAACTCCGCTCCGGCCGCCTTTTTTTTTGCTTCCCCCACGTGTCCCGATATTTTGTCCATTTCATCTGGTCACCCTAGGTGCAATCACAAGCATCAGCAGCCTTCTTCTTCTCCAGAGTGATGACAGGGCAACCAGGGCTGTTCCTATTCTGGGGCCCTATGCAGCCCCTCCATGGGGCAGGGGAGCTGGCTTGGGGGGCATGGGGAACCACCCCCCAGCACTCACCGGCAGCATGGCTGGGGCCGGGTTGCTGCACTTCCCGCCTCTGGTGAGTGCAAGTCCCGGCCCTGCTGCAGTCCTGTGGGGCTGGGGCGGAGCATGGATGGGAAAGGGCAGGGGCAGAGCAGGGTGGGGGCTTTGTGGAAGGGGCGGTGTGGGGGCGGGGCTGGGGCAGAGCAGGGGCCGGGGCCCTGCGCAAGAGGCGGGGCAGGGGCTGGAGCAGCAAGCAGCTGCGCAGGGCATCAGGAAATGTGGTGCCCCAAATTTCCTGGTGCCCTATGCAGCTGCGTATTTTGCGTAAGGGTAGGGACGGCACTGAGGGCAACCCTTCTGCATCTCTTCCTCTCTCCAGCCAGGAACCTGAACTTCAGAGTCACATGCTAGCCATTTGTGGAAAGTGGCATAGCAGGAGGGCCAGCAAACAGCCGTCAGGAGGAAAGGTGGCTAATTGCAAGCATCTGGCTCCCTCTTGCTGGAGTTTCCCGTGGTGGGGCAGAGGTGCGCTCTACACCCAGTGGTTGTGGGGTGGGGAGAGGGGAGTGGTGGACTCAGTTAGGCATCTCCCAGCCAATATTTGAATGTTTTGTTTCCACCTTGCCGAAAGAAAAAAAGCAAAACATCGAAGGAGAATTTCCCCCCAGGGAAACAGCTTTTTCATTGGCTCACCTTGGGATTTCGGGCTCGTCTCGGCCAATCTGGAAGAAAAGTGGCCAAGTGGCCAATGGGGGTGCTGGAGAGTAGAACATCTGTGATGGAGAGTCCAAAGAATGTAACTCCATCTGTGATAAATGAAGTGGGGGTAAGGGTAGCTCCTTTTTATGGACACCCAGCCAGCCAGTTAGCTGTAAAATCTTGGTGTCTGTTCTCTGCTTCCTTTACCTGTAAAGGGTTAACAAGCCGACAGGTAAAAGAAAAGGAGTGCGCACCTGACCAAAAGAGCCAATGGGAAGGCTAGAACTTTTTAAAATGGAAAAAAAAACTTCCCTTTTTCTGTTGTTCTCCAGAGAAGGAGACAGGGAACAGCAATGCTATAAGCAGGAATGCTATGTAAAGCTTAAACCAGATATGAAAATTCATCTTCCATACCTAGAAAAAAATCATTGGATAGGGAATGTTTAATTAGGCTCGAGCAGGTTTATTTCTTTATTTTGGCTTGTGGATCTCCCCTGTGCTAACCCCAAGTGCTTTTGTTTGCTTGTAACTTTTAAGCTGGACCCCAAGAAAGCTGTTCTTGGTACTTGATTTTTGGAATTGCTCTTTTAAAATCTAGCAAAAACCTATGTTCCAGATGTATTTTCTTCCTTTTTGTTTCTAATAAAATTTACCTTTTTTAAGAACAGGATTGGATTTTAGGTGTCCTAAGAGGTTTGTGAATGTTGTTTGATTAGCTGGTAGCAACAGCTAATTTCCTTTGTTTCCTTTCTCAGCTCTTCCCCGAGGGGGTGAAAGGTTTGAGGGTACCGCACTGGAAGGAATTCCCAAGTGTTCCTTCCTGTGATCAAAGGGGTTTTTTTGCATATGGGTGGTGACAGCATTTACCAAGCCAAGGTCAGAGAAAAACAGTAACCTTGGGAGTGTAATACAAGCCTGGAGTGGCAAGTATTAATTTTTAAAATCCTTGTGGGCCTCCACCTTCTGCACTCGAAGTGCCAGAGTGGGGATTCAGTCCTGACACCATCTATCTCCTGGCTGGCCATGAAGAATGCAATTGATGATGCCTTGTGTCAATATTTAGCTCTAGTGGAGATGCATTTGAGCTATTTATGGGCTCTCGCCCAGCTGTTGGGATACAAAAACAAAACAAACCACCCTCTGGATTGTTTTCAGCACTGGAGAACTCTTGAAAAGTCTTATCAGTTTAATATTTAATCCAAGAATGAGTATAAACCAAGCCATTATTCATAGCGAAAGAAAAACACACATGATAGAGAGATAGGGTAAAAAGGGAAACAGGGCAAATTTCTCTCCTCTAAAGCGGGGGCAGTGACCAGGAGTAGCTCAGCACCAGCTCTAAGCCCCATGTGTCACTGGCATGAGGTCCTGAATGGGATACTTTTTTCTACCTTGCTTTGTTAGCCTGTGCCCTGCGAGAATGCCTGCCCCTTTAAATTCCAGCCCACCAATGTCTGGCTCCTTGTAAAGCTGACAGCACCCCCTCGTGCAGATGCATCTGGGCTGTTTTACTCCTTTGCTGCAGTGACAAATGCCTTCTTAATGGGGGTTTATTATTGTAGGAAGCAGGAGGCAGCTCCAGCCAACTTTCTAATAGTAGCTGGGCCAAAAAATGTAGGGGAAAAACACCATTAATCACTGCTTCCTGGAGCCCAAACAGAGCTGCCTAATGGGCCCAATGCCAGGGGATCTGGGTCCCCAGACAAGCAGCAAAGTAAATGCAGCACATCACCACCCAGCACCCAGTGTTCGTGGCAGCAGGCCCCAACAAGCGTCCTCCCCCCCTTCATGGCCTGCCTGGGAAGGGCTTAGGTAGCATCCTGTTCCCACTGGAGGAATTGGCACCTGAGTTTCAGGGGCAGGTTTAGGGGTTGATGTTGTTCCAAGAGCTTCTGGATCCATCCCAGAGGCCATCCTGCTGCGACCTTACGTGCCACCCACACGGTCCTGAATGTCTCAGGTATCCTCCCCATCCCCACCAGCCTGGCCATCACCTAGGTTCAGCCATACAAGACACAGAGCTTTGCCATCTCCACCTGGACCGTCCCAATGGTCTTCTCCTGACGGAACCCTTCTGGGGTTCTGGGGCTGTTGCAGAGGACGGGGAGGAGGTGAAGTATGGGGGAGGAAGTGGGATACTTTTCAGCACCTTACAACTCTGGCGCATCCCAGCCCCCTGGCATGCCTCAGTACCTCCTAGGCAGGAAGGCCAGCACAATGACTGCTTGGGAAGAGGGGTGCTGGAACAATTTGTACAGTGGGGGTACTGAGAGCCATTAGATCAAACTGTAAACCCTGTGTATGATGGAAACCACTTCAAGCCAGGCAGCAACCCCAGCACCCCTAGTTCTAGCTCCTGTGCTTGGGAAGCAGGAACCCTGGGAGATCCCAGCTTGAGGAATGGGTTGCTGAGGTGCCAGTTCATGTCTGGGAACCCCCTGGCTGATCCGATTGTCCCTGATGGCTCTCCATGACTCTGACTTGCCTCCTCCCTGCTCTGAAATCAGGCAGGTTGTTCTGTGCTCCAAACTCCCTTCCAGCAGTGCTAGAAACAGAAAGGAAGAGTGGGAGAGGCTTGCTCGGGAGATATACCAACCCCGGGACACCTACCCAAGGTGAGATGCTGTCAAGCTCCCCTGATTCCCCAGAAGTTGATTATCCCATGGAAACCTCTGCTTTTGCCAAACCCTAGATCCTCCCATATCCCATAAAGGAGCCTGTTCCATCACCTGAAGATGCCATAGCACAGATTGGCAGATGGATGCACTGATGGATGGATGGCTCATGGGCTTGCCAGCTTTTGCTTCCTTGGCCTCTGCTCTGTTTGCCTTGGTGGCTGTGCGCTGTCATCCCATCAGCCGTCTCCTGCATGAAGAGATAGGAAAGCCACAGGGTGTTACTGAAAGTCTAACATTTAAACGACTCCCCTGTCAGGGGCTGATGGATCTGATGCTGGGCAAAGAGTGAGAACAAGGGAATGGCCAAGGGAAGAGAGGAAAATCAGATGCCCTAGGAGCAGTTAGAAGAGTTAAATCTGTCGAGCAGGGCCGAGCAACAATCAAGGCAGGATGGGCTCACACCCAGAAAACAGCTGCTGGGTATAATGCCACCAGGGAGGCAGTAGGCTTGCTTTGCATGGGAGTGAAATTAATAGGGGAATGGAGTTGTCTGAGGAAAATCTCTTAACAGTGTGACCAACAAGACTATGAAATAGTAACACCCATCCTGTTGCTCTGACAGCTGACACCAGTGTCCCGTTCTGATACCAGGGATGTCAGAAGGTCCAGAAACTATTTTTGAAAAGAAAAGAAATTATACATGTGACTGCTCCCTGGCACAGGAGGGGGGACTGGGGCTTGAGTCTGCAGCAAGGGGTGGGTGTTATGGGGAGGGGGATAAATGGGGATGGGAAGAGGAGTTGGGGGGGTCCAGTAAGTGGAAGGGGAGGGATTAGGGGGATGAAGGGAGCAGAGGGGAGGGTTGGAGAATCTGAAGGGTAGCAGAGGAAGTTGGGGGTTTGGCTTGGGGTGGGGCTTTCAGCCTGGAATCTCCCCTTCCATGTGTGGGCTGAGATCTGAGGGAGCCCCACCCTTCTGCTGGGGTCTGAGCCCCTCTCTCAGCCCCTCCATGTGAGCTGAGATCTGGGGTAGGGGGGACTGAAAACGATGCAGATTTAAATATCTGAAATCCAGAAAATGAATAGTTTTGATACATGTCCCCCTGTGTGGGATGAGGAACTGCTCAGCATGTGTGGGAGGGGCCTGGTTTGGAGAAGGGGCAAACTGGGTAGACCTGGGGCATGTCTGGGGAAGCCTTGGTGAAACAGGGGCAGGAGTCCCAGCTGTGGGGGGCAGTGGGAATGAGGGGCTCAGCTCAGGATGCAGCTCAAGCTGCATAACCTAGATAGCACAGGGCCCTGTAATAGGCAGCTACCTGTGACATGTGCATGCAGCTGCACAGGGCAACAGACAGCAAGGAACAGCTTCTTACCTGTTACTGGCTTTTGCAGAGCGACTAATGGCTTAGTGGGGTGGGAAGGGCAGGGAGAGCTGTAAGTGTTGGTGTGGGGCTACAAATTGTGGGACATGACAGGGTTGGGGGGAGAAGTAGGGAGACACACCTGTCTTCTTTTGCATACTTAAAGTTACTGTAACCCTCATGTAATAAAACTGTCAAGGTTTGGGGACTCAGACTATAGGTGAGATTTTCCTTCACCAGCTACACATTGCAAACAAGTCACAGCACAAGCATTATCCCCGTCCCACTAGAGCAAAATGTACAGGAGCACTGAGGAATCACATAGCAACCAGGAGACCTACTGGAAAGACCTCTGGACTGGGACTATTCCTAGCTCTGTCACTGGCTTGCTGGGTGACCTTGTGCAAGTCACTTCATCTCTCCATGCCTCAGTCTCCCCATCAGCATACCTGCCTAGAGTGCACCAGGGTGCAAAACCTCTTCTGGCTCCTCCAGAACCTCCTGCTGAGGTTCTGGTAGGTCTTCTCCTCACACCCACACATTTATGCACATCCCTTCCATGACCCCACAATGTCATGAGACTTTCCATTCACCTTCCTCCTGGCACTGGCCTAGACTCTCATCCCTCAGTCCAGGAGGAGGTGTCACAACAGGGACGTTCGCTGAGACTGTGGGGCTTGCTTCAGTTCCCTCCTCATCTCACATATCTGGGCAGAGTTCCTGAGGATGGCATCTTTTGGCTCCTTGAACTCCTTCGTGGAGCAGCAGGCACTGTCTGGGGTTCAATTCAGTATTGATAAATGCAAAGTAATGAACACTGGAAAATATAATCCCAACTATACATATAAAATGATGGGTCTAAATTAGCTGTTACCACTCGAGAAAGAGATCTTGGAGTCATCATGGATAGTTCTCTGAAAACATCCACTCAATGTGCAGTGGCAGTCAAAACGCAAACAGAATGTTGGGAATCATTAAGAAAGGGATAGATAATAAGGCAGAAAATATCATAGTGCCTTCATATAAATCCACGATATGCCCATATCTTAAATACTGTGTGCAGATGTGGTCATCACCCCATCTCAAAAAAGATATATTGGAATAGGAAAAGATTCTGAAAAGGGCAACAAAAATGATTAGGGGTATGAAACGGCTGCCATATGAGGAGAAATTAATATGACTGGGACCTTACAGCTTGGAAAAGAGACGACTAAGGGGTGATATGATTGAGGTTTATAAAATCAAGACTGGTATGGAGAAAGTAAAAAGGAAGTGTTATTTACTCCTTCTCATAACACAAGAACTAGGGGTCACCAAATGAGATTAATAGGCACAAGGTTTAAAACAAACACAAGGAAGTATTTTTTCACACAATCCTGCTTCTGACCTTGCCAGAGGATGTTGTGAAGGCCAAGATTATAACAGGGTGTGAAGTTATTGACATAAACTGTGACCATATAGATAACTGTTGCAACCACTATTATATATTTGCAGCAAATATTGTACAAAGGTTGTTGTGTTAGGTCTCTAGGGAAAAGTTATGATTTGCTGGTTATGATTATGTTGTCTGTATGTGTGTATCATTTTTGTAGTTGAAGTTATGAATATTGGCTATATACTTATATCTCAATGTGTTTTGATTCTAAGTAGCCTCAGTGAAGCATTTGATCAAGTTCTTGAGAAAGGACTATTCTCAGTAAGTGCCCAATCAAGAAACACTTAACTGACAACGAACTTTGGGAGATGCCAATCCACATCTGAGCTTTCCTGGGAACATTCAAACTAACGTGTAAACAATGGTGTCGGCCTGTAAAGAACTGAGTCATGCATGGACATGGGACTTGCCCATGTGACTCAAAACTTCATCTTGCTGCTGTGATCTTCCACAGGGCAGAGGATATAAAAGGCCCTGGAAATCTCTCCATTTGGTCTTCAATCCTGTTTCTGACCTCTGGAGGGACTTTGCTACAAACTGAAGCTCTGAATAAAGGACTGAATGACCCATCCCAGCTGTGGATGTACTCCAGAGACTTGATTTGAACCTGCAGTTTATTCTATCTCTACTACAAGCCTGAACCAAGAATTTTGCCATTACTGTATGTAATTACTTGTATATTGACCTGGGTCTGGGACTTGGTCTTTTGGGATTGAGAGAACCTTTTTCTTTTATTGCGGTATTGGTTTTCATAACCATTTGTCCCCATAATAAGTGGCACTGGTGGTGATACTGGGAAACTGGAGTGTCTAAGGAAATTGCTTGTATGACTTCTGGATAGCCAGTGGGGTAAAACCAAAGTCTTCTCTGTTTGGCTTGTTTGGTTTGCCGTGGTGTGCAAAGCCTTGGGCTGTAACTGCCCTGCTCTAAGCAATTTTTCCTGAACTGATACTCTCAGAAGTGTCCCACCAAAGGCAGCACCATTACACAGGGTTCAAAAAAGAGCTAGATAAATTCATGGAGGATAGATCCTTCAATGGCTATTAGCCAGGGTGGGCAGGGATGGTGTCCCTAGCCTCTGTTTGCCAAAAGCTGGGAATGGGTGACTAGGAATGGATCACTTGATGATTACCAGTTTGTTCATTCCCTCTTGGGCACCTGGCATTGGCCACTGTCAGAAGACAGGATACTGGGCTAGATGGACCTTTGGTATGACCCAGTATGGCCATTCTTATGTTCTCTGCTATGTGTCCCCATCTGGTGTTTTGAACCTTTGATCCTCATTCCTGGCCTTATTTTTTTCATTTTCATTGTCCCATAATTTGTTGCATTCTGTACCCTTCCCCTCAGTTCAAGGGATGGCCTTTTGTTTTGGGATCCTGGACCCATCCTCCCAGGATTCAAATAGGCCAGCACCTTCCATTGTTTCCACAATCCAAGCCAGAAATCAGTTCCCCTCTCACGCGTTATTATAAACTGAGCATTCCCCCAGGAACTCCTGATCTGCTGGCACAAACCTGATGCTGCAGGTATCTGGCTAACCTCACAGGTATTTAGGACAAAAGCCATCACACTACCCTCGAAGAAGTGCACCTGTACGGGACCCCCACGCTTCTGATGGGGAGGCTGATAGAGAGACCCAGGTACCTATTAGAAATCCAAGCCTATTAAGGGAAGAAATGGCCACTTAAGGCACCCAACCCCTTAAGTCTGCCCTACAGCAGGGCCATGCAATAGCAACACAGTTACAATTTAGGCATTTCAGTGTTTGTGCTTCCAATGAAATCAGTTTTTAAAAACACATTAGGTTTTTTTCACTGCAGGGCAGTGAAAGGTACCTTAAATTGGCATGTCAGACCTTAACATGTTTGGATTTCTTTAGGGTTAAACTTAACTCTGAATGTTCTGGGTTTATAATATAAATAATAAAAGGTTTCAGAGTAGCAGCCGTGTTAGTCTGTATTCGCAAAAAAGAAAAGGAGTACTTGTGGCACCTTAAAGACTAACAAATTTATTTGAGCATAAGCTTTCGTGAGCTACAGCTCACTTCATCGGATGCATTCAGTGGAAAATACAGTGGGGAGATTTATATACACACACAGAGAACATGAAACAATGGGTTTTATCATACGCACTGTAAGGAGAGTGATCACTTAAGATGAGCTATTACCAGCAGGAAGGAGGGGGGAAAGGAGGAAAACCTTTTGTGGTGATAATCAAGGTGGGCCATTTTCAGCAGTTGACAAGAACATCTGAGGAACAGTGGGAGGTGGGATAGGGGGAGAAATAACATGGGGAAATAGTTTTACTTTGTGTAATGACCCATCCACTCCCAGTCTCTAATCAAGCCTAAGTTAATTGTATCCAGTTTGCAAATTAATTCCTATTCAGCAGTCTCTCGTTGGAGTCTGTTTCTGAAGTTTTTTTGTTGAAGTATAGCCACTCTCAGGTCTGTAATCGTGTTACCGGAGAGATTGAAGTATTCTCCGACTGGTTTTTGACTCTTATAATTCTTGATGTCTGATTTGTGTCCATTTATTCTTTTACATAGAGACTGTCCAGTTTGACCAATGTACATGGCAGAGGGGCATTGAAGTTCTTGGCAACACTTGCGAGTGTCAATGTGCATTAGCATGAGGATTGCACAGTCTGAACCCCTCTGCTGCTTTGTCATGTCTTATTGCACAAACCAGCTGATAACATCCTCTTATCTTCAGCCACCCTTGCTCCTGTGTTCAATCCCTTTCCTGCCCACGTGGTTCCTGTCATGGGTGTGAGAGCTGGTTGAATTGAGACCTGGAACAATTTTCCCAGGGATCTGGTTTCTCCATCACTGGCCATTTTGATGTCAAGACTGGCTGTTTTTCTAAGATCTGTTCCAGATCAACTATATTATACAGGAGGATCTGGATGACCTTGTAAACTGGAGTAATAGTAATAGGATGAAATTGAATAGTGAAAAGTGTAAGGTTATGCATTTAGGGATTAATAACAAGAATTTTAGTTATAAATTGGGGACGCATCAATTAGAAGTAACAGAAGAGGAGAAGGACCTTGGAGTATTAGTTGATCATAGGATGACTATGAGCTGCCAATGTGATATGGCTGTGAAAAAAGCTAATGCGGTTTTGGGATGCATCAGGAGAGGCATTTCCAGTAGGGATAAGGAAGTTTTAGTACCGTTATACAAGGCACTGGTGAGACCTCACCTAGAATACTGTGTGCAGTTCTGGACTCCCATGTTTAAAAAGGATGAATTCAAGCTGGAGCAGGTACAGAGAAGGGCTACTAGGATGATCTGAGGAATGGAAAACCTGTCTTATGAAAGGAGACTTAAGGAGCTTGGCTTGTTTAGCCTAACTAAAAGAAGGTTGAGGGGAGATATGATTACTCTCTCTAAATATATCAGAGGGATAAATACAGGAGAGGGAGAGGAATTATTTAAGCTCAGCACCAATGTGGACACAAGAACAAATGGGTATAAACTGGCCACCAGGAAGTTTAGACTTGAAATCAGATGAAGGTTTTTAACCATCAGAGGAGTGAAGTTTTGGAATAGCCTTCCAAGGGAAGCAGTGGGGGCAAAAGATCTATCTGGTTTTAAGATTCTACTTGATAAGTTTATGGAGGAGATGGTATGATGGGATAATGGGATTTTGGTAAGTAATTGATCTTTAAATATTCAGGGTAAATAGGCCAAATCCCCTGAGATGGGATATTAGATGGATGGGATCTGAGTTACCCAGGAAAGAATTTTCTGTAGTATGTGGCTGGTGAATCTTGCCCATATGCTCAGGGTTTAGCTGATCGCCATATTTGGGGTCGGGAAGGAATTTTCCTCCAGGGCAGATTGGAGAGGCCCTGGAGGTTTTTCGCCTTCCTCTGTAGCATGGGGCATGGTTGACTTGAGGGAGGCTTCTCTGCTCCTTGAAGTCTTTAAACCATGATTTGAGGACTTCAATAGCGCAGACATGGGTGAGGGTTTTCATAGGAGTGGGTGGGTGAGATTCTGTGGCCTGCACTGTGCAGGAGGTCGGACTAGATGATCAGAATGGTCCCTTCTGACCTTAGTATCTATGAATCTATGAATCTAAAACTGGGTATTATTTCAAGGCAGTCCCAGGTGATCCCGGAGATCAGACTGGATGATCCCAGTGATCCTGTCTGGCTGTGGAATCTATGAAAAATAGCAATGTGTTTTTGCAGAATTTTTATCCTAAAATTATCAGGGTTCCCCCCAATACCCCTTTTATTTCCTCCTTTCTCCTCACAGGGTGAGCTTGGACTGTTAAGAGGGTCAGCTCAGCTCAGACACTGACCTAGGGTATGTCTACACTACAAAATTAGGTCGAATTTATAGAAGTTGGTTTTGTAGAAAGTCGAGTGTGGTGTGTGTGTGTGTGTGTGTGTGTGTGTGTGTGTGTGTTCCCAAACAAATGCTCTAAGTGCATGTAGTCGGCAGAGTGTGTCCACAGTACCGAGGCAACCGTTGACTTCCGGAGCTTTGCACTGTGGGTTGCTATCCCACAGTTCCCGCAGTCTCCACCGCCCATTTGAATTCTGGGTAGAAATCCCAGTGCCTGATGAGGCTAAAACATTGTCACAGGTGGTTCTGGGTACATATCATCAGGCCCCCGTTCCCTCCCTCCCTCCCTCCGTAAAAGCAAGGGCAGACAATCGTTTTGCACCTTTTTTCTTGATTTACCTGTGCAGACGCCATACCACGGCAAGCATGGAGCCCTCTCAGCTAACCATTACCGTATGTCACCTGCCTGCTGGCAGACGTGGTACTGCATCGCTACACAGCAGCAGTTTATTACCTTTTGGCAGCAGACAGTGCAGTATTACTGTTAGCCGTCGTCGACATAGTCCTGGGCGTTCTTTTAACCGGGCGCCTGAGCAAACGTGGGAGTGACTCAGCCAGGTCATTTCTCTTGTTTCGCCTCATGGCGATTGAGTCCTACTGACAGTGCACTGTCTTTTAATCTGCAGCCAGCAGAAGATGATGGCCAGCAGTCATACTGCACCGTCTTCAGCTGAGCACCCAACAGGTGATGATGGCTAGCAGTCGTACTTCACAGTCTGCTGCCAGCAAGATGTATAAAGATAGATGAAGTGGCTCAAACAAGAAATAGACCAGATTTGTTTTGAATTCATTTTCTCCTCCCTCCGTCTGTGAAATCAATGGCCTGCTAAACCCAGTTTTGAGTTCTATCCTTGAGGCGGCCATTCAGTTTCTCGCAAAGCCACCCCCTTTGTTGATTTGAATTCCCTGTAAGCCAACCCTGTAAGCCATGTCGTCAGTCGCCCCTCCCTCCATCAGGGCAACAGCAGACAATCGTTCTGCGCCTTTTTTCTGTGCAGACGCCATACCACGCCAAGCATGGAGCCCGCTCAGATCACTTTGGCAATTAAGAACACATTAAACACCACACGCATTATCCAGCAGTATATGCAGCACCAGAACCTAGCAAAGCGAAACCAGGCAAGTAGGCGACGTCAGCGCAGTTATGAGAGTGATGAGGACGTGGACACAGACTTCTCTCAAAGCACATGCCCTGCCAATGTTGGCACCATGGTGGAATGGGGCAGGCTCATGCAGCGGAACGCTGATTCTGGGCCCGGGAAACAAGCACAGACTGGTGGGACCGCATAGTGTTGCAGGTCTGGGATGATTCCCAGTGGCTGCGAAATTTTCGCATGCGTAAGAGCACTTTCATGGAACTTTGTGACTTGCTTTCCCCTGCCCTGAAGCGCAAGAATACCAAGATGAGAGCAGCCCTCACAGTTGAGAAGCGAGTGGCAATAGCCCTGTGGAAGCTTGCAATGCCAGACAGCTACTGGTCAGTCGGGAATCAATTTGGAGTGGGCAAATCTACTGTGGGGGCTGCTGTGATGCAAGTAGCCAACGCAATCAAGGGTAGTGACCCTGCGAAATGTGCAGGTCATAGTGGATAGCTTTGCTGCAATGGGATTCCCTAACTGTGGTGGGGCCATAGACGGAACCCATATCCCTATCTTGGCAACGGAGCACCAAGCCGGCGAGTATATAAACCACAAGGGGTACTTTTCAATAGTGCTGCAAGCACTGGTGGATCACAAGGGACATTTCACCAACATCAACATGGGAGGGCCAGGAAAGGTACATGATGCTCGCATCTTCAGGAACTCTGGTCTGTTTCAAAAGCTGCAGGAAGGGACTTTCTTCCCAGACCAGAAAATAACCGTTGGGGATGTTGAAATGCCTATAGTTATCCTTGGGGACCCAGCCTACCCCTTAATGCCATGGCTCATGAAGCAATACATAGGCAGGCTGAGCAAGTGCAGAATGGTGGTAGAATGTGCATTTGGACATTTAAAAGCACACTGGCGCAGTTTACTGACTCGGTTAGACCTCAGCGAAACCAATATTCCCACTGTTATTACTGCTTGCTGTGTGCTCCACAATATCTGTGAGAGTAAGGGGGAGACGTTTATGGTGGGGTGGGAGGTTGAGGCAAATCGCCTGGCTGCTGGTTACGCACAGCCAGACACCAGGGCGGTTAGAAGAGCACAGGAGGGTGCGGTGCGCATCAGAGAAGCTTTGAAAACCAGTTTCATGACTGGCCAGGCTACGGTGTGAAAGTTCTGTTTGTTTCTCCTTGATGAAACCCCCCGCCCCTTGGTTCACTCTACTTCCCTGCAAGCTAACCACCCTCCCCACCTCTCTTAGATCACCGCTTGCAGAGGCAATAAAGTCATTGTTGCTTCACATTCATGCATTCTTTATTAATTCATCACACAAATAGGGGGATAATTATCAAGGTAGCCCAGGAGGTGTGGTGAAGGAGGGAAGGATAAGGCCACACAGCACTTTAAAAGTTTAAAACTTTTTCAATGCCAGCCTTCTGTTACTTGGGCAATCCTCTGGGGTGGAGTGGCTGGGTGGCCGCAGGCCCCCCCACCACGTTCTTGGGCATCTGGGTGAGGAGGCTATGGAACTTGGGGAGGAGGGCAGTTGGTTACACAGGGGCTGTAGCAGCAGTCTGTGCTCCTGCTGCCTTTCCTTCAGCTCAACCATACGCTGGAGCATATTAGTTTGATCCTCCAGCAGCCTCAGCATTGAATCCTGCCTCCTCTCATCACGCTGCTGCCACCTTTCAGCTTCAGCCCTCTCTTCAGATTGCCACTTACTCTCTTCTGCCCGCCACCTCTCCTCCTGATCTTTTTGTGCTTTCCTGCACTCTGACATTGTCTGCCTCCACGCATTCGTCTGTGCTCTGTCAGTATGGGAGGACAGCATGAGTTCAGAGAACATTTCATCGCGAGTGAGTTTTTTTCGCCTTCTAATTTTCGCTAGCCTCTGGGAAGGAGAAGATCCTGTGATCCTTGAAACACATGCAGCTGGTGGAGGGAAAAAAAAAAGGGACAGTGGTATTTAAAAAGACACATTTTACAGAACAATGGGTACACTCTTTCACGGTCAACCTTGCTGTTAACATTACATACATAGCACATGTGCTTTTGTTACAAGGTCGCATTTTGCCTCCTACCACCGTGTGACTAACCGCGGGGAACATTTCTGTTCAGCCATAGGCAAACAGCCCAGCAGGAACGGGCTCCTCTGAATGTCCCCTTAAGAAAAGCACCCTATTTCAACCAGGTGACCATGAATGATATCACTCTCCTGAGGATAACACAGAGAGAGAAAGAATGGATGTTGTTTGAACGCCAGCAAACATACACTGCAATGCTTTGTTCTACAATGATTCCTAAGTACGTGCTACTGGCCTGGAGTGGTAAAGTGTCCTACCATGGTGGATGAAATCAGGCTGCCCTCCCCAGAAAGCTTTTGCAACGGCTTTGGGAATATATCCAGGAGAGCCACGAATGCCAGGGCAAATTAATCATTAAACATGCTGGCTTTTAAACCTTGTATAGTATTTTAAAAGGTACACTTACCAGAGGTCCCTTCTCCGTCTGGCGGGTCCGGGAGGCAGCCTTGGGTGGGTTCGGGGGGTACTGGCTCCAGGTCCAGGGTGAGAAACAGTTCCTGGCTGTCGGGAAAACCGGTTTCTCCGCTTGTTTGCTGTGAGTATCTACAACCTCACCATCATCATCTTCCTCGTCCCCAAAACCTGCTTCCGTGTTGCCTCCATCTCCATTGAAGGAGTCAAACAATATGGCTGGGGTAGTGGTGGCTGAACCCCCTAAAATGGCATGCAGCTCATCATAGAAGCAGCAAGTTTAGGGCTCTGACCCGGAGCGACCATTCGCTCTCTGGTTTTCTGGTAGGCTTGCCTCAGCTCCTTAAGTTTCACACGGCACTGCTTCGGGTCCCTGTTATGGCCTCTGTCCTTCATGCCCTGGGAGATTTTCACAAATGTTTTGGCATTTCGAAAACTGGAACGTAATTTTGATAGCACGGATTCCTCTCCCCATACAGCGATCAGATCCGTACCTCCCGTTCGGTCCATGCTGGAGCTCTTTTGTGATTCTGGGACTCCATCATGGTCACCTGCAGCTTGCCACACTGGCCAAACATGAAATTGAAATTCAAAAGTTCGCGGGCCTTTTCCTGTCTACCTGATCAGTGCATCTGAGTTGAGAGTGCTGTCCAGAGTGGTCACAATGGAGCACTCTGGGATAGCTCCCGGAGGCCAATACCATCTAATTGCATCCACAGTACCCCAAATTCAACCCAGCAAAACCGATTTCAGCGCTAATCCCCTTGTCGGGGGTGGAGTAAGGAAATCGATTTTAAGAGCCATTTAAGTCGAAAAAAAGGGCTTCGTCATGTGGATGGGTGCAGGGTTAAATCGATTTAACGCTGCTAAATTTGATCTCAATGCCTAGTTTAGACCAGGGCCTAGATGAGTTAACTACTCCCAGGGCTACACATACTTCTGATTGAGAACTACTGATTTAGATAATACGTAGCCCTGCCTTGATTGAGTGCAGGAGACTGAACTAGATGATCTCTCAAGGTTCTTTCCAGTTGCATGATTCTATGAAAAAATACAGAGGGATTCAGAGCTGCTAGCAAAGCATGCTGGGTATAAAAGGCCTGCTGTTCTTAAGCTGGGGGAGACGGTGCTGAGAGTTTTCTGCCTAGGAACAGGCTCGACCAGGCCAGGCTGATCCTGTCAAAGGGAAAGGAGCTGAAAGCAGAATCCTGGGAGGCAGACTGGAGAAGAAGTGAGTAAAGGACAGAGTGGGAGCCCTATGTGAAGAGGGGTGAACCCAGGAGGACAAAGGGAGATGTTCTCCTCTACCCTGTTGTGGGGTTGCTGTGCCAAGAGTTCTGTGTTCCTTTTGTACTGTTGTTCCCCCTGGAAGGGGGAGGTTTTAGTTCAGAGGGTTAAACTACCCAACCAACAGGGGAAACTGAGGCACTGGCCCTTCCTGATGGTAAGTGGCATTGTGTCTCTGCCTCCCCCCCCCCCCATTTTGCCACTGAAAAGGCTTTTTTTGGTTTGTTTTTCTACTGAGAAATTTGTGTTTGGAAAAATGCTGAGCAGGTCAAATGTATGCATGGCCACATTTGCTGCCTGCCTGGGGGAGAAAAAAACCCAGCCACTGTTTTAATGAACCCATTGAGCAAAACAAACCCTCGTTGAGCCTGATGATGATGAATCACTGGTCCCAGGAAAGCAAAGCACAAGGCTTGCAATGTCTTATTCCATCCCTCTAAGTGACAGGAGGGTGAGATAGGGCCTGGAGGATTTATATCTGACGAGAGACTTTTCCTGCAGCGTGCTGGAATATGAACTCCTTACTCTGACTTCCCCAGCCCTAGACGCACTGAAGCCAACAGATGGCTAACCCCAGTGATGGACAAGTCAGCAGGAGCATTGTGATTTGACCAGGAGAAGGACCTGGTGCAGATTAGAGGGTTAATTGGTAACATGTCCTGTTAAGGAGCTCGGTGCCCCTGCTGTCCTCTCCCTTCCCTTTGCCCTGGGACACCCGGCTGCTTGAATGGGTTGATGTGACCCCTCTGGGGGTCAGAGGTTGAATTGTAGGAAACACTTTCTAATTCTCAGGGTGGTGCAGCTCTGAACCAGGCATCCAAGGGAGGTTGTGAAATCCCCATCAGTGGAGGGTTTTTAAGAGCAGGTTGGACTAACATCTCTCAGCGCTGATCTAGGTTGACTTGGTCCTACCTCAGCACAGGGGGCTGGACAAGAAGACCTCTTGAGGTCCCTTCCAGCCCTGCATTGCTAGGATTTTCTGATCAATCAGGAACAGACCCCGAGTTTCCTCTCCGACTTGGGAACCAAATATGATGGCTGATTTTGGCCAATAGGTTCCTCACAGGCCTTCCACTCTGGCTCCTGCTTGCCCCACTGAGTTCAGCAGCTGGTCCGGTGAGCTCCAGAGTTGCATGGAGCTGCCTGTTCTCTGTCCCAGCCTTCCCCTGAACTGCCCAGCCCAGCTTCCCCTGGCCTCTCCTACATGGCACTGCTTGCTCCCTGCATGGGACCCCCAGCATCTCGGCCAACACCAGCGGTTGCTACCCTGAGCCCTGTGAGCTGCTGTTTTAAGATATCCCTCCCCACTGTGATTTGCCCCCCTGGCTCAGACTGAGAACTCTAACTTCCCCGCCAAGTTTGTCCAGCAAGTCTTGGTCAGATCCGCCCCCCACAAGGGTCAATGGTGCCATATTCTGTAGGCGTTTCACAGCAGCCGCTCCTCCCAGCACTGCCAGACTGACTGAGCCAGTTCAGGCCAGACACAGGGGGTGGGGATGGGAAGCACAGCAGCTGCCTGGGGACCCCCCAGGGGACAATTCCCTAAAGCAGCTATGGGGTATGGGGGGGAGTGGTTTGCACAGGCCTGGACACCCCTCTCCCACAGCTGCCTCCTGATGCCCTGCTCTCCCTCTGCCATCCCAGGCAAGGTGGGGTTGCCAGGTCCCCTCCATTCCTGGGCCTGCTCAGCCCCTCTCTGTCCTCCTCAGATTTCCCCACCACCACCCAGGAAGTTCCCCTTTTGTTTTCACACTGTCCTTGCCCCTCCCCCAGTCTCTGCCCCCACTTTGTCCCCAATTTCCAACTCCTCCCATGTCCCCAGCATCACCTGCCCTGGGGACACCTCCCCGCACTCTGTTTGGCTCATGGGAGGCTGGGGTCTCAGCTGTGCAGTAGTTCCCCAGAGAATGGCTCCAGCAGGGGGTTCCATCGCCAGGTCAGACAGGGCCCCTTGGCAGTGACCTTTCCCCAGGCCACCTTGGTGCAGGGCAGAGGCTGCTCAGTGCCTGGTGATGGGAGAGAGGGAGATGCAGGGGAAGGGCAGGCTGGGAACAGCAGGGCCAGCGCTGCGCTGGCAGCCGCTCAGGGGGAGGAAGGCGGGTTTGGAAATCAACCGGTGTCCCACTTCCCCTCCATTCCCAGCCTTCTCTCTGCAGGGCTCACTGGGCAAGTGCCGGGTCTTGCCCCTGGAAGGCGCTGGTCCTTGGGGGACGCTGCCGCCACTGGCTACTCCCCCTAGTCCCTGTGGCCATGGGGGGGGGCTCTGCTACATTTGGCTGGAGGCCACCCTGTGACCTGACACCAGCGATGGGGCCAGGCAGAGTGTTCCCTAAGTAGGCTGGACTGGTGGGGACGTCCTGACGGCTGGATGCCCCATATTCAGTCTCCTATCCAGGGCTTATTTCCCCAAGTTATTTCTCGCCCCCACCCCACTCCCCACTGTTCCTCAGATGTTCTTGTTAACTGCTGGAAATAGCCTACCTTGCTTGTCACCATGAAAGGTTTTCCTCCTTCCCCCCCCCCTGCTGCTGGTGATGGCTCATCTTAAGTGATCACTCTTCTTACAGTGTGTATGATAAAACCCATTGTTTCATGTTCTCTGTGTGTGTATATAAATCTCCCCTCTGTATTATCCACCAAATGCATCCGATGAAGTGAGCTGTAGCTCACGAAAGCTTATGCTCAAATAAATTTGTTAGTCTCTAAGGTGCCACAAGTACTCCTTTTCTTTTATCCAGGGCTTGGCACCCTTCCCAGTGGAGAGGGGCTAGTGTCATGCTGGGGTTTGGTTCCCTACACGGTTCCCCATCGGCCAACGGTTATATGTGGGTATCCAAAGCACAACTGCCCATGCCAATGACTGTCTGGCTCCCGCCCCCCTGACTTTTTTTCTCTTTTACAACTTTCTAGTGACTTTTTTCCTTTTCATTTTCAAAAATCAGAAAAATTGAACCATTTTTAATGTGCAAAACATGATCAGGTGACTAAGTACAAACTGTTCATTACATTGCAATTTTTTTTAAACCGTTTGGAAACTTTGGGACCAAGGGCATGTGTGGCTGGGCTAGCCTTAACTTAAACTAGTTTATGTGCTCTATCCTGCCAGTAGTGGTGATGCGGAGTGTGTGGGGGTGGACTTCAGATCTAGGCAATGCTAGAGGAGTAGGGGGAAGAGGTGTTGGGACAGGGATGTGGGCAGGACCTTGGACTGGGAGAGGACGGGCAGAAGCCAGGTGTGTGGGGTGGAGGGTAGATGTGGGCATGGGGGGCTGGAGCTGGAGCTGGGGAAGGCAGGTGAGAGGACAGGTACAGGAGCTTGCAGTGGGGGATAGGAGCAGCAGAAAGGGGCACAGGGTGGTTGGCTGGTTACAAATACAGCTGGGTGGCAACATTTTTCAGCCAAAACTTTTTTTGGCAAACAAGTCAGATTTGGTGATAGCAAAATGCTTCATGAGTTGGGATCAGTTTCTACAAAATTGTTCATCTTGTGGGGGCTGTGTGTGTGTGTGTGAAGCAAATAAAAATGGAAATGTTCTCTCTTTTTCAGAATTTCTGATTGGAATGACTTTGTCTCAGATTTTTCTTTAATTTTATTTAAAAATGCCAAAAAGGCTTTAAAAGCTCAAACTAGAAACAATTTTTTTTCAGCCTGCTAAAAATCCCTCCAAACACTTGTTTGGTTTGGTTTTTCAGAACTGCCAGTTAACCAGAAAAGGTGTCATTCTCCTAGCTCTAGTTACAGGCGAGTCCATTGTCCGCCCTCCTAAAGACAATTACAAAAATAAACCTCAGGAAATGTCTTTTCTCTAAGATGACGCAATGAGCAATAACCCAGTCCCTGCATTACCCTGGAGGGGCCAGGACAGGCCAACACAGGGAATGACTAACAGGAACATCGGGGATTCCCAATCTTTGACAATATCCCTCAAAGACAGTTCCTGGTGGGGAGGGCGGCGGATTCTCCGCTTTGAACATGTGGGTTTGTTCCTCCTTGTCCAGCCCTGGGGGCAGGATCTGTGGGAAATCTCCTTCCCCCTGGGCCTGCTCTTGGCCTCCCTCATGGAGGGTTGAGGGGAGTCGGACTGTTCTCATCCGTGTCTTTCCTGTGCTCTGCAGAGGCCTGAATCTGGATTGAGTCCCCTGAAGGTGTGGGGGAATGACACCTTTCCAGCGTGTTGAGGTGTAGATGCTGGGGAGCCAGGCTGCTGACACAACACAGATAAAGCTGGGCTGGTGCCTGGGGACAGAAATGTTCATTTCGCTTTGGCTGATACAGGCACCGTCCTGCCTGCCTCTTCCTCATCATTTCTCCTCTAGACCCTGATCTGCAAACACTCACGTGTCAGCTTGCTGACACACCAGTAAGTTCAGCCCATTGGAGTCAGTAGGATGACACATGGGAGTCCAGTGAGCGTGTGCATAAGGGCTCATGGGACCAGAGCTCTTGTCCCTACAAAAACACTGCCTGTGTGTCAGATCAGGCTGCACAAATACAACCACTCCAACCCATACCCATCTGCTTATAATGGAGCGACACACAGGCCACATGGTTTTGCTTGTTATACGTAGCACCTTTCTCATTACTTCACTATGGACTTCCCAGTTCTTTAATACCTGGGCTGGTGGTGGTTACACAATGTGATGTTTGTGCTGAAATACAGCTCAGATTGCAAGGTCGCAGCCTGCAATAAGTCCACATAAATCATATCAGCTGCCTTTCCTTTGGCTGCTACTCAGTTAACTCTGTTTTCTAGCAAGTCGGAGAAACTTTATTTTCCCCAATAGAAACTGTGCTGGGTTGGCTCTGCCTCCTGCTCCTCTATCTCTGCCGCTTGAATTATCATTTCAACTCATTTACCCGCTACTGGAGTGAGGTTTAACTGGTCCGTAACCCCTAGGAACACCCTAGCACCACAGTGCTGGTGACCCTTTCATCTTCAGGTAGTGCAGATAAGTTGAGTGGTAGATGGGATCGTGTTTTGTTAGTAGCTGTGGTGAAGACTGAAGCATAGATGTCCTGTGGTGTCCTCCTCATGGATCACTCCTGCTTGCCCTGCAGACCTAGCAAACTTTCTCCTTCTGACATGCTTTAAAAGTCCATTTTTGCTTGGAGCAGCCCATTTCCTATCTTCTCGGTGACCTTCCTGACAGGCAGATAAAGGACTGTTGGGGAAGCTAGACAAGATAGTAACAAGAGACTTTTTTTAGGACATCACTGACCTTCCTCACATCACATCCTGTCTGCTCAGAAGGTGTCCACCATTTCTTGGGCATGGAACCGGAGCCTTGCTGGTGACCTTCGCCAGCCAGGAGGTCACTAGTCCACTGCCCAAGGGGTGGGTTTGAGACCACTAGTCACCCACTTGGAGCCTGGCAAGAGAGAACTCCATCCTGCACTGATACAGTCATGCCACTGGGGGACCAGACTGAAAAGCAGCTCTGTGGTTGGAGGGGGCTATCTCAGGCTACAGATAGTCCAGCTTAGCATACCCGTGCCCAGACCAAAGCAACTCTTCACCCTTGTGATGGAAGACACCAGAAACAGCTTTCTTGGCCTATATGAGAAGGTGTGAATATGTCCACATGGATTCCAAATAGTCCCCGATTAGACCCTCAGCCTCCTGTGATGCTCCTGTGTCCTGCCCAGCTGCTTCACCTCTCACAAGTCACCAATACACAGTGAGTCCTGCAAGGACAAGGTGGGCCAGCAGGGGGCTTTGGTATCTCGTCAATGCTGGTGGACCGCAGATGACGATACAGCTCTGCCAGCTTGTCACAAGAATTAACCATGGCAGGATGCACAGAACGATCTCTGCGGGAGTCGCTCTGTGGCCAGACTGCAAAGGGCCATCCAAACATGGCCTCCACCTCTAGCTCTCCGGAGGGCTGACTACACAAGATGGAGATCCAGCCATGGCCAAAAGGACTGGATCTCCATCTTGTGGACTGGATATGAGTCAGCAGTGTGCCCTTGTTGCCAAGAAGGCCAATGGCATTTTGGGATGTAT
Organism: Dermochelys coriacea; assembly: GCF_009764565.3. Classification (NCBI taxonomy): domain Eukaryota; kingdom Metazoa; phylum Chordata; order Testudines; family Dermochelyidae; genus Dermochelys; species Dermochelys coriacea. The sequence goes on from NC_050074.1 coordinate 49,445,832, forward strand.
AAGTAGGGGCATAGCGAGCAGATCGAGGGACGTGATCGTTCCCCTCTATTCGACACTGGTGAGGCCTCATCTGGAGTACTGTGTCCAGTTTTGGGCCCCACACTACAAGAAGGATGTGGATAAATTGGAAAGAGTACAGCGAAGGGCAACAAAAATGATTAGGGGTCTAGAGCACATGACTTATGAGGAGAGGCTGAGGGAGCTGGGATTGTTTAGTCTGCAGAAGAGAAGAATGAGGGGGGATTTGATAGCTGCTTTCAACTACCTGAAAGGGGGTTTCAAAGAGGATGGCTCTAGACTGTTCTCAATGGTAGCAGATGACAGAACGAGGAGTAATGGTCTCAAGTTGCAATGGGGGAGGTTTAGATTGGATATTAGGAAAAACTTTTTCACTAAGAGGGTGGTGAAACACTGGAATGCGTTACCTAGGGAGGTGGTAGAATCTCCTTCCTTAGAGGTTTTTAAGGTCAGGCTTGACAAAGCCCTGGCTAGGATGATTTAACGGGGACTTGGTCCTGCTTTGAGCAGGGGGTTGGACTAGATGACCTTCTGGGGTCCCTTCCAACCCTGATATTCTATGATTCTATGATTCTATGATTCTATGACTTCCTGACCAAGAGAAGGCCAAGCCACAACTTCCCTGTATGATGGGGTCTTCCCATGTTAACCGGAGACAGGAGAGTAGAAGCTTCAGCCTCCATAAACTCCTGGGCCCATGGAGATGGAATTGTCACCTTTACAGGGTTTTAGTCTCTCACTGTCATGAGCCTGGCAGCTCCATTGCCAAAGGGGTGCAGCTTCTGTGTCTCTGCATCCAGAGCAGGCTGGGAAGAAGTGGAGCAGCAGGGAGTGCAGGTTGGACATGGGAGCTATTTTTCAGGTTGCTGAACTAAAAGCAGCCTGACCCCCGAGATACAAAGCCTGTTGTGAAGGGCCCTCCACCCTGAGAGCATGAGCAGATGCGGGTGGGAAGGTCGAGCACAGGAGTGGAATGGACTCCAGAGCAGGGGGAAAAACCACACAGCCTCCTAGGTGAGACTCAGTTGCCCCTTTTAGATACCCTCTCTTGCAAAATTTCCCACCCTGGAGGGGTCAGCCAGAATCTGCTATGATAGTGGTGGGACCCTTCATGGGGCCAGTGATTGGCTTTGGAAAGGGTTTTTAATGAATTTTAGGGGCCCTCTTATACTGCCTGCCATCGTCAGGGCCAGCCAGAACCTACAACCTCTCTTTGTGTCCCCGTCAGGAGCTATTAGTCTATCCTTGGTGACTCCCAAAGTGACCTAATGAGCCCCTTAATGACTCGAGCAGGGAGGATGCTCTTTCATCTGGCATTTTCCCGAAGAACCATAAGATTGCCACGGGGGAGCGGAGATGCCCCTGCTCTGACAGCTCCAGCAATGAGTGTGTCCCAGAGTGACATGCATACGGGGGACCCCCCAGCTTGCAGGGATAGTGGATGGGATTGCAGGGAGTGCAAAGCTCCATGGGTGAGGGATCATGGATGGGAACTTGGAATTGGGAGGAACTAAAATACAATGGGACATAGGAATCAGTAGTGCAGGGATTCTCAGCTGGAGGGGTGCAACCATCCTGCCCTTCCCATAGTGGATGGGAGGGGAGGGCCAGATGGATCCTAGTTAAAGGGGGTGGGGGTTACTAGATCCCACCGGGGAGGGGGGCAGGACTAAGATAGCAGGGGGCTGCAGGTTGGGCTTGAGGGGCACTGTCTGAGCTATGTGTGTGAGAGCCAAGGACTGGAACAATGGGGGCTGCAGGTTTTGGCAGAGGTGCCGTGACAGTGAGGGAACCCAAGACAGGAATAACAGGGGGACTCTGGATCAGCAGTGAGCTGTCCGGCAGAGGGGAGGGGCACCACAGGTCTGGAGTCACAGGTGGGCACTGTGGGCTAGGCCAGAGGCTCACTAACCTCAGTCACTAATCCTAAGTCTGGAAATGAGCAAAGTGTCCTGGGTGCTCCTGGCCTTGTGCTGCCATGCAGGGGGAGAAAGGGGAAAAGGCCACCCCTTAGGCCAGCTACCAACACTGCGACTAACTGGACAGAAGGACATGGCCTGTATGAAGCCATCATTCCCCCAGCCTCCATGCACCTATGGGTAGATCCACCCCATCCCAATGCATGAGCCAATATTGCTGCTCTGGGGGGAGGGCGGAACAGACCATGCCCAAAGTAGAGCAGGTACAGGGTACTACCTTTCTGCCCCGCCCAGGGCATCACAGTGCCCCTTGTGCAGGGCAAAGCCACCCCTGCAACCTTTAACCTGTTAATTCCCTTATGGGCAAACAAATATTCAGTCTTTTGTAATAAGTTTCCCCACCACTAGTGCAGGCTAGAGACATGCAGCTCCCTGGAACAGGTACCTCCCCACTGCTAAAGTGTCTCACTGCCTCCTATTCTCTAATGGGCTGAGGCACAGGGTTATGTCTATGCAGAAAAAACACCCCCTGGATGGCAAATCTCACCATGTGGGTCAACTTGGCTTGTTTAGCCTAACTAAAAGAAGGTTGAGGGGAGATATGATTGCTCTCTATAAATATATCAGAGGGATAAATACAGGAGAGAGAGAGGAATTATTTAAGCTCAGCACCAATGTGGACACAAGAACAAATGGGTATAAACTGGCCACCAGGAAGTTTAGACTTGAAATCAGATAAAGGTTTTTAACCATCAGAGGAGTGAAGTTTTGGAATAGCCTTCCAAGGGAAGCAGTAGGGGCAAAAGATCTATCTGGTTTTAAGATTCTACTTGATAAGTTTATGGAGGAGATGGTATGATGGGATAATGGGATTTTGGTAAGTATTTGATCTTTAAATATTCAGGGTAAATAGGACTAATCCCCTGAGACGGGATATTAGATGGATGGGATCTGAGTTACTATAGAAAATTCTTTCCTGGGTATCTGGCTGGTGAATCTTGCCCATATGCTCAGGGTTTAGCTGATTGCCATATTTGGGGTCGGGAAGGAATTTTCCTCCAGGGCAGATTGGAGAGGCCCTGGAGGTTTTTCGCCTTCCTCTGTAGCATGGGGCATGGTTGACTTGAGGGAGGCTTCTCTGCTCCTTGAAGTCTTTAAACCATGATTTAAGGACTTCAATAGCTCAGACATAGGTGAGGTTTTTCATAGGAGTGGGTGGGTGAGATTCTGTGGCCTGCGCTGCGCAGAAGGTCGGACTAGATGATCAGAATGGTCCCTTCTGACCTTAGTATCTATGAATCTATGAAGCTGGCTCACAGGGCTAGGCAGCGTAGCCACTTGGGTTGGAGTCCCAGCACTGAGCCCCTCCCCGGATTACAGGGTCTAGTTTCCATCCCAAGCATTTGCTTTTACCCCACAGCATAAACTGGAGCCAGCCAGACCTGCTGCTGGGAGCCCTTTTTTGTTTGTCTGTGCAGATGTACGCAACCTGGCTAAGTAACTGGCCCCCATTCACACATGGAGTTGGTGGTGGTGCACGGACCAGGTCTCCTGCATGCCAGGCCAGTACCCAAATGACTGGGCTTCTCCAGCTCGGCTGTTCTCAATGGTGGCAGATGACAGAACAAGGAGCAATGGTCTCAGATTGCTCTTGCTGGGTTTTCTGAATTTGGGGCAAAATCTCCCCCCCCTTGCCTCCTGTGCAGAGACAACCCGAGGCGTAGGCACTACTTAGCTAAGGGTGTAAGTGGCACATCAGCGATGCTCAACTCTTGTGCTGGTGAATTTCACTCGTCTTCACCCTTGTCCTGCCTGGCTGCTGCCTTTGTTTCCTCCATTGCATTTGTACACACGCCTGGCTCGGTCTATATGGTCTTTGGGGTGCTAACTGCATTTCTTTCACATCAGCATCCCACCTTGTGACTTTGCAGTGCTATTAATATTAAACAGTAATAAGCCTGCGTTGGCATCTGCAGCAACTCATTAGACTAGTCTGTGTAGCTCACACTAGAAGAGTGCCGGTTTCTGTCCCTACTAGTGCCTGGGCCATTGAAGAGTTTAATCAGCCTGTTACAGGTGCTGGTCCAGGTACTTTGTCCTTAGCTTGGTCAACAGAGGTGCCTGTTTGTAGATTGCGGGTTCCAATCCTACTGTCAAGCCAAGGGGGGGTGGTTACGCAAGCAGCATGTTGTTGTGTCTTCTGACAGCTTCCAAAGCCCTGTGTGGGCAAACTAATTCCCAGACACCTGGTTGTGTTAAACCCAAATTAAGCCTGGTGCATGGGATTTTCAGGAGCACATGATGAAAATTTTCCCCCATTAAAACAAACTCCAACCCCATTGCAATCTCCAAGAGCCCGTACACCTGCCTCACTATATGTTGCTCATCTCTTGCATGTTTCAAGGTTTGAGATGCTCTTGTCTGGGCATCTAGTGTTTGCATTCAGCTACAGACCAGATCCAGATGTTTGCAGAGTGGGCAAGGGCTTCTGTTGGGATCATGGAGAGCAGCAGGCATTGTTTGTGTTAAACTGTGGCTGAGACTGATAATCTTCATGAGGAGATGAATGTGCTGAAGAAACACAGAATAATAATTCCTAGCACTTCTCAGCGGTAGAGCTCAGAGCACTTCACCAAGGAGATTAGCATCCCCATTTCACCAAGGGGGAAACTGATGCAACATGACTTGCTTATGGTCAATCAGAAAGCTAGCGGTAGAGCTGGGATTAGAACCCAGGTCTCCCAAGTCACAGGGATGGCTCCATCCACTAGGCCACACTGCCTGTCTCACAAGTCAAAAGTAAGGGGGAAGTTATACGAGTTTTAGAATGGACATAAACCCTCCAGCTTCAAAGCATAAATCAACCTGTAACTAACGGGGAGCTAAGAAGGCACTTTCCCTGGGGGATGGATATCCCATAAGTACCTACTGCAAGGTTTCTTGCCCCTTCCCCTGAAGCGTCTGGTGCTGGGCTGGCCTAGGTGGACCCCATGTCCAAAAATAAGTCTTTATTGTGTTTGCACAGAAGCCCCTCCAGTGGCAACAGTGCTACTTTATTTGCTGTGCAATTCAATTGCTGCATAACCAAGTTTGGGATGGGGGTGGGGGTGGTGGGGCGGTGTTTCATGGCCAGTTGGCTAGAGAAGGTCAGAGTAGATGATCTGGTGGTATCTTCTGGGCTTCAACTTTATGACTGTAAGTAGCCCAACTTGGCTACCTCTGGTTTCAGGTTGGGATTAAACATGGAATAAAACGTGGGGAGGCGCAGGCCCCTTTGAAGATGAATCCCATGGGAAAAAATTGCTTTGCCCTGGAGGAAGTCCTGATCAATGTAATGGCTGCAGGGTCAAAGAAAAAGCCACAGAAGCTTCATCCTCCTCCTGACTGTGGTGGGGAAAGAAGCCATGAAATAACCTCTGCAGAGGAGGCTGAAAGAGACGAGGTGGGTGTGTTTGTACAGGAATCTGAAAAACACTGGGAAAGACAATAACATCCGAAGGGCATCAACTCCTCGCTTCCGCCTAGCCTCAAAGAGAGCAGATCCGCATGGAACATCGCTTGAAAGTAAAACCTGTGCATCTGAAGAGCTGAGTCATTGATAATGGAGGGGATTGTTTGTGGGGGGTTGATAACCTCATCTGGAAGCAGCGATAACAGATCCAGACTTGATATTAACTAACGCAAGAGACAGCTAAAGAACTGCAGGAGTTACTGGCTCATCCATAACACCCCACCTACTTCTTATTGGATAAGTGTCATTTATAAAGTGGTTGCTAAGAAGAGTGCAGGTCATGGAAAATGAAAAGAACCAATAAGCCCTAGGTAAAAAGAGAGGCGGGGAAGGATGTGGTACTAAACACCCCAGAAATAAATGCCCGGGCTGTGAGAAGGCCTGCAGAAGCTGTGCCAGGAGGAATCAGTTTGCAGAGGTGTGTAATGCAAATCGTGTGCATGCAATCACAGGGTGGGGAAGACACCAGTCGAAGAGCTGGGCTGAAATTCACCTCGGTGCAAAGAGCCAGCACAGAGCCCAGACACCACCGAAGGGCTAGACTGCGGGCCTGCTGCACACAGTGAATTTCACTCTGGATGAGCTGTGGGGGGAAGGTGTCCTGTGTCCATGCTTAGGCAAATTAAGAATAAAAGGTGGCTGGCCGGCCTGGCTTGTGGACATCAGTTCTAAACGCCTGAGGCCCTACCTACAGCAGGACATCACCCACACACAGGGCTCCTGACTCATCCCCTGCCTAGCACCAGGATAACCTCATTGACACCAGTGGGTCTACTCCTGATTTACACCCTTGTAAACAAAAGGAGAATCAGTCCCCTACGCAGTTTTGAATTCATTAATCTGGGGCTGAAATGAACCCCTGGGCAAAGGGCCTTCGGAGAAGCTCCAAAGTTGCTAGTTTGTATGGCATTAGCACCCTGTCATAGACCAGGCTCCCTTTGTGCCTAGCCCTTGAGGTGGTGTCACCAAGACCAGTAAGGATTGCTTCCCACAATTATAAATTAGGTGCACACAATTGAAGCAATTTGCCCAGCACTACCTGGCAATCAAGTGGGGTCTAAAACGCACGGCTGGTTTCCATGCCCTATCCACTAGCTCCATCTGCTTCCCTTGAATGCCCTCTTGGAACAAATCGGCACTTGAAAAAAACAGTTGCCTCCAGATAACATCCTCCCCTCCCTGCGAGGATCAGCAGCAGGGCAGATTGAACTGTGTGCTGCCTTTTCCAGGCACATGGTCGGCCTGAGTCAAAGTTGGCAGGCCTCTGTGACATGACTGTCCCCCATCTAGCTCCTGTTGCTGCCATCACCAGTGTCCTACTGCCTCACATGCATCAGTGATCTCCACACAACGCTCAGTGAGATTGGCCAGCACTAACCCCATTTAGAGGAGGAGAGTTTCAGGCTGTTATTAATGATGATGATTATTAAGTATTTATATTATGATAGTGCCCAAGAGCCCCAATCGTGGCCAGGACCCCACTGCGCCAGGTGCTGTACAAACACAGAACCAAGTGCTGGCTCTCACCTCAGAGATCTGCCTATCTAAGTGTAGGACAAGAGACCACCGGGAGCAGTGAGTATGATGGGCAGTGGTTTCAGCACGCCAGCGCCTAACCATTGTCAAGGTTGCACAGCAAGTCTGCAACAGAGCTGAACCCACATCCCCTGATTCCCAGGCTTCCTGTGACCACACACCATCCTTCCCACACACACACGCAGGCTGCAGGAGGAAGGGTTTGGTCATGAGTGTCTACAAGTTCCAGGCCAAACCCCACCGGTGCTGCATGGCAGGGGCTGTTCACGTCCGTTTCGCAGAGGTGAGCACACATGACATCTTGGAGGAAAAGGAAATAGAGGAATTAGACAGCTCTGAGTCAGGGAAATGCTTAGAGATTTCAAATCCAATGTCATGACCTCTCAGCCACAATTATATTGAGCAAGAGACCCCTACAAACCAGTATGTGCATGCACCCAGCTGTGGTCTCACACGAGCACTGGCATTTGCACATACCAGGAAACCTTCAGCAAGAGCCACCCTCTGACTGGGCTGAGTGTTGGAGCAGAGCTGTACAGCGATAGGACTTATTACTATTTATTACTTGTTTTACGATAGTGCCCTGGTCATGGACCAGTTCTCCCTGTGCTAGGCGCTGTACAGACAGAGTACTAAAGGACAGTTGCTGCCCCAACAGATTAACCACATGGCTTCCACTTAACTACACGTCCATCCTCCCACATGCACGTGGCACCAAGCAGAGTGCTCCAGGGGTCGGTCCTGGGGCCAGTTTTGTTCAATATCTTTATTAATCATTTGGATGATAGGATTAATTGCACCCTCAGCAAGTTCGCAGATGACACTGAGCTGGGGGGAGAGGTAGATATGCTGGAGGGTAGGGATAGGGTCCAGAGTGACCTAGACAAATTGGAGGATTGGGCCAAAAGAAATCTGATGAGGTTCAGCGAAGACAAGTGTAGAGTCCTGCACTTAGGACGGAAGAATCCCAGGCACTGCTTCAAGCTGGCTAAGCGGCAGTTCTGCAGAAAAGGACCTGGGGATTACAGTGGATGAGAAGCTGGATATGAGTCAGCAGTGTGCCCTTGTCGCCAAGAAGGCTAATGGCATATTGGGCTGCATTAGTAGGAGCATTGCCAGCAGGTCAAGGGAAGTGATTATTTCCCTCTATTCGGCACTGGTGAGGCCACATCTGGAGTATTGTGTCCAGTTTTGGGCCCCCCACTACAGAAAGGATGTGGACAAATTGGAGAGAGTCCGGCGGAGGGCAGTGAAAATGATGAGGGAGCTGGGGCACATGACTTATGAGGAGAGGCTGAGGGAACTGGGCTTGTTTAGTCTGCAGAAGAGAAGGGTGAGAGGGATTTGGTAACAGCCTTCAACTACCTGAAGGGGGGTTCCAAAGAGGATGGAGCTTGGCTGTTCTCAGTGGTGGCAGATGACAGAACAAGGAGCAATGGTCTCAAGTTGCAGTGGGAGAGGTCTAGATTGGATATTACGAAACACTAATTCACTAGAAGGGTGATGAAGCACTGAAATGGGTTACCTAGGAAAGTAGTGGAATCTCCATCCTTAGAGGTTTTAAATGCCTGGCTTGACAAAGCCCTGGCTGGGTTGATTTAGTTGATGTTGACCCTGCTTTGAGCAGGGGGTTGGACTAGATGACCTCCTGAGGTCTCTTCAAACCCTAATCTTCTATGATTCTATGTGGATACACACACACACACAGTCTGCAGCAGGGAGGGTTAGGAACAAGACTTGCCAGACTGGCTTAGAACCAATGCCCACCCAGCTCATATCCTGTCTCTGATAGTGCTGGCACCAGGTATTTCAGAGGACTGTGTCAGAACCCCACAGTAGCAAAGGTGGGATAATCTGCCCCCTACATTAAGTCTCATCAAATTAGCAATTGGTTTAAGACATGAAGTTTGATATCCCTTTGACAAAACTCATTAGCACTGGCTATTCTAACTCTGGATATTATCATGAGCCATAGAAACATTCAGTCCCTCTCTTCAAATCTTGCTAAATTCTTAGCTTCCATGCCTTCCTGTGGCCGTGAGTTCCACAGTCTAATGGTGTGTTGTTTGATAAAGTATTTCCTGTGGTCAATATTAAATTTCTCATCACTCTATTTAGGCGACTGTCCCTTTGTTCTTGTGGGGGACGAACGTGTAGAAGACAGAAGCTCCCAGCCGCCCTTCTTCATGTCACAAGAGCCTGAGAGGTCGCTGCCTCATGTAGCTGCCATGTTTGGAAGAAGTGGACTCTGTGGATGTTTCTGAGAATGAGAAGGGAATTAACCAGCTCTTAGCTGGCTGGATTTGAACCCATGCAGGCAAACAATGATTACACAGTATAGAATAATGGTACTGAAGGGAAAATAGACTGAAAGAGACACAGGAAAAGATAATGAGCTCCAAAGCAGAGTGGAAAGGAACAGGTACAATACCCAAGGGGCTCAGAGCTAAAAGCACATGTATTTATAGCTTGAGCTAAAGAGCCAGGCTCTTTAGCTGGGATCTGTAATAGACTCCTGGCCTCTGTGGATCAGGCACAGAGGGTTACATATAACTCATTCTCACCAGCGGCTGCATTTGTTTTGCTGTCACACCCATGTCCATCTGCATGTGTAATACAAGGACTGGGCCCTCGAGGTCTGGGTTTCAGGCTATGTCATTCCCCCACTCTACTCTCACAAGGAAGTGGGGACTAGCCTTTGGTGGGAATCCAGTTTCATGTAGCTAACTCTTGTGAGTCTCAAAACTTCAGAGGTTTACCTAAAGGCTATAACTTCTAGAATCACGTTATTGCTGGAAATTTTGGCTTCTCTTTTTTTTAAGTAAGTTTCTGGCCCTCAGGGCTGCAGAGAAAAGCTTGAAAACGTGCCCCCTAATGTCTCTGAAACCAGAAGAGAAATCAAAAGAAGCCTATATTTAATATCCTTAAAATCTTATGGTTTTTTGGGGGGATCTGACTTAGGATTTTTGAACACTTGAGATTGGCTCCAAACCCTGCTAGCTACTCCCCAGAAGATAAGCCAGATGGTATGTCCATCCAAGAGCTGCTGTTTTTCCCACACAAAGAGCAGACACCTGCTTTCAATGTGATTTTCAGTGACAAAAAGTAGCAGGAAGAAAGAACCAAACTGAAGTCTCTGAAAGAGAGCACAAACTGTGCAACTCTTATGTAACAGGTTGCAGCAACTCTGAGAGCAACATGGCTGCTCCTCTGCATGCAGGCAGAGTTCTTAGCGATTTAAAGGGGAAGCACACAAAACAAAGGCACCACAATTTCACAACTGCACATGTAACAACTCACTGGGGAGTGTGCATTACAATTGAATGTATGCTCAGTCTGCAGAGTGTAGGAGTCTTCTACAGCAGCAATTAAAGGGTCTTAGCAATTCAGCTCAAACTATAGCAGCTCATGCTTTGAACTCTAACTGTGGGTCGCATCTCCAATGGGGTTGCACCACCAGCAGATGGGATTGCGGTGATCCCCTGTGTGTGGAGGACGCCATTTTGCTCCATCATGACCTTGCATGTTTGGCATGTGCAAGGTCTCGATGCATGGAGGATGCCATTTTCTCTACAAAATGACATCCTACGCACAGCATGACTTTGCACGCGTTGTAGATATGAGGTTGTGCTGTGCAGAGGAGGCCATTTTGCTCTATGAAATGGCATGCTCCATGCTGTCTGGGGTCCTGAGAAGAACTAATTAATTAAAATGGGGTCATCCTGGCAAAAAGTTTGGGGCCTCCTGCTCTAGAGGTCTCTGGTTCAATCCCTTCTATGGAGTCACCACACATGCACCATCCTAAGTCTACTTTTAGGCCTTCCATCTTTGACAGCCTCTCTGTAAATTCCCCTGGGCCTCCACAGTCACAGTAAAGCTCACCGTCTCCACCTTTCTGTTTTATTTCTGCCAAAGTGTCCTAATGGTGAGATCTATTTGTTTGGGGAAGCATCTCCCAAGGGAAAAAAATGAAGTTGATCACACTGAGATGGAAAAAAGCACTGGATACTATCTTATAGGGAACATTCCTGTGCTGACGGAGGGAGGAGATGAACTAACTGCCCTAATATTATATCCTGAATAAAGTACATTTAAAGTACAGTTAAGGTCCTAAAGTCAAGCACTCAAATATTAGGAAATGCCAGAATTAAGATGTCCGTGCAACCTTAATTGAACCCTCTTGCGCATGTGCATTATAATTTGGCTTGGCAGAATTTGGTTTTATTATTGTATAATTCTGGCAGATAATCAGTGTTTATTTTTAAGCATTTCTTTAGATTTCTATCAATTTACATTTTCACAGTTATGCAAAATTGCTGGGGGAAGGGGGATTCAATATCACTTATCAAAATATCCAAGGTAGATATCCATAAATGAAACTCTAATAATTTCTCAAACAGCATTTTACTTATTTTGCCTATCTGTAAATTTTGATTATTAACTGTTTGTCAGTTTGTGCATGTTTGGTGAGATGGACATTTACCGATAATTCCTTCCAAGCAGATTTATGATAGTCTTTAATTACCCACTCATATACCCTTTTTCCCATAGGATCCCTGCTATTAGTATTGTGCTAGCGCCTAAGGGCTCCAAGCCGCGATCCGGGCCCCATTGTGCTCAGCACCATATAAACACATACCCAGAAGAAGATCCTTGTGCCAATTTAATGCCTTTTCTATTTTTGAGTTCCACAGGCTTCCACAGCAGTCTCAGCCGGATGAAAATGATAGTCAGGCTCTGCTAACTAGAATGCTTGCGTCTCAAATGAGTCCCACTCTGTGCCACCTTTTCTAATTTGGCTGCAGTTTAAGGCCTTTCTGAGAGGGGATGGCGGGAGTTGGTTGTAATTTCAGAGGTGTGTTGCTGTGGTGAATGGTGGGGGGAAGGTGTATCTCTCAGGACCCTCACCGCAGTTCCGCTTTTCCAACATCCAGCTCTGGTTTCTGGACTGCGATTGCACAATTGTTGACTTGGAATTAGGTTTGCTTTTTAAGGGATACAAATACAATTTCTCCCCAACTAAACTGACTGACTGAGAATCTGTGTTTTCCATCAAGCTGGAAACTAATTCAAACTGAATAGTACGGATGGCGGAGGTAACTCTCCCCCTTCTTCCCCCCCTCAGTCCCACCTGAAATTTGGATTTGGATTTCCGACCGCCTCTGGCCCTCCGCTTCCTGGACACACGCACAGATACGCGCTGCACAGTAATGAAAGATAACGGCCTTGCGCGTTGCCATGGTAACCGTGCAGTAGTCGTGATAATGAAAACCAGATCTGGGATTATGGGCCTCCACTCCTGCTCTCTCTCTCTCCGTCCCGTCAGAGGCAACTTGACAGACTGGCTGGAGTTCTCTCCCCTGCCAATACGCACACAAGGAGTAGCAACGAATCCAAATCCTGGCAGGTCTGAAGTTTATGACCTGGCAAGGTTATAATCTGTTTACAAGTTTACAAACACCTGTCAGGGATGGTCTAGGTAGTACTCAGTGCTGCCATGAGTGCAGGGGACTGGACTAGATGGCCTCTTGAGGTCCCTTCCAGGCCTATAATTCTATGATTCACTTGACCTGGGCCTGGCCCCTGGTGCATGCTTACTGCTAGCATATCTCAGTGGACACAAGCTGAGCCAGGCCTTTAGACCTGCCAACTGTTCCTTATTGTGTCATTTAAAGACACATAGAGGGAGGGATCCCAAAGATCAGACGCTTCTGTAGAGCCCTCACACATGCATCCTGCTCAGCCCTGCACTGATGGAAATCTTCAGAGCCCCATAAACACTCCTCTGAAATGCCTTTCCATTCAAATCAGCGGCTCACCGTGCGAAAAACACATCTTCCACAGGAAGCCGAGCTCGGATACAACAGCTGGTTTCCAAGTCCTGCTTTTACACATCTGAGCTGGTGTGAGGAGCTCAAGTGGTTTATGATACCTGATATCACACACACTGCACAAGGGGCTGTGCCAGGATTTTGAACTTTGGGAACCTGCTGGTCTTGCTTGCTTTACTCTAACTACTACCCCAGCCTGCCTGAGGCTGACAATAAGGCCATCTGAAGGAAGAAAGAGGCTGGCCAGCCCCTTGGTGCTACTTTATTGACCTGAGAGTGAGCCATGGAAAGACATCTTCAGCAATGATTAAGAAGAATGGCTCAGACATAGATTCATAGATTCATAGATTCATAGATACTAAGGTCAGAAGGGACCACTCTGATCATCTAGTCCGACCTCCTGCACAGCGCAGGCCACAGAATGTCACCCACCACTCCTATGAAAAACCTCACCCATGTCTGAGCTATTGAAGTCCTCAAATCATGGTTCAAAACTTCAAGGAGCAGAGAAGCCTCCCTCCAGTCAACCATGCCCCATGCTACAGAGGAAGGCGAAAAACCTCCAGGGCCTCTCCAATCTGCCCTGGAGGAAAATTCCTTCCCGACCCCAAATATGGCAATCAGCTAAACCCTGAGCATATGGGCAAGATTCACCAGCCAGATACCCAGGAAAGAATTTTCTATAGTAACTCAGATCCCATCCATCTAATATCCCATCTCAGGGGATTTGGCCTATTTACCCTGAATATTTAAAGATCAGTTACTTACCAAAATCCCATTATCCCATCATACCATCTCCTCCATAAACTTATCGAGTAGAATATTAAAACCAGATAGATCTTTTGCCCCCACTGCTTCCCTTGGAAGGTTATTCCAAAACTTCACTCCTCTGATGGTTAAAAACCTTCGTCTGATTTCAAGTCTAAACTTCCTGGTGGCCAGTTTATACCCATTTGTTCTTGTGTCCACATTGGTGCTGAGCTGAAATAATTCCTCTCCCTCTCCTATATTTATCCCTCTGATATATTTATAGAGAGCAATCATATCTCCCCTCAACCTTCTTTTAGTTAGGCTAAACAAGCCAAGCTCCTTAAGTCTCCTTTCATAAGACAAGTTTTCCATTCCTCGGATCATCCTAGTAGCCCTTCTCTGTACCTGCTCCAGTTTGAATTCATCCTTTTTAAACATGGGAGACCAGAACTGCACACAGTATTCTAGGTGAGGTCTCACCAGTGCCTTGTATAATGGTACTAAAACCTCCTTATCCCTACTGGAAATGCCTCTCCTGATGCATCCCAAAACTGCATTAGCTTTTTTCACAGCCATATCACATTGGCAGCTCATAGTCATCCTATGATCAACCAATACTCCAAGGTCCTTCTCCTCTTCCGTTACTTCTAATTGATGCGTCCCCAGCTTATAACTAAAATTCTTGTTATTAATCCCTAAATGCATAACCTTACACTTCTCACTATTAAATTTCATCCTATTACTATTACTCCAGTTTACAAGGTCATCCAGATCCTCCTGTATAATATCCCGATCCTTCTCCGAATTGGCAATACCTCCCAGCTTTGTATCATCTGCAAACTTTATTAGCACACTCCCACTTTTTGTGCCAAGGTCAGTAACAAAAAGATTAAATAAGATTGGTCCCAAAACCGATCCCTGAGGAACTCCACTGGTAACCTCCCTCCAACCTGACAGTTCGCCTTTCAGTAGGACCCGTTGCAGTCTCCCCTTTAACCAATTCCTTATCCACCTTCTGATGTTCATATTGATCCCCATCTTCTCCAATTTAACTAATAATTCCCCATGTGGCACGGTATCAAATGCCTTACTGAAATCTAGGTAAATTAGATCCACTGCATTTCCTTTATCTAAAATATCTGTTACTTTTTCAAAAAAGGAGATTAGGTTGGTTTGGCACGATCTACCTTTTGTAAAACCATGTTGTATTTTGTCCCATTTACCATTGACTTCAATGTCCTTAACTAATTTCTCCTTCAAAATTTTTTCCAGGACCTTGCATACTACAGATGTCAAACTAACTGGCCTGTAGTTACCTGGATCACTTTTTTTTCCTTTCTTAAAAATAGGAACTATATTAGCAATTCTCCAATCATTCGGTACTATTCCTGAGTTTACAGATTCATTAAAAATTCTTGCTAATGGGCTTGCAATTTCAGGTGCCAATTCCTTTAATATTCTTGGATGAAGATTATCTGGGCCCCCCGATTTAGTCCCATTAAGCTGTTTCAGTTTCGCTTCTACCTCTGATATGGTAATATCTACCTCTATATCCTCCTTCCCATTTGTCATGCTACCATTATCCCCAAGATCCTCTTTAGCCTTATTAAAGACTGAGGCAAAGTATTTGTTTAGATATTGGGCCATGCCTAGATTATCTTTAACCTCCGCTCCATCCTCAGTGTTAAGCGGCCCCACTTCTTCCTTCTTAGTTTTCTTCTTATTTATATGGCTATAGAACCTTTTACTATTGGTTTTAATTCCCTTTGCAAGGTCCAACTCTACTCGACTTTTAGCCTCTCTGACTTTATCCCTACATCTTCTGACCTCAATTAGGTAGGTTTCCTTGCTGATCCCTCCCATCTTCCACTCCCTGTATGCTTTCTGCTTCTTCATAATCACCTCTCTAAGATGCTTGCTCATCCAGCTTGGTCTACAACTCCTTCCTATGAATTTTTTCCCCTTTCTTGGGATACAGGCTTCCGATAGCTTCTGCAGTTTTGATTTAAAGTAATCCCAGGCCTCAACTGCCTTTAGATCCATAAGTTCTTCAGTCCAATCCACTTCCCTAACTAATTGCCTTAATTTTTGAAAGTCAGCCCTTTTGAAATCAAAAACCCTAGTTGCAGATTTATTTATGTTAATCCTTCCATTTAGTTTGAACTGAATTAGCTCATGATCACTTGAGCCAAGATTGTCCCCTACAACCATTTCTTCTATGAGGTCCTCGCTACTCACCAAAATTAAATCTAAAATGGCATCCCCTCTAGTCAGTTCAGCAACTACTTGTTGAAGGAATCCATCAGCTATCGCATCTAGGAAAATCTGAGCCCTATTATTATTACTAGCACTGGTCCTCCAGTCTATATCTGGGAAGTTAAAGTCTCCCATGATCACGCAGTTTCCATTAGTATTTACTTTATTAAAGACATCAAAAAGGGCTCTATCCATAACCAAATTAGATCCCGGAGGTCTATAGCACACCCCAAGCACTATCATAGGAGAGGCTTTACTAGTTTTCTTCCCCAATGTAATTTTTGCCCAGACAGACTCTGTCTTATCCATTGCATCGCTTCTTATTTCTTTACATTCTAACTCATCGTTGATATACAATGCTACTCCACCCCCTTTACCTTTGTTTCTGTCTTTCCTAAACAGCACATACCCTTCAATACCTGTAGTCCAGTCATGACTACTATTCCACCATGTTTCTGTTATCCCTATAATATCTGGTTTCACTTCCTGCACCAGTAGCTCTAGTTCCTCCATTTTGTTACCTAGACTCCTCGCATTGGTGTATAAACATCTTAATTTTTGCTGTTTGGCCTCGCTCACATTTTGTACCCTATTAGGCACAGTCATTCTACAGCCATTATAACCTATTAGACTAGTATCCACACCGCCCTCGCTCCTTATATACATTCTCCTACCCATGGCTGTATCCTTTCTTACTTCATCTTCTTCCCTCTCAATGCTAAAATCTGGCGTGGAGATTTTCCGGACATCTCCCATCCATCTCCCCCCAATTCCTAGTTTAAAGCTCTCTTTATCAGTTGTGCCAGCCTCGATCCTAGAAGTCTATTTCCTTCCCTACTCAGATGAAGTCCATCCCGAGAGAACTGACCTCTGTCCGTGAATGCCTCCCAGTGGCCATACATCCCAAAGCCCTCCTTATAGCACCACTGCCTAAGCCATCTGTTGACAGTCATAATCTTGTCACACCTTTGTTGCCCTTCTCTAGGAACAGGAAGGATCCCGCTAAAGATCACCTGAGCCTCAATTTCCTTAAGCGTCTTCCCCAGCCTAGCATAGTCTCCCTTGATACTTTCCAGCGAGAATCTGGCTGTATCATTTGTTCCCACATGAAGGATAATTAGGGGATTCTTTCCCGCTCCCTTGAGGATCCTTTTCAACCTCAGGTCTACATCCCTTATCTTAGCACCCGGAAGACAGCACACCCTTCTATTCTCAGGATCAGCTCTAGTTACAGGCCTGTCTATTCTTCTCAATAAAGAGTCCCCGATCACATAGACCTGCCTTTTCCTGGTGACAGTGCTATTCTCCAGTCTCTCCCCTGTTCCCTCTGGCTGCAAGTTCTTTCCATTCCTATTTTCCCTTACAATTCTCTTCAACCCATCCTGTATCCTCCTGGGGCTCATAATTGGTGTAGTCTCCCTTGACTCTTCCCCTTTTTCTATAGGGCTAGCCTCTCTTCTCTTCTTCCTTACCCTTCCACCTTCAGCGACTACCTGCAGAGCCCCTTCTTCATTTTCCAACTCTGCAAACCTGTTCCTAAGCTCTATTTCTCCTTCACTAGCCCGTCTTTTTCTCTGCCTGGTTCTTTGAGTCACATGTTTCCACTGACCACTTTCCTCATCCAGTCTCTCCTCAAAATTCCCCAGCCCTGCTTCCATCCGAGAAGACATAGATCATCAGTGGTAGTACTGAGGGTTGTGATTACAGACAACTGGCCAAGTTCATAGAACATAAGAACGGCCATACTGGGTCAGACTGAAGGTCATCTAGCCCACTATCCTGTCTTCTGACAGTGGCCAATGCCAGGTGCTTCAGAAGACAGTTATGGAGTGATCCATTCTCATCCAGTCCTAGGTTCTGGCTGTCAGAAGCTAGGCACACCCAGAGCATAGGGTAGCGTCCCTGCCCATCTTGGCTAGCAGCCATGGATGTACCTGTCCTCCAGGAACTTATCTAATTCTTTTTTGAACCCCATTATAGTTCTGGTCTTCATAATATCCCCTGGCAACAAGTTCCATGGGCTGACTGTGCGTTGTGTGAAGAAGTCCTTTCTTTCGTTTGTTTTAAACTTGCTGCCTATTAATTTTATTGGGTGACCCCTGGTTAGTGTGCTTTATGTGAAGGGGTAAATAATACTTCCTTGTTCACTTTCTCCACAACATTCATGATCTTATAGGCCTCTGTCATATCCCTCCTTAATCATCTCTTTTCTAAGCTCAACAGTCCCAGACTTTTTAATCTCGCCTCATATGGAAGCGGTCCCATACCCCTCATCATTTTTGATGCCCTTCTCTAATTCTAGTGTATCTTTTTTTGAGATGGGGAAACCACAACTGCATTCATTATTCAAATTGTGGGTATACCATGGATTTATATAGTGGCATTACAATATTTACTGTCTTATTATCTATCCCTTTCCTAATAATTCCCAACATTCTGGTTAGCTTTTTTGACTGCTGCTGCACATTGAGTGGATGTTTTCAGAGAACTATCCACGATGACTTCAAGATCTCTTTCTTGAGTGGGAACAGCTAATTTAGACCCCATCATTTTGTGTGTGTAGTTGGGCTTATGTTTTTCAATGTGCTTTACTTTTAAACAATGAAATTCGACTGCCATTTTGTTGCCCTGTCACCCAGTTTTGTGAGATTTTTCTGAAACTCTTTGCAGTCAGCGCTGGACTTAACTATCTTGAGTAATTCAGTGTCATCTGCAAACTTTTCCACCTTGTTGTTTACCCCCTTTTCCAGATCACTGATGAATCTGGTGAACAGCTCTGGGCCCAGTACAAATCCCTGGGGGTTCTTACTATTTATCACTTTCCATTGTGAAAACTGATGGGTTAAGTGAATCTAAAGTAAATTCTACTCCTCTCAGTGTGTAAACTGCACTGACCTGGAGTGTCAGGGTGTGATCCACAGCCCATGTAAATCAGCACAGCTCCCTCCACTCCTAGAAACCATTTGAGGAGCTGGTTCCCTCCTTCCTGGAGCTAGTGTGTACGTGTGATTGCCACCAGCTTGGCTGACACACCTGGGCTTGAACCAGAGCCAGAAACCACAAGCTGGTGCAGCTGTGGTGTAAGCTCTCTGCTTGTTGCACTGATAGTCTGCCAGCTGCTGTGCAGCAGGCACGGAGGGGCCCTGTAACACCCTCCCCAGCGGGTCACCTGAGGTGGTGAAATTCAGACATCTGTGGCTTGATTCTGTGTCACACTCTTTCCTACACTTGATGCATGAGCTGAGAGTGGGACAATGTTGGCCTTAACCCACCTTTCCTCCTTCCATCTTCTGAGCCTGTCCTATACCACTCTGGAAATTATAGCAGCCACTGAGCTGCTCGAATTTATGTTGAGGCTGCTCATAACACCCAGGGAGACTGTAGGAAGCTGAGACTAGCCAGAGCGCACTGCGTGCTGGCCAAGTCCCTTCCTCCCTGCCTCCTCAGGCAATAGATTTTTTGCTTTTAAGTTCCCCTTGTGTCACCAGCAGCATTAGGACAATGGAGAATGGCTCTGTTCACTCCTTTGTACTTGGATTTCCTTAGCCCCATTTCCTGAGGACTAAGGGAGTTTGAGTGAGTTTATGGGAGGCTAATTTACACCACATCACTCCTGAATTTGGCCCTCTGAATCGAAGGGTGGTGTCTGAGTCTCAGTCAGAGTAACTTGTGCACTGAGGAGGTTCGAAGGAACTGCTTGAGTAACCCCAAGGCTCTCGGGCAAAGGGTTCCCTGTTTGCAAACCTGGCAAACTCACTGCACCAAACACGTCTTGCAGGATATTTATCCATTAAGAGTAACAAGTAAGGTGTTGTCAAGGCTGATTCCCCATTCTGGCACTTTGAATGCAGAAGGTGGGGGCCCGGAAGAATCAGGGTCTGGTGGGTAGCTGACACCTGTGCTCCAGTGTCTCTCCACTCAGTAACCTTCCTCCCGCTCACACTCACACTTTCCCTTTGCTCTGGGGTATTTGCAAGGCATCTGGGCCTGAAGGCTCTCAGTGGGTCCCCGGAGTGATGAGTTGCAGTCGGCTGGTGCTCTTGGGGCAGTTGGCTTTCACATGCCCCAGCTCGTTACTTTTGAAGAATTGCCAGCTGACTGTGGGCTGGAGCAAGGTGGGTGGTTGGAGAGTGGGATGGTGTGATGAGAGGGCATCTGGGGTTTCTCTGGCTGTGTGGAGGGCTCCTCCTTGTGAGGTGGGGTCTTGGGCTGACTCTGATGGTGGGGTGTCATCTTGGGTTGCCCCTTCTGGTATCCTCACCAACTGCTACTAGCTTTCTTGTTCTCCGCCACCTCCACCCATTTGGCTCCGATCTCCCCAGCCTCGATTACAGTTTTGGGCTTCCCATCTAGGATGTACCTTTCTATTTCTTCAGAAACACCCTCTAAGAACTGCTCCATTTGTATGAGGAGAGACAGATCTACCAGAGACTTAACGTTTGCTCCTAATATCCAGGCATCCCAATTCTTTACAATGTGGTAGGCGTGTCGGGAAAATGCCACGTCTGGTTTCCACTTTAGGGCTCTAAACTGCCGACGGGCATGCTCCGGTGTTAGCCCCTCCTAATTCTGGCCTTTTGTTTAAAAAGTTCGTACTCTTCTTTAGGCATTTCAGCTGCTACCTCTGCTAAGGATCCACTGAGTTGTGGCCTCAGCTCCACCATATACTGGTCTGTAGGGATGCTGTACCCAAAGCAGGCCCTTTCAGAATTTTCTAAGAAGGCCTCTGTATCATCACCTACCTTGGAATGAGAAGCGGTACTTGGAGAAAGATTGTTAGGGCTACCTGATTGATCCAGCTTAGCCTTTTCCGTCTCTAAGTGCTTCAGGTCCACTTCCAAGCACTTCGCCTATCTCCTCTCCTCTGCTTCCGCCTCCAAGTGCTTTGCCTCTAGGAAGAAATTCCTTTCTTCCTCCGATAGAACTTGGTCTGAGTTAAGGGCATTTCTCCATCCTGGCACTGGGATCTCGGTTCGGGGAGGGCTGACCCTTCCCTCCTGGGAAGTCTCGGTTCCTTCATCCCCTCCCTGTATTGCCGTCCTGGAGCTGGCTGTCTGGGCTTGATCTGGGTCTCTCTTATCCATGGCATGCTGCTTTAGGACGATTGGTTTCTCTAGGGTTTCGGTGCCCGACTTCAACCTAATGCACAGGGCTTCCTTACTCTAGCCTAGCTATTTCGTTGCCATAAAGCTATAAAAGAAAAAAATAAATAAATTGCTTGTTGGAGTCCCTGGCGTGGCAGGCTTAACCCTTTGCATGCCTGTTCTCTCTTAGGCAGCAAAGAAAAGAAAAGAAAAGAAAAAAAAGAAAAGAAAAGAAAGACCTCCCTGGCTTTGCAGGCTGCCAAAAGGAATATTGTGTCCTTTTAAAATCCTGAGGTCTGTGCTTCTGTTTCAAAATGATCCCACCCCTCTGCCACCATTTCAAGGCTGATTCCCCACTCTGGCACTTTGAGTACAGAAGGTGGGGGTCCGCAAGGATTCTAAAAATTAATACTGGCCACTCCAGGTGGTATTAAACTCCCAAGGTTACAGCTTCTCTCTGACCTTGGATAGGTAGATGCTGATACCACCTAAATGCAAAAAATGCCTTTGAACCCAGGAAGGCACACTTGGGAATTCCTCCCTGTGGGTTACCCTCAAGCCTTTTCACACACCCCTCCGGGGAAGAGCTGAGAAAGAAAACAAAGGAAATCAGCTGTTGCCATCAGTTAATTAAACAACATATGCACAAACCTCTTAGGACCAATCCTGATCTTAAAAAAAGAGGTTTAATGATGTATGGTGATGGACGTTTAACTACAAAGGGCAACAGGTTATTAAAAAACAAAAAGAAAGAAAATACATCTGGAATGTAAGCTATTGCTAGATTTTAAAAAACAGCAAATATAATAATTAAGCATCAAGAATGGTTTTCTTGAAGTCAGGCTTAAAGGTTACAAGCAAAACAAAAGCATGTGGGGTTAGCACAGAGGAGTCCACAAACCATAAAGAAATAAAAGAGATAAACCTAACTGAGTCTTCCTAGACATTCCCTGATCTAGTTACATACCTGTGGTTTCAGATAAGTAGTTTCGAGGTATGATTTGATGATTTTTCTTACCTGGTTTAAAGCTTCTTACAGCATTGCTGCTCTGTGTCTTCTCTCTCTGGAGAACAATAGACAGATAGACAAAGGGAAAGTTTTTTTCCCAATTTTAAAAAGTTCTAGCTTTCCCATTGGCTCTTTTGGTCAGGTGCCCATTCCCATTCCTTTACCTGGGGGACTTTTTTAATCCTTTATGGTAAAGCAAGTCGAGAACAGCCACCAAGAGGGACTTTATAGCTAACTGGCTGGCTGGGTGTCCATAAAAGGGAGCTACCCCCCCTTCATTTATCACAAGTGTCTAGAAAGCTCGTAATTTGTTGAGATACTTACATCTCACAATGATTATGAATTGGTAATATTTAAGGAATAATATATTTATATTCGCAAAAAGAAAAGGAGTACTTGTGGCACCTTAGAAACTAACAAATTTATTAGAGCATAAGCTTTCGTGAGCTACAGCTCACTTCATCGGATGAGCATCCGATGAAGTGAGCTGTAGCTCACGAAAGCTTATGCTCTAATAAATTTGTTAGTCTCTAAGGTGCCACAAGTACTCCTTTTCTTTTTGCGAATATAGACTAACACGGCTGCTACTCTGAAACCTATATTTATATTGAAAGCATGCTGTGTGACTTGGAGGAAAAATTAGTCACCAAGGGATATTATGTCTCAGTGATGGTCCATTCAGGCAAGAGGGAGTTGTCACCCCACCCTGTTTAGCCATTGATGCAATGCCAGGCTCGGTTTCCTGGAAAACCATCGGAGACAACTGCAAACAATTGAAACCAAGGGAGGTAAAAAAACGGAACATTACAAGAGACAGAGACTTGCTTACAAGAGACAGAGGCTTGCCCATGAATAAAGACAAAAGCCTTTTTCTGCATAACACAGAGGCGGGACAGGCAGTGGTGAGCTGGAGCCGGTTCGTACAAACAGGTTATTAAATTCTGAAGCAGTTTTAGAACCAGTTGTTAAAAATTGTTATGGCTCCCTGAGCTCCCAGCTGGGGAGGCTCCCCCGACCCTTCCCCCGCCTTCCCCTCTCTCGCAGAGCCTCAGCGTGCTGCGCCGTCAGTGCCAGCGCTCTGGACCACTCCTGGGCAGCTCTGCTGCTCCTGCCGCTTTGAGCGGCGTGGTAAGGGGCCGGGGCTGCGAGCTCCAGCGGGCTGCGCGGCATCCAGACATGCTGCCCTGAGCAGCATGGTAAGGGGGCTGGGCCAGGGCTGGGAGGAGGGGTTGGATAAGAAGTAGGGAGTGGTTGGAGGGGGCGGAGGTTCTGGGGGGTGGTGGTCAGGGGACGGGGAACGGGGCGGGGTTGGGTAGGCGTGGGAGTTCCGGGGGTCTGTCGGGGTGGTGGTGGATGGGGTGGAGACAGTCAGGGGACAGGTAGCGGAGCAAGTTGGGTAGGGGCTGGGGTCCTGGGGGCCAGTTAGGGGTGGGGGGTCTCAGGACAGGGTGATCAGGGGACAAGGAGCGGGGGGGGTTGATGGGTTGTGGGTTCTGAGGGGGGTAGTCAGGGGCAGGAAGTGGGTGGGGATTGGATAGGGGGCGTGGACAGGCTGTTTTGGGACACACAGCCTTCCCTGCCTGGCCCCCAATACAATTTTGCAACCCCAATGTGGCCCTTGGGCCAAAAAGTTTGCCCACCCCTGGTCTAGTTTATTATTTTATTAACAGGGGTTGCACTTGCCTCTTTCATTATGTTGATATGCGTTTAATAAAGCAATATTTTGTTTCTATTGTAATAAATGTAAAAATGTTTTTTTTTTTATTGTTAAGTATGACTCCCAGTGACTCAATGCGTTGCCACTTCTTATGGAGAAAGGTACAAAAAATGCATACTGTGGCACATCCCTTAAAACAGAACTTTTTATGTTAAGATTTTGGCAGCTTATCACTAGGGACAGGTCCTCTGAATCCTTTCACTGAGGAGACATCTTAAGCAACGAGGAGTTCCTATGAAAAATTGGATCCTTATTCCTGTGAAGCCATCCAGCTAATTCTGCAATAGATGGGGCGGGGGGGAACCCCTACTGTATTAACTAGGAATAGTAACTATTTGTAAGTGCAGACAAAGTTTCATGTGTTATGATTTTGCTTTGTGTGGTAACCGTTTGTTTCTGCCACTCTCTCTTGTTTCCAGTTGACTCTGTTCTTTGTTAAATAAACCTACTTTTGTTTGATTATACGTGCTCACAAGTGCGGAGTGATGTTACAGGCATGGCAGTGTAAGGCGCCTGCTGGAGGGCTGTTCTGAAATAGAGCAATAAGGAGAGGCAGAGGCAATCTAGAGGCCAGATTATGTTTTATCTCAATCAGATGGAGTAAAGAAGAAATCAATTAGGTGGGGAATAATCACAAGTAAAGCAGAGGTAGTTGTTTTAGCAGGAAATACTACTTAGGCTTACGCTGTAAGCTATTACTGTTATCTCCTATATATTAACTACTATTATCTTAATTAAACTCACTTTATAGGAAAGACTTTACATGTCAGAAATAAGTGAATTTGGAATTAGAAATGTAATGAACTAGAACCTGAAACCCACCGTTAGTTTCCCTTTCCAGTTTCTCAGTTTTCAGCCTCTGGAAGCCCAGAGTTTGGAGGACAAGTTCTTAGGATGTGTAGTTATCTCTTAGGCAAGGCTCTTGTGCAATCTTTGTTTATTCTTTTGAGTTCCAGCTTAAATAAAGACAATATTAGAGCTGTCAATTAATTGCAGTTAACTCATGCGATTAACTCAAAAAAATTAATCACGATTAATCGCAGTTTTAATCGCACTGTTAAACAATAAAATACCAAGTGAAATTTATTAAATATTTTAGATGTTTTTCTACATTTTCATATATATTGTAGTCTGTGTTGTAACTGAAATCAAAGTGTATATTATTTTTTATTACAAATATTTGCACTAAAAGTGATAAAAGAAATAGTATTTTTCAATTCTCCTCATTCAATTATTGTAGTGCAATCTCTTTGTCGTGAGAGTGCAACTTACAAATGTAGATTTTTTTTGTTACATCATTGCACTCAAAAACAAAACAATGTAAAACTTTAGCACCTACAAGTCCACTCAGTCCTACTTCTTGTTCAGCTGATTGCTAAGACAAATAAGTTTGTTTACATTTACGGGAGTTACCTCTGCCTGCTTCTTATTTACAATGTCACCTGAAAGTGAGAAAAGGTGTCCGCATGGCAATTCTGTAGCCGGCATTGCAAGGTATTTACATGCCAGATATGCTAAACTTTCGTATGCCCCTTCATGCTTCGGCCACCATTCCAGAGGACATGCTTCCATGCTGATGATGCTCATTAAAAACTTAATGTGTTAATTAAATTTTTGACTGAACTCTTTGGGGGAGAATTGTATGTCCCCTGCTGTTTTACCTGTATTCTGCCATATATTTCATGTTATAGCACTCTCGGATGATAACCCAGCATGTTGTTCATTTTAAGAACATTTTCACTGCAGATTTCACAAAACGCAAAGAAGATACCAATGTGAGATTTCTAAAGATAGCTACAGCACTCCACCTAAGGTTTAAGAATCTGAAGAGAGATAAGGTGTGGAGAATGCTTTCAGAAGTCTTAAAAGAGCAACACTCCAATGCGGAAAATACTGAACCTGAACCACCAAAAAAGAAAATCAATCTTCTGTTGGTGGCATCTGACTCAGATAATTAAAATGAACATGCGTCAGTCCACACTGCTTTGGATTGTTATTGAGCAGAACCCATCATCAGCATGGACGCATGTCCCCTGGAATGGCGGTTGAAGCATGAAGGGATATATGAATCTTTAGCGCATCTGGCACATAAATATCTTGCGATGCCAGCTACAACAGTGCCATGCAAACACCTGTTCTCCCTTTCAGGTGACGGAAACAAGAAGCAGGCAGCATGTCTCCTGCAAATGTAAACAAACCTGTTTGTCTGAGTGATTGGCTGAACAAGAAGTAGGTCTGAGTGGACTTGCAGGTGCTACAATTTTCCATTGTTTTATTTTTGAATGGAGTTTTTTGTACATAATTATACATTTGTACGTTCAAATTTCATGATAAAGGGATTGCACTACAGTACTGATATTAGGTGAATTGAAAAATACTATTTATGTTGTTTTTTTACAGTGCAAATACTTGTAATCAAAATAAATATAAAGTGAGCACTGTACACTTTATATTCTGTGTTGTAATTCAAATCAATATATTTGAAAATGTAGAAAACATCCAAAAATATTTAAATAAATGGTATTCTATTATGGTTTAACAGTGCGATTAATCGCGATTAATTTTTTTAATCACTTGACAGTCCTAGACAGTATGCCTTGATACGCTGTGTTGGCTTCCTGACTGAACAACAATCCCTCGGCTCTTTTCTGGTGTATGCTCCCTTTGCTCTGTGATGATTCCTCTATTCCTGTCACCTCACCTTGCCTACCTTGAGAGACTGTCTGGACGTCTTGTGTTACAGTCCTTACTATTTTCTTACTTTGCCTCCTTCCCTTCCTCCTTATTTCTTTAGTCTGTTTCTCTTGTGACAGCTTATTTCCCTCATGTTGTACCTTTCTCAGTTTTCTACCTATGCTTTTCTATTCATTTCTTTGATTACTTAGAGACTCTTTGGTTATTTTTCCTCTTAACTTTGCTGTTCCTCCTTCAACTTTCCCTTGTATGCCACTGACTTTCCTCTTTCTCAGTCCTGGCCCTTTTGTGGCTATCCCTACTGTCCCTATAGGCAGTGCTGTTGTAGCCGGGTTAGTCCCAGGATATGAGAGAGACGAGGTGGGTGAGGTAAATTGGTCCAATCGAAGCTGTTACCTCCCATCTTGTCCTACTATCCCTGGCATTCCTGTCCTCAACTGGGCTTCCTCCCTGTCCACTCTGTTCCTGGGGCCCTGAAGATGGTGTGACTTGGCCACTGGGGCCCTATCCACTGGCTCCCCATGTACTGCCTCCTGACTTTTTCTCTGTCTTGCTCACTTCTGTCCTCTCTCTCTCCCAACTCAAGGCACCCTCCCTCCAGATTGGTTCCATGCCACTAATGCTTGTTTGGCCTGGTCCTGGGGCATGCTGCTGCCTGCTCTCCCTCCTGTTTCTTTCATTTTCTTCTTCCCTCCAAAACTGTGCCAGGCTTGAGCTTACCCTGCTTCAACAATCCTGGAAGCCTTGTTGCTCCCCCCAACAGCTGTTTTGGGCCCCATTTTAAAAAACAAACCATTATAAGCACCAGGGGTCTGTACCTATTATTAAGACAGGGCTGGCAGAGCCCAGCGGGGAGGGCTAGAGTGGCTGACAGGTTGGTGGCATCAGGAACTGACACTCAGCCGGGCACAGGCAAGACTCCTTTCCAGTGGAGGCTGGGGGTAACAAGGTGACTCGCAGTCCTGGGTATCCCGAGAACCATCCCAGCATCTCAGGAGATGGGATAAGAGGCTAAGGGGCTGAAGGAAAGCATCTGTTCATATTAATTTGGGGAGCTCAGAGGGACTGGAGAGCAAGAGGAAGGGAAGAGTCTCCCATTGCAAATGGAGGAGTCAGAATGAGCCATCAAATGATGGCAAGATTCAGCATTCTCACCTTGAGAAGTCTCTATTGATTCCCCATCTCAGTCTCAATTGGGGCTGACAGAAAAGCGCCAGGATGGTTGGATCAACTTAGGTGAGCAGGCAACATCCCAACAAAGGCGGTGGGATCCAAAGCATTAGATGTCACCAGGATAGCTTGAGGATCACCCACTGGAGTCTACAGTTCTGTCTTCAGCATTTGGAGCAGCAGATATTTCAGACTAAAAAGAGGACCATTTCCTGCGATGGAGAACTACAGAAGGAGCTGAGGATGGCCAGCTAAAGAGCTTGGCCTTTACACTGAGGGCTTGGCTACACTTGCGAGTTAGAGTGCATTAAAGGAACCCCGGGTGCACTAGCTCAGTACCCGTCCACATGGGCAAGGCACATAGAGCGCTCTGACTCTGCGGCTAGAGCGCTCCTGGTACTCTGCCTCGACGAGTGGAATAACATTTGCTGTGCCCCCGCTGGGGCACCACACCGCCAGTGTGGATGCCCTGGTCTGTTAGTGTGCTCTGATCGGCCTCCAGAAGTGTCCCAGTATGCTTGTTCTTGCCACTCTGGTCATCACTTTGAACTCTACTGCGCTGCCCTTAGGTGACCAACCGTCAGACCCGCCCTTTAAATTCTCTGGGAATTTTCATAGAATCATAGAATATCAGGGTTGGAAGGGATCTCAGGAGGTTATCTAGTCCAAACCCCTGCTCAAAGCAGGACCAATCCCCAACTAAATCATCCCAGCCAGGGATTTGTCAAACCTGACCTTAAAAACTACAAAGGAAGGAGATTCCACTACCTCCATAGGTAACACATCCCAGTGCTTCACCACTCTCCTAGTGAAAACGTTTTTCATAATATCCAACCTAAACCTCTCCTACTGCAACTTGAGACCATTACTCCCTGTTCTGTCATCTGCTACCACTGAGAACAGTCTAGATCCATCCTCTTTGGAACCCCCTTTCAGGTAGTTGAAAGCAGCTATCAAATCCCCCCTCATTCTTCTCTTCCACAGACTAAAGAATCCCAGTTCCCTCAGCCTCTCCTCATAAGTCATGTGTTCCAGTCCCCTAATCATTTTTGTTGTCCTCCGTTGGACGATTTCCAATGTTTTCACATCCTTCTTGTAGTGTGGGGCCCAAAACTGGACATACTACTCCAGATGAGGCCTCACCAATGTCTAATAGAGGGGAATGATCACGTCACTTGATCTGCTGGCAATGCTCCTACTTATACAACCCCAAATGCCATTGACCTTCTTGGCAACAAGGGCACACTGTTGACTCATATCCCGCTTCTCGTCCATTGTAACCCCTAGATCCTTTTCTGCAGAACTGCTGCCTAGTCATTCGGTCCCTAGTCTGTAGCAGTGCATGGGATTCTTCCATCCTAAGTGCAGTACTCTGTACTTGTCCTTGTTGAACCTCATCAGAATTCTTTTGGTCCAATCCTCTAATTTGTCTAAGTCCCTCAGTATCCTATTCCTACCCTCAAGCGTATCTACCTCCCCTCCCAGTTTAGTGTCATCTGCAAACTTGCTGAGGGTGCAATCCACACCATCCTCCAGATCATTAAGGAAGATATTGAACAAAACCGGCCAGAGGACCGACCCTTGGGGCACTCCCCTTGATACCGGCTGCCAACTAGACATAGACCATAGATCTCTACCCGTTGAGCCTGACAATCTATCCTGCTTTCTATCCACCTTATAGTCCATTCATCCATCCCATACTTCTTTAACTTGCTGGCAAGAATACTGTGGGAGACCGTGTCAAAAGCTTTGCTAAAGTCAAGGAATAACACGTCCACTGCTTTCCCCTCATCCACAGGGCCAGTTATCTCATCATAGAAGGCAATTAGATTAGTCAGGCATGACTTGCCCTTGGTGAATCCATGCTGACTGTTCCTGATCACTTTCCTCTCCTCTAAGTGCTTCAGAATTGATTCCTTGAGGATCTGCTCCATGATTTTTCCAGGGACTGAGGTGAGACTGACTGGCCTGTAATTTCCAGGATCCTCCTTCTTCCCTTTTTTAAAGATGGGCACAACATTAGCCTTTTTCCAGTCGTCTGGGACTTCCCCCGATCGCCATGAGTTTTCAAAGATAATGACCAATGGCTCTGCAATCACATCCGCCCACTCCTTTAGCACTCTTGGATGCAGTGCATCCAGCCCCATGGACTTGTGCTCGTCCAGCTTTTCTAAATAGTCTTGTACCACTTCTTTCTCCACAGAGGGCTGGTCACCTCCTCCCCATGCTGTGCTGTCCAGTGCAGTAGTCTGGGAGCTGACCTTGTTCGTGAAGATAGAGGCAAAAAAAGCACTGAGTACATTAGCTTTTTCCACATCCTCTGTCACTAGGTTGCCTCCCTCATTCACTAAGTGGCCCACACTTTCCTTGACTTTTTTCTTGTTGCTAAAATACCTGACGAGACCCTTCTTGTTACTCTTAACATCTCTTGTTAGCTGCAATTCCAAGTGTGATTTGGCCTTCCTGATTTCACTCCTGCATGCCTTATTAATATTTTTATACTCTTCCCTGGTCATTTGTCCAATCTTCCACTTCTTGTAAGCTTCTTTTTTGTGTTTAAAATCAGCAAGGATTTCACTGTTAAGCCAAGCTGGTCGCCTGCCATATTTACTATTCTTTCTACACATCGGGATGGTTTGCCCCTGTAACCTCAATTAGGATTCTTTAAAATACAGCCAGCTCTCCTGGACTCCTTTCCCCCTCATGTCATTCTCCCAGGGGATCCTGCCCATCAGTTCCCTGAGGGAGTCAAAGTCTGCTTTTGTGAAGTCCAGGATCTGTATTCTGCTGCTCTCCTTTCTTCCTTGTGTCAGGATCCTGAACTCAACCATCTCATGGTCACTGCCTCCCAGGTTCCCATCCACTTTTGCTTCCCCTACTAATTCTTCCTGTTTGTGAGCAGCAGGTCAAGAAGAGCTCTGCCCCTAGTTGGTTCCTCCAGCACTTGCACCAGGAAATTGTCCCCTACACTTTCCAAAAATTTCCTGGGTTGTCTGTGCACCGCTGTATTGCTCTCCCAGCAGATATCAGGATGATTGAAGTCTCCCATGAGAACCAGAGCCTGCGATCTAGTAACTTCCTTTAGTTGCCGGAAGAAAGCCTCGTCCACCTCATCCCCCTGGTCTGGTGGTCTATAGCAGATTCCCATCACGACATCACCCTTGTTGCTCATGCTTCTAAACTTAATCCAGAGACACTCAGGTTTTCTGCAGTTTCATACTGGAGCTCTGAGCAGTCACGCTGCTCTCTTACATACAATGCAACTCCCCCACCTTTTCTGCCCTGCCTGACTTTCCTGAACAGTTTATATCCCTCCATGACAGTACTCCAGTCATGTAAGTTATCCCACCAAGTCTGTGTTATTCCAATCACATCATAATTCCTTGACTGTGCCAGTCAAGTTATCCAGTTCTCCCTGCTTGTTTCCCAGGCTTCTTGCATTTGTATATGGGCACTTAAGATAACTTGCTGATTGTCCCTCTTTCTCAGTATGAGGCAGGAGCCCTCCCCCGTCGCACTCTCCTGCTTGTGCTTCCTCCCGGTATCCCACATTCCTACTTACCTCAGGGCTTTGGTCTCCTTCGCCTGGTGAACCTAGTTTAAAGCCCTCCTCACTAGGTTAGCCAGCCTGCTTGCGAAGATGGTCTTCCCTCTCTTCGTTAGGTGGAGCCCGTCTCTGCCTAGCACTCCTCCTTCTTGGAACACCATCCCATGGTCAAAGAATCCAAAGCCTTCTCTCCCACACACCTGCATAGCCATTCGTTGACTTCCACGATTCGATGGTCCCTACCCAGGCCTTTTCCTTCCACGGGGAGGATGGACGAGAACACCACTTGTGCCTCAAACTCCTTTATCCTTCTTCCCAGAGCCACGTAGTCTGCAGTGAACCACTCAAGGTCATTCTTGGCAGTATCTTTGGTGCCCACGTGGAGAAGCAGGAAGGGGTAGCGATCCGAGGGCTTGATGAGTCTTGGCAGTCTCTCTATCACATCATGAATTCTAACTTCTGGGAAGCAGCAGACTTCTCAGTTTTCCCGGTCGGGGCAGCAGATAGATGACTCAGTCCCCCTGAGGAGAAAGTCCCCAACCACCACCACCTGCCTCCTTTTCTTGGGAGCGGTGGTCGTGGAACCCCCATCCCTCGGACAGTGCATAAAATGCCTTCCAATCGGCGGAGTCTCCTTCTGTTCCCTTCCCTCAGATGCATCATCTAGTCCACTCTCCGCATTAGTACCTGTGGAGAGAACATGAAAACAGTTGCTTACCTGTATCTGCGTTGCTGGTACATGGACAATCCCCTTTCTTTTTCTGGAGGTCACATGCTGCCAAATTTCTTCACCGTCCTTCTGTCCCCTCTACGAGCCTGCTTTGAATCTTCAGAATGTTGTGTCCGTAGAAGCATATCCTGATGTCTGTCCAGGAAATCTTCAGTTTCTCTTATGCAACGCAGGGTCAATACATGTTTCTCCAGATCTTGAACCTTCTCTTCCAATATGGAGACCACCTTGCACTTTGTACAGACAAACATGGCACAGCTGAACACTCCCCATCCTTATTACCTTCCTTCTACAAGCTTCCTCAGGAGTTGTAGTAACTATTCAGAGAAGCTGGCAAGATGTAAGCCTCAGTGGGCTCTCTCCAGGCGAACTCCCAGGCAAACTCCCTCTGTTAGCCTCTCTGCTGTTTGCCACTCAGCTGGTTCGCTGAAAATCCCTTTCCTGTTTGCTCAGCCAGGCGTGGAGTGCTCTCAGTGAATCTTTCCAGGTGACCATACCTCCACATGCCAGGCGATCCGCAGTATGGAGCAATGGCGAGGTGCTGGACCTCATCAGTGTTTGGGGGGAGGAAGCTGTCCAGTTCCAGCTGTGCTCCAGCTGTAGGAATTACAATACCTTTGGGCAGATATCAAGGGACATGATGGAAAGGGGCCATGACCAGGATGCACTGCAGTGCAGAGTTAAAGAGAAGGAGCTGCAGAATGCCTACCGCAAAGCCTACAAGGCAAACAGCCGCTCCAGTGCTGCCCCTGAGACCTGCCATTTCTACAAAGAGCTGGACGCGATACTTGGGAGCAACTCCCCTCCACTCCGAGTACCACCATTGACACTTCAGAGGCCAGTGCAACAAGGCTGGAGGAGGAGGAGGAGCAAAGCGGGAGCGAGGGTCCTGAGGCAGAGGAAGACACCCCAGAATCCCTAGATGCATGCAGCCAGGAGCTGTTCTCAAGCCAGGAGGAAGGTAGCTAGTCGTGGCGGCCGGTGCTTGGGGAAGGACAAACACCAGAGGAGGTTCCCGGTAAGTGGCTTTTATTTTGGGAAGGAAGTTATTTGGTGCAGGCTCTTGGGACAAGGAGGGTTAGGGCTGCATGCATGCCTAGATGCGGAATAGGGCGTTGATGTGCTCTCTTACATCACGGTAATCTGCCTCAGTGATCTCTTCAAAGGTCTCATTCAGAACTTGGGCAATGCACTTGCTCAGGTTTCTCAGGAGAGCCACTGTGGTCCTTGTCCCAGTAAGACTAACTTGTCCACGCCACTGTGCCGTGAGGGGCAGGGGGACCATTGCTGCACACAGACAAGCTGCATATGGGCCAGAGCAGAAGCTGCATTGCAGTAGAAGACCCTCCCTTGCTTCCCAAGTCACCCTCAGCAGCGAGATATCTTTCAGGATGAACTCCTGTGGAAAATGTGGGGACAGTATTCAGTATAGTGGCCCCCTGATGCTGTTGGCTCTCCCCAGGGCACAGAACTCCAGAGGACAGTACAGCCGTGAAATAATCAGTCATGCTTGACCCTGTGCTTACTCACCATTTTGGGGCTCCCATGTGCACTCGCTTTGGGATGGGCAAATTATGCTATTGTGTAGACTGTGCTTGTGTTTAAATGGGGGAATCATTGCTCTGTCTGATGTGAACAATGCTGCCTCTGTTAAATTTTGCATTTTGCTTTTACAGATGCAACTTTGAGATCTCAGCCGTCTGTGTTATCACCGGCTGAAAGACTCCAAAGAACCAGAAAGAGGCCACATAGAAGCAAGGAAGACATGTTGCATGAAGTAATGCAGCATTCAAGTAATGAAAATCAAAAAGTGCAGGAGTGGCGGGACAGTGAAAGGAGGATCCGCCAGCTGAATGAGGAGTGCCAGCACAAAAGTGCGGTGCTCTGGCAGCAAAGCACAGATTGGCTGATAAGCATAATGGAGCTCCAAGCGGACTCTATCCAGGCACTCGTAGCCATGCAGGTGGAGCACTACTGTGCCCACCCTGCCCCTGCAGCCATTGTCCCCAAATTCTTTCCCTTGTACCCCCATGTCACCTCCAACCCACTTTCCCCAACATCTCAGTTCTTACCGCCACCAGCTTAGGGAGGGAGGGATAGCTCAGTGGTTTGAGCATTGGCCTGAGCATTGGCCTGCTAAACCCAGGGTTGTGAGTTCAATCCTTGAGGGGCCATTTAGGGATCTGGGGCAAAAAAAATTGGGGATTGGTCCTGCTTTGAGCAGGGAGTTGGACTACATGACCTCCTGAGGTCCCTTCCAACCCTGATATTCTATGATTCCCTCCAACACCTGTAGCTTCACCACCCAGCCCTAAAAACTACAAAGCTTACCCACTGTACTCAATCACCATGCAGTATAACCATCCTGAAGTGCAGCACTCATTGCACAGCACTCCAGACAGGAAGGCTGAGTATGATAACAGGACATATGCAAACCTGTGATTGTACTGTTCCCCACCCCCTTGCCCTTTGTGTTTCCCAAGCAGTTGAGTTTCTTTTCAATAAATGGATTTTTTGGCTTTGAAAACATTCTTTATTATTGCATAAAGTAAAAGATACCTTAGCCCAGGAAAGAAACAGGCACTGCAAGGCAGCGTAGCAAACACAGATTCCTACTAACATTGGAACCACTGCACTTCACTCCCGTGCAGGGCACCAGACAATGGCTTTCAGCCTCAAATTGCTCCCTCAAGGCATCCCTAATCCTTGCAGAACCCCCAATGGGCCTCTGTAATAGCCCTTCTCTCTGGCTGTTCAAATTCAGCCTCCAGGTGTTGAACCTCTGAGTTCCATGCCTGAGTGAATCTTTCACCCTTCCCTTCACAAATGTTATGGAGGGTACAGCACGCAGATATAACCACGGGGATGCTGTCAATGGCCAGGTCCAGCTTCCCATACAGAGAGCACCAGCAGCCCTTTAAACAGCCAGAAGCACACTCCACAGTCATTCTGCACCGGCTCAGCCTGTTGTTGAATCACTCCTTGCTGCTGTCAAGGCTCTCTGTGTAGGGTTTCATGAGCCATGGCATTAAAGGGTAAGCAAGGTCTCCAAGGATCACAATGGGCATTTCGACTTCCCCTACAGTTATCTTCTGGTCTGGGAAAAAAGTCCCATTTTGCAGTTTCCTGAACAGGCCAGTGTTCCAAAAGAGGTGTGCGTCATGCACCTTTCTGGGCCAGCCTGCGTTAATGTTAATGGAATGCCCACAGTGATCCACAAGCTCCTGGAGAACCATAGAGAAATACGCCTTCCAATTTATGTACTTGGAGGCTAGGTGGACTGGTGCCAGAATTGTAATATGTGCGCCATCTATCACCCCTCCGCACTTAGGGAAACCCATTTGTGCAAAGCCATCCACAATGTCATGCACTTTATCCAGAGTCACGGTTCTTCTGAACAGGATGCGATTAATGGTCCTGTAAACTTGTATCAACACGATTCCAGTGGTCGATTTTCCCACTCCAAACTGGTTAGCGACCGATCCGTAGCTGTCTGGAGTTTCCAGCTTCCAGTTTACAATAGCCACCCGCTTCTCCACCGTCATGGCAGCTCTCAATCTCATGTCCTTGCGCTGCAGGGTGGGGGAGAGCTCCTCACACAGTCCCATGAAAGTGGCTTTTCTCATCCGAAAGTTCTGCAGCCACTGCTCGTCATCCCAGACTTGCATGGCGATGTGATCCCACCACTCAATTGGGATTGTTTCCCAAGCCCAAGAGCAGCGCTCCACCTTGGTGAGCATGTCCGTGAATGCCACAAGCAAACTCGTGTCATATGTGTTACTCGAGTCGATATCATTGTCGGAGCCCTCGTTGTCACTTTGGATCATAAGGAATAACTCGGCTGC
The DNA here is from genome assembly GCF_009764565.3 of Dermochelys coriacea. NCBI lineage: Eukaryota > Metazoa > Chordata > Testudines > Dermochelyidae > Dermochelys > Dermochelys coriacea. Next base: position 49,481,449 of record NC_050074.1, read on the forward strand.
CAAACGTTATGTGCTGGCGAGACTTGTCAGCATATTCCTCAGCAGTTCAGGCTCCATTCCTGCTGACCAAAAGGGAAGACAGAGCGCGCAGTACAAAAAATGCTGAAAGATGGCGCCAAATGTGGACAGAAGCACAGGGATGGCTGGGATGTGAACCGATGCATCACGAGGCATTGGGACAGGACCCAGAGTGCCCTGCACCCCTTCCCACAAGCCCCTTTCCCCTTCCTACAAGCCATGGGGCCAGAATGGGAAGAGGTGCTCTGTGGGATAGCTGCCTATAATGCACCACTCCCAGTGCCGCTGCAAGTGCCACAAATGTAGCCATGCCAGTGGGCTTGCAGCTGTCATTGTGGACAAACTGCAGCGCTTTCCTTACTGCACTCTCCGAAGGCAGGATTAACTCAAAGTGCTCTACATCTTCAAGTGTAGCCATGCCCTGAGTCACCTAACGTATCTAACTCTGGTTGGTGCATGGGGCCCAGTGAACCAGCTAATGAGCTTGAGCTCAGGTAGTTGACGGCTGTGCTGTGATGCTGAAGGTTGTGGGTCCAACACTGCTTGTGAGTTAAGGGGTGTGTTACTTCAGGAACCTGTGACAAAGGGTTCCAGGAATGTGGTTGTCCTTTAGTGATGGGCCAAAGGCTGCTTGTTTTGAACTTAAGAAGGTTCCTTCTCACTCCTCACAATGTTTGGTTGCTTATCTGAACTTTTTAGGGCTGTACGTTCCTCATTTACACAATTTGGCATTAAGAACTCACCTGAACAGCTTGCCGACTCTTGCAATTTTGTTGAGAATCCCATGCTATACCTGGTGTTATTAAAGCCTCAACTTCTAGACCAACGTGATTAGGTGAGAATTTGAGTTTTCATTTTTCTTTTTAAATATGCTTCTAGCCCTCATGGTTGCAGAGGAAAACATGAAACGTTATAATGATGACTAACAAGTATATAACGAGGATGAAGCTGATCCCATGATTTTCTGGGGCCTAACTCACAAGTTTGAATGCTTGACATTGGCAATACTACATCAGCTTTATACAGAAGAGGGGAAAAGGGAACTATACGTTAATTCTCATCCACCTCTGATAAGCCAGTGTCCTGCTTATAGCCCCATGTGGTCAGATTCATTTTCCCTCTCCACATTTTCCAGCGTCTGTCTGTTTTTTGTCACCAATCATCTCCCCATGAAACCAAAACTTTCCAACAGACCCTCCAGCTCAACACGCACTCCCGTGTGATGCTGTGGCAAGGAGGGTTACCGGGAGCCTTGGCTGTATAAACAGGGGAGTAGTAAGTGGCCCTAGGGAGGTGATTTTACCCCTGTATACAGCAGTGGTGAAACAGACACTGAATACTGCGTCCAGTTCTGGTGCCCACATTTTAAAAAGGAAATTGAAAAATGAGACAGGGTGCACAAAAGAGCCACAAAATTTAGAGGCGCCGTTTTTCTAAATTGCTGGGAGGCGGGGGGGGGGGGAGCCTCGACCCCTGCTCCACCCCAGGCCCTGCCCCCCCTCCACCCCTTTCCCCAACTTGCCCCACCTGCTTCTTCCTGCCCCTGCTTTGCCCTATTCCACCCTCTCCCCTGAGCGCACCGTGCCCTTGCTCCTTCCCCTCCCCCCGCAGTGCCTCCTGTCTGCCTCTAAATAGCTGGGTGGGCAGCACTGGGAGGGAGGGGGAGGAGATGATCTGGGAGCTGCCAGTGGGTGCTGAGCACCCACTATTTTTTTTCCATGTGTGCTCCAGACTATGGAGTCGGCACCTATGACAAAATGATTTGAGGTTGGAGAAAATACCTCACAGTTAGAGACTGACAGAGCTCAATCTGTTTAGCTTGTCAAAAAGATAATTGAGAGGTGACTTGATTACAGCATTTGACCACCTTCATGGGGAGATACTACTGAGTACTGAAGGGCTCTGTGATCTACCAGAGAAAGGCAGAACAAGAATCAATGGCTGGAAGCTGAAGCCCAACAAATTCAAATGAGAAATTTGGCACAACATTTTAACTGTGAATGTGATTAACCACGGGAACAAATTACCAAGGGCATTGGTGGATTCTCCATCATTTGGTGTCTTCAGATCTGGAAGAGATGCTTTAGTCAAACACAAGGTTCAATACAGGGGCAGATGGGTGAAATGTAATGGCCTGTGATATACAGGAGGTCCCTCTAGATGATCTCATGGCCCCATGAAACCAAATAGTCATAGCTGCAAACATTAGCTAAACACTTATTTTGAAATCAGGTGAAAGCTATTGTGTAACAATATGACTTTCTGCTAAGTAGCCAGGGTGGAGGAAGAGCGGGATTGCTCTTTCTGAGAGCTTGCTTTCAGTTAAATGACATCATAGATCATTAGAGACACAAGGTGAGTGAGGTAATATCTTCCATTGGACTAGTTTCTGTTGGGGAGAGAGACAAGTTTTTGTACTCTTCAGACCTGAAGAAGAGCTCTGTGCAGCTCAAAAGTGTGTCTCTCTCCCCAGTAGAAGTTGGTCCAATGCTTCACCCACCTTGCCTCTCATCATAGATCAATATCCTCACAGTGTCTGCTGGTATGTCCTGGTCAGTGTTGCAGAAGATGCAGCAGTAAATAGGGTACAGTGCTGGCTGTGAAGGGCTGTAGCTAGAGAAAGAGATAATCCAAGGAAAGTCCATCAATACTTCCACTTTATGGAATTGCCTGTAGGCCTGGGATGTTTCTGTCCCCAAAGTAGAAGTCTAAATGAGTAACCCCTATATATTCTTTGTTTCCCCCTACCCCTCCACAGATATGTAGATGTATTTTGTCAGTGAACAAATGGCCAAACAGAGTTTTGATTAGATCTGGTCGGAACATTTTCAACTAAGTGAAATTTTTACGAAGCCAAAATATTTCAGAGAGACATAGCAATTTTGACTAATTGTTTTTTTTGCTCCAGAAGTGGGGAGATTGTCATGCTCTATAGCCTGGTGAGTAGGATATTGGGAAGGGAGGTAGGAGCTTAGGTTCAAGTTCTGACTCTCCCTGATTCAGAGTTATCTAGGATGTAAAAACTGCTATGGACTGTGGAAGGGCCTGCTCACTCCTGCCGCTGCTCAAGTCCACAAACAGCTCATAGGACCTTGTTGCTGGTAAAACCCCAGTGCAGTTATTTACTGTGTTAGTTCCCGCCACCCGTATACTCCATATAGCCTCACACCAGCGGTCTAGGGAGCCTGAGGCGAGCAGAGAGAGAGAGAGATTGCTCTTATCTGCCTCCTCCTGCCTTCTTGTGCTTTTTGTATCATCTGCCTCCTGGCCTAATTAGCCCCTTAGTTCTCGTCAGCCCATCAATTAGGCATAGCTCTTCTTAATGAGGTCTGCTGTAGAGTAATTAATTAAAGCTGTAATGACCAGAGTGCTGACTCAGCCACTGTTACCCAATAACTCTGCAGGTATAACTGCATTTCCCACTGTCTCTGTTGCATCTTTAAGACCTGCATAATCTGTGCCGGGATCCCTTTTAGTTGTTTCTCAGCCCCCTTATATGGGAGCAACAGCTCTGGGGTCCAGCTTGGGAAAGTACACTTGCCTTCAGCAAAAAAGGTCCACATGCAGCAGTTCCATTGTCCCTCGCCTTGTTCACTACTTTAGTCTCTTCACTCCCCCTTGTGTCGGGGCGACCGTTATATCTAGTCTCTCATGGTCCCTTTGTGTCAGGGATGACTGTTATCTCTAGTCTCTCAGGGTTCCCTTGTGTCAGGGGCAACTGAATGCCCGTGTTCTCCACCAATTGTCACTGCGTGTCTTAATCACCACTTGACTCCTAGTGTTTGTTCTGAGGATTAGCTCAACCAGGTCAACACCCCTTCCAACAGTTGCACTCCCTCCCTCTCTCTCTCTCTCTCTCACTATGCGGCCCCGTCTTGCTCCAGCCTCCTCTCTGTGACTTGGCCCTATGACCAGGTCACTAAGTGGTTTCCCATTCTGGGGTATCAGGGTCTGTCCATACCAATGGTCTCAGGAAGTCTTCTCATGCACTGCTATGATGGTCCCACTTCCCCAGGGGCGAGAAGGATAACCTGGGCCTGCCCAGTACTCCAGGTTCCAGTTCAAGGACCCTATACCTGGCAACTGTGGTGCTTTCCCTTGGACCCTGTTTCTCTTTCCTACAGCTTCTGGCTCCCCCATCTCCGGTGTACCAACTCACACTCCCTCCTCCCAGGGAGTAACTGAAGACTACTGAACTCCATCACCTCAAACACACATCCCTGCTCCCAGGGAGTAACTGCAGACTTTTTCCCTGTAGCCCCTTTCTGTTGCCAGCTTCCTGGCTTTATCCTAGCTAGCTGGTTCCTTCTCAGCTGGGGCGTCATCACCATTCAGGGGATTACTAAGGCCCGCTGAGGATAATTAGCTGGCTTATCTGGTTAATTGGCCGTGTCTCCACCAAATTAACCCTTTACAGGCTGGTGAGGGGTGAACACCCCAACACATGGACTTGAACCTGTATCCTGTGCCACACCAATCCACGTATCTCTTCCAAACTGGCCTGGTTTTGATCTGAAAATGGATGTTTTGACCCAAGTCCATCTTCTCAAAAATGTTCAGAAGGTTTTGGTTTTGTTCCAGTGTGAAACAAAATCACATTTCTAAAGCTCAAAAGATGTCATTGCTTTGGCCGTCTCAAACCCCTGCCCTGTATTATAGACCCATAGGGTACATCTACACTGCAAAAAAAATCTCACGGCAGCGAATCTCAGAGTCCAGGTCAACTGATTTGGGCTTGTGGGACTTGTGCTATGGGACTAAAAATAGCAGTGTAGACAGTCCCACTCAGATGGAGCCTGGGATCTGAGACCCTTCTTCCTTTCTGGGTTTGGAAAGCCTGAGTGAGAACGTCTACACGGTTATTTTTAGCCACATAGAGTGGGCCCAGATTCTGAGACTCACTGTCGCGGGTTTGGTTTTTTTGCAGTCTAAACGTACCACAGAGTCCTTAGATTCTAAGCACCTGGAGGTACCATTACAATGATTTAGTCTGACCTCCTACATAGCACAGGCCGTAGACTTCACTCACTGACCTCCTGCATCTAGACCAACAACTTGCAGTGGAACTACAGCATCTGTTTTAGAAAGACATCCAGTCTCAATGTAATGACTCCTACGTGACAGAGAAACCAGCACAGCTCTTGGTAACGTGTTTCAATGCTTCATCACCCTCAGCGTTAAATATATGCATCTTATTTCCAGTTTGAACCTGGCAAGCCTCAATTTCCAGTCACTGGATCTTGTTATGCGTGTGTCAGCTCAATTAAAAAGGCCTCTCCTATCAGCTATTTACTCCCTGTAGGTAATTATTGAGCCTGATAGAGTCACTTCTTAACTTTCTTTTTGATAAGCTAATTATATGGACCTCATTTAACCTCTCGTATTTTCTATTTAATTCTATTCTCTTCAGGTTGTTTCACCTCATGTGTCACTGCAGTATCTGAGCACCTTCCAACATGGTATTAACCAGCGTTCATTCCCACAGCAGGAAGAATTTTGTATGGTTTGTATATCCCGAAGGAGCTGATGCAGTGCAATGATCATATATATGTAAATAACTCATTATCACAGTCACATTCTAGTCACACCAGCATAGCAAGACATCCCTGTTCTGGCCCACATGGGACAACCTAGGTTCTCTATAGGCTAATGTCTCAACTGTAATGCTGGTGGCTTTCTTTATAGCATTCAATTGCCATCATGGGTTCTCCAGTCCATCATAAGTGATGAACATCAGCTCACGGAACAAAACTTTGGAGGATACTCAGAATCCAGGAGTTCATTTGTAGTAGATGGAGAGAACATGACACTTGAATCTGCTCTCATTTTACACTGGTGTAAATCAAGAGTGGCCCCACAAGCTTCTACCTCCGCCGCCGAACCATCTGCCATCACCCCCGCTGGGGCAGCAGCAGCGACGGGCACCGGGGTGACCTCCACTGCTGCCACGTCTCTCACCCCCTCAGATTCGGGGGGAGCCCCCCAGCCGGCGGGAAGGGCCAGGGGAAGAAGAAGGGGAAGGGCCCCGCTAAAAAGACCAGGCCCTCCATGGCAGGGGCTGCCCACAATGCCCCGGCCCCATCTCCGGCTGGGGCGCCCCTCCCCGCTGTTCCCTCCACCAGCTCTGCAGGTGTCCCTTCCCCAGCCCCCAGAGCGTACGCCCAGGTGGCGGCAGCCCCCCCCGCCTGCCGCTACGTCATTTCTCCTGCCCACCGCCTCTGCTACCATCTATAGTGGCTGGGGCCCCTTTCCCTCCATGACCAGGAAGCATGGCGTTCGTTGCCTCCTGGTGCCCGCCTCACCCCATGTGGAGACCTATGTGCGGGCGTTGGCGAGGGTGGTGGGGCCCACAGTCTTGTGGCGGCCTCCCAAAATGTATGGCAAGGTCGTCTTCTTCTTAACATCAGAGGCTGGCACCCAGGAGGCGGTGGAGAAGGGTCTGGCAGTAGGGGGCGTCTTTGTCCCCTTAGAGCCGCTAGAGGACCTGGGCGTCCACCTGGTCCTGACCTCCGTCCCTCCCTTTCTCCCCAATGCCGCCCTGTTATCCGCCCTCTCTACCTTGGGGAAGCCCATCTCTGTCATCAGCTCTCTCCCGTTGGTCTGCAAAGACACCGCCCTCCGTCACATCCTCTCGTTCTGCCGGCAAGTGCAGCTTCAACTGCTGCCGGCGGCGCGTGACGGAGAGGCACTTGAGGGGTCCTTCCTAGTCCCCTACCAGGGGGCCCATTACCGGGTGCATTATTCCATGGGGGAGGCCCGGTGCTACCTCTGCCGGGCGATGGGGCACGTCCGGAGGGACTGCCCCTTGGCCCGGCAAGGAGGGGCATCCGGGACCCCCGAGGCCCGGCAGGGCAACGGCCCCGTCATCGCTGGCGCCCCTGGCTGCCCAGCGCCCGAAACCACCCCTCCTCCTTCCCAGTCCACCATTGCTCCCGCTCGGGCCCAAGGGGCACCTCCCCAACTATGCCCAGACAAGCGGGAGAGCCCCGCCCCTGCTGCTTGCAATCTGGTGGGGCCTGTGGAGGAGGGTGCGGCAGGGACACTGCGGGGCATGGGAGAGGGCCCGCCCCAAGGGGAATCTTCCCTCCCTTGTGCTGCCCCACCATTATCCCCTCGAGTCCCTGAGCCATCGCCTCTGCCCCCTGACACAACCCCTGCTAGCCAGCCCCCAGATGATGCCATGGAGGGCTGGGCCCTAGTCCAGGGAAAGCAGGGCAAGCGGAAGGCTCAAGCTCCGCTCCTTTCATCTGATGCGGAGGCCCCCCGGAAGACCAGGAAGGGGGACACTGATGCCGAGCCTTCCGCTCTACCCACGGGTGTGTTCCATCCACCAGAGCCGGCTGTGGAAGACGTGGCAGCACTGGAAGGCGGTATCTCCCCTCCACGGGAGTCCCTCTCCTCCAAGACCCCCGAGGCACCATCTGAAACCCCAGTGTGCCCCGAAGCAATCGTCGCATCAGGTGCTGATGGGGAGAATACCGGGGTAGTGGAAAACAATTTTCCCGTCATATATGAGGAGATCGAGGCCCTGGGTCTGACCCCGGTCACCCAGGGGGAGGACGATCTTATGCCAGCGGGGCCTCGATTCTGGGCGACCTCACTCCAACCCCTCCTTTCCCCATGTTCCCTCCCCTAACCGTTGCTTCCGCTCCCACCTCAGAGGAGCCCCTGGACTCCTCCATCAACCCAGCTGCAGAGGGCACCCTGATGAGAGCACCGAGCTCTGTTTGAGGTGACGGCCAGTGCCACGCGGCTGGAACCTGAGCCACCAGGGGCATCCCTCGCTGGTGAGGAGCATTCGACCTCCTTCCCGGGAGAGGGCCCTACAGAAGAAAGTCCACCTCCTGATGCCGTGGCTGCCAAATCCACCAGAGAGCTTGTGCCCGGCATCACTGAGAGCCCTCTCCCGACCCAGACTCTCACCTCTACCCCTGCCCCTGCCCTTATCCCGCCCACCTCCCGAGATATTATTGCCACCCCTGGGACTGTCTCCTTCCCCTTTCCAACAGATGACTCCCAGGGAGCGGCCTTTGTGTTTACCCGTCCCGACCCACCAGGGGCTGCTATCCTCCCTCCGCCGCCCCCTATCACCAGAGCATTCAGGTCAACCCATCAGGAGCCCCGTTGGGGGTCCGCACCCTGTCTGCCCGTCTCAGTGGGCCACAGGGCTGTACCAAGGGCCCCGTTGGGGAGTAACCAGACCGTAACCCCAGCCCCCCATGCGCTGCGAGAGGAGTTGCGGAAGTTTCTAGAAGACGTCCGTGGCTCCCGCAACAAAGTACAGCTTGCCCTCCAGCGATGGGGGGACTTAATCAAGTCCTCTGGGCCGCAAGGGCCCTCATGGGGGAGGGTAAAAGGACCGGGAGGCAGGTCGCCGCGGCCTATCAGCGGGTCAGCCTCTTCCATGACTCCTTATTCACCTACGGGGTGGGTCACGGACTGCTGCGCGGCCTGCCGGGAGCCGCGAGCATCCCTGCCGGCGAGGATCCCCCTCAGCCCTCTTCATGGCACCCTTTACCATCGCAACATTGAACACCCGCGGCTGTAGGATGGGTCTCCGCAGGTCCCAGGTGCTCTCCTTCCTTCAGGAGGGGAGGGTACTCTGGGTTTTCCTGCAGGAGACCCAGAGATCCGACCGCCGAAGACAGCTGGCAGCTGGACTGGGGGGACAGGGTATACTTTAGCCACCTCACAGTTCGTACAGCTGGAGTGGCGACCCTGTTCTCCCCTGACCTGACCCCGAGGTGCTGGGGGTCGCCGAGGCTGTGCCGGGTCGCGTGCTGCACCTTCGGGTCCGCATGGAGAGGCTCGTAGTCAACCTTGTCAACATCTATGCCCCTGCAGCGAGCCTGGAGCGGCTGCAATTCTATCAGCAGGCGTCCGCCTTCCTCGGCACCTTGGATCCTCAGGAGTACCTGGTCCTGGGAGGGGACTTTAACATCACCCTCGAAGAGCGGGACCGCTCGGGGACCGAGCAGAGCCTGGCCGCCGTCGCCGTCCTCCAGGAGATAGTCGAACACCACTATCTGGACGTCTGGCGCAACCACCACCCGGATGACACTTCCACGTTCACCTTTGTCCGGGTGGAGGCCCATCGGTCGCGCCACTCCCCGTTGGACCGCATTTACTTATCACACTTTCATCTTTCATGAGCCCACTCCTCCAGCGTCTGGCCAGCCCCATTTTCTGACCATCATATAGCCACCGTGACAGCCTCCCTCTGCGTGGAGAGGCCGGGGCCGGCCTATTGGCATTTTAACAACAGCTTGCTGGAGGATGCGGGCTTCATGACGTCCTTCCGGGAGTTCTGGCTGGCCTTGGCGAGGGCATCGAGTGCCTTTCCCTCGGCGTGACGGTGGTGGGACCTAGGGAAGGTGCGCGCCCGGCTCTTCTGCCGTGACTACACCCAGGGTGCCAGCCGACGGAGGGATGCAGCGATAGAGCAGTTGGAACGGGAGGTCTTAGAGCTGGAGAGGCGTCTGGCCTCCAAGCCCCGAGGATCCACCCTCTGCGGAGTGTGCCGGGAGAAGCGGGAGGAGCTCCGGATCCTCGAGGACCATCGGGCTCTGGGTGCCTTTGTTCGATCCCGCATCCATCTCCTTCAGGAGATGGATCGCGGATCCCGCTTCTTCTATGCTCTGGAAGAAAAAGAGGGGGGCTAAAAAACATGTCATCTGCCTACTGGCAGAAGATGGCACCCCCTCACGGATCTGGTGGAGATGTGCGGGAGGGCGAGAGCCTTCTACACAAACTTTTTCTCCCCGGATTCAAACCGATCCTAACGCTTGCAGAGTGCTCTGGGAGGAGCTCCCGACGGTCAAGCGTGGGTGACTGAGACCGGCTAGAGCTGCCTCTCACTCTGGCCGAGCCGGAGCTGCGGCTGGTCTGTCGGGTGTACGCTGATGACGTGCTCCTCGTGGTCCAGGACCTGGGCGACTTGGCGCGGGTGGAGGCTTGCCAGGCCATCTATTCGGCAGCCCCCTCCGTGCAGGTCACTGGATCAAGAACTCTGGCTTGGTGGTAGGGGATTGGCGGCAGGCGAGCTCCCTCCCACCCGCACTTCAGGCCATCCGGTAGAGCATGGGTCCGCTGCTCTATCTGTGCGTTTACCTTTCTGCCACGCATCCCTCTCCTCCAGAGAACTGGCAGAATTTAGAGGGCGGGGTGATAGAGCGGCTCCGGAAATGGACAGGACTACTCCAGTGCCTCTCCCTTCGAGGGAGAGCGCTAGTGCTTAATCAACTAGTCCTGTCCATGCTCTGGTACCGGCTCAACACCCTGGTCCCGGCCCGGGTTTCCTGGCCAACCTCCGGACATCGATTCTGGAGTTCTTTTGGTCAGACTATACTGGGTGCCTGCAGGGGTTCTTCATCTACCTCTGGAGGAGGGAGGGCAGGGCCTAAAATGTCTGCTCACTCAGGTCCATGTCTTCCGCCTCCAGACCCTGCAGAGGCTCCTTTATGGTGCAGGTAGTCCGGTGTGGAGCATACTGGCGCACGCCTTCCTGTGCCGCTTCCAAGGGCTCCGATATGACGGCAGCTCCTTATCTCCATCCGAGAGGTCTTCCGTGAGACCTCTCTGGGGCTGCCGTCTTCTACCAGGACCTCCTCCGGACCTGGAAATTCTTTTCAATGACCAGGTCCGTGGTGGCCACCGAGGGGGCAGATCTCCTCGCGGAGCCCCTGCTACACAACCCCCAGCTCCGTGTGCAGGTGGCGGAGTCCCGCTCGGTGCGCCAGAGGTTGATCCTGGCAGAGGTCACAAGAGTCGGAGACCTCCTGGACTATGACCAGGGGAGACTGGCTGGATCCCTGACGCTCGCTCAGCGCATGGGGCTTTCCAGACCTGTACTCCCCGGCGCATACTTCAGGAGGTGAAGGCCGCTTTGCCGCCCGCTGCTCGGGTTCATCGCGACCGGGTCCTGCACGAGGGCACGCCCCGCCCACCCTTTACCCCAGGCCCGCCGGACCTTTTAATTGGACTCCTGCCCCGTGGACCCAACGACCCCTTCACCCCTTCACTAGAAGCCGGCTGCACGAGATGCAGTCTGTCTGCTTTCAAACCGCGCCAAGAAAACATCTCTACACGCTCGTGCTCCACACCCTTCACGCCCGCACCCTCGGTCCCGCCCGATACAAAATGGCGGGACCTCCTGCACCTTTGGAGGGTGAGGAGCCCCGTGGGCCAGCCTATATTCCACCTTAGTCCCAAGGCCCCACTGGGGATGTCAGTTGGCGGCTCCTTCACAGAGCCATGAGCACGGGCGTGTACTTGGCGCGGTTCACTTCAATCCCAGACACCTGCCCCTTTTGCGGCATGAGGATACCCTGGCACAGGTATACCTGGAGTGTGCCAGCTGCAGCCCCTATTCCGGCTCCTCACCAATATTTTATTACGTTTTTGGTTGCACTTCTCCCCTCATCTTCTCATTTATGCACTCCCCTATCCATGACCCCACAAAGTCACGGGATCTCCTGGTCAACCTCCTCCTGGCCCTAGCTAAAATGGCCATCTACAAAACCAGAGTGAGGAGGTTGGCCGATGGAGTCTCCTGTGACTGTGGGGCCTATTTCCGATCCTCGGTCCGTTCACGTATCCGGGCAGAGTTGCTCTGGGCGGTGTCCTCTGACATCCCTTGACGCCTTTGAGGAGCAGTGGGCGCTGTCCGGGGTTCTCTGCTCGGTGTCCCCGTCCAGTTCCTTTTGTTTGACCTTTGATCAGACTCCTGTCCCTGTTATTTTATTAGTTGTCCCCCAGAATTTTTTTGGGTATCTAGGTCCTGTGGATCTCCTTTTTAGGCTGGGGGGATCCTTTAGCGGTGGACGGGCTTTGCCCGCCCACTTCCCGGATCCCAATAAGACTACTCTTCCATAGCCATCTGGCCTTGGCCCCGTCACATATCCCCCCCGCTCTGCTCAATACCATAGAGTTGGGCAACTTGGGACGCCAGGCAGTATGCTCGTGACAGACCATCAGCGTTGCCATGGTGGCATCCAACCATGTGCCATATGCAGAACTGGAATGGGTTGGAGGAATAAGAACCACCTGGTGACCCTTGCATTCTTTTCCTTATTCCGCCTGCATCCACTGGCGGGTGTGCATCGTCCTCAGAAGAGTAAATGCCAACCTAAGAGGTAATAACGCAGTGTCTCCATAGCCCATTTGACAGCAAGGCATTCTCTCTCGACTACTGCATATTTCTGTTCTCTTGGGAGAAGCTTCTGCTTAGGTAGAGGATCGGGTGTTCCTCTTCTCCCACCATTTGCAACAGAACTGCTCCCAACCCCACCTCGGAAGCATCTGTTTGTAAAACAAATTTCCTGTTAAAGTCCGGAGCTATGAGTACAGGGTCATTACAGAGGGCTGTCCGAAGGTCTGTAAATGCCCTCTCTGCTGTGTCGGTCTACTTTACCATGTCTGGACCTCGGGCCTTCACCAGGTCCATTAGGGGACTTGCCCTAGTGGCGAAGTGGGGAATAAACCATGGTAGTAGCCTACCACACCAGGAACGCACAGACCTGTTTCTTTCAGGTCAGCCGGGGCCAGTTTTGAAGTGCCTCTAGCTTATTCTTTTGGGGCTTCACTATGCCCCTTCCCACAATATATCCCAGGTACCTAGCCTCTGCTAGCCCTACGGCGCATTTAGCGGGATTAGCAGTGAGGCCAGCCCGCCTTAAGGTGCGCAGTACTGCCTCAACTTTCTCCAAGTGGGTTCCCCAGTCTGGCGTATGGATGATGACATCATCTAGGTATGCAGCTGCATAACTAATATGGGGGCACAGCAGCTTATCTATGAGGTGCTGGAATGTGGCTGGGGCCCCATGTAGCCCAAAAGGGAGGACGGTGTACTGGAATAGCCCATCCGGGGGTGGAGAATGCTGTCTTTTCTTTAGCTTCTTGATCAGAGGAATCTGCCAGTACCCTTTTGTCAGATCAATATAGTCAAGAATCGGGCACTACCCGGTCGGTCAACCAGTTCGTCGATGCGTGTTATGGGTATGCATCAAACTAGGATATTTCATTCAGTCGGTGAAAGTCATTACAGAATCTAATGGTACCGTCAGGTTTAGGCACTAGAAACAATTGGACTGGACCACGGACTGTAAGATTCTTCATAACCCCTAATTCTAACATTTTCTTACTTTGGCCTTGATTTCTCTCTTTGGCTGCTGGATTCGGGTAGGGTCTCAATGTTACCTTGGCTCTGGGGATTTGTGCGGATATGGTGATAGGTCTCAGTGTCCGCCCTGGTTTTGTAGAGAACACATTCTCTGATGCGATTAATCATGCGGCTGCCTCGATCTTTTGGATCGGCGTCAAGTCGGATGATATCCTCACTTACTCGTGTAAGTTATCCTCCTGGGAAAGGGTCTCCTGCTATGACTAAGCATGTCTCTCGATCATGCCAAGGTTTTAGAAGATTGATGTGGTAAATTTGCTCCGATTTCTGGCTGCCGCACCTTATAGTTCACCTCTCCCACAGCTTTGATTCTTTCATAGGGTCCCTGCCACTGGGGCAACAGTTTTCTTTCTGCTGTGGGCACCAGTACCATCACCCGATCCCCTGGTTGGAACTGTCGAAGCTTCGCTTGGTGGTTATAATGGGTTTGTTGGGTCTCCTGTGCTCTCTCCAAGTGTTCCCGTACAATGGGTGTAAGTCAGGCTATCCGATCTCTCATCTGCAGTACATGCTCAACTATGTTCCTTCTGGGATTTGGCTCCTCTTCCCAGGCTTCTCTGGCTATATCCAATATGTCCCAAGGGTGGCGCCCATATAGTAGTTCGAATGGAGAGTAACCCGTGGAGGCTTGCGGAACCTCCTGGATGGCGAACATGAGGTAAGGCAATAGGGTATCCCAATCTTTCCCATCCAGGCTCACCACTTTCCTGACCATGGCCTTGAGGGTCCTATTGAACCTTTCCACAAGGCCATCTGTTTGCGGGTGGTAAACAGAGGTCTGTAGGGCTTGTACATGGAGCAATGAACAGAGATCTTTCATCAACTTGGACATGAAAGGTATCCCTTTATCAATCAATATCTCCTGGGTAGCCTAACCTGGGCAAAGATCTGTACTAGCTCCTTAGCTATTGTCTTGGAAGCTGTGTTGTGCAGGGGAACGGCTTGCAGGTACCGGGTTGAATAGTCAGTACAACAAGCACATGTTGGTGGCCCTGAGCTGTCTTCTCTAGGTGCCCTACCAGATCCATGGCTATCCGTTCAAAAGGAACCTCTATTATTGGAAGAGGTACCAAAGGAGCCCGCAAGTGCGGGCGAGGGCTATGTAACTGACACTCCGGACAAGAGGTGCAGTATCGTCAGACATCTTCATGTACTCCTGGCCAGAAAAACCTCTGCAGGATCCGCGCCTGGGTTTTCTCTACCCTAGATGTCCTCCAAACAGGTGGACTGTGGGCGAGACTCTCCATATGGCTTTTTGATGTTTTTGTGGCACCAGAAGTTGTTGTATCTCTTGCTTCCTGCATTTGCACCACGCGGTACAGGAGATCTTTCTTCACTATAAAGTAAGGTCCGGGACCCCGGACCTTCCCATCCACAGATATCCCATCAATCTCGGCCACCTCTTTCCTGGCGTTATCATATCTGGGGTCCTCCGCCTGGTCCTGCCCAAAAGTCTCTCTCCCGGGACTAATCTGCCCAAGCTCCCAGGGGCCGGCTTCTGCTTCTTCCAACGGCTCGCCGCCGTCATGGCAGGGCAGCTTCTGGCTTACCTGCTGTGGTGGAAGTTTCTCTGTTGGCTGCTCGCGTCCATCTGCCTACTAGGGAGGTCTTCTGGCCCTGGGTCAGGATCCGGGTTCCCAAGGCCTTTGCGGCCTTCCTCTCCTTTTTTGTTTTCCAGGTCTTTCGGGGACCTGAGAACAGATCCTGAGAAATCTCAGCGAGCATCGGGAGTTGACATTCCCCCGATGACAAGTCGCTGTCCTCAGGGTCCCCACCTCCCTCAGGCCTCTCCGGGGGGAGTAAATTATCAAACCCTGGCTAGTCCCTCCCAATGACTACAGGATATGGGAGTTTAGGAACTATGCCCACGGTCACCTCAATGGGGTTTCCCTGAACCTCTATCTCCACTGGGATGGTGGGGTAATGGCTCACGGCCCCATGCACGCATGTCACTGCTACGCGTTTGGCTTGTAGCGCTGACTATTTTTTACCAGCTTACCTGATATGAGGGTGATAGCACTCCCAGAGTCCACAAGCACTGTAGTCTCTGCTCCATTTATCCTCACGGGCCTGGTGTAATTATGCGGGGTTAATGCAACCCCCGCGAGGTGGATAAGGGAGCATGGGACCTCCCAATCCCCCAAGTTACATTGCATAGGCTCCTTGGTGCTGGGACACTGTGCTGCTTTGTGTCCCCACTCCCCACATGCATAACATCTATAATTGCTTTTAGTCACTCCCCTATCCTGGGGTTAGGAGGTTTAGTTCCGGGGCTCCTCCCACTCAGGCCAATCCCTTCCTTCTGGGATCCCCACTGGTTTTCGGCCCCCCCTTCTTCCACCTAGGACTCCCCAGGGGTTTGGCTGCCCAACCTTCCAGGGTTGGGGTCGGGTGCTTGCTTCGAAAGGGGCCTTCCTTGGGTAGTTGGGTCAGTCCCCTGGCTGTCATCCATCTTTCTACCAGTGTTATCATCTTGTCGTATGTGGACGGATGGTTCTGGCCTACCCATTTGCAGAGATCTGGTGGCAGTTCCCGCATGTAATGGTCTATGACCAGGGTTTCCAAAATCTCCTTTGGAAAGGCCCCACTGCAGAGTCCCCAGAGTAGGGTGGGTTGGATCTCTCCTCAGCGGTGAGGGGAGAGCTGACTTTTTGCCATTCCAGCCCACTTCCTTCTCATGGGGCGAGGCTGGGAGCTGTAGTCCCCCAGGCAGACAAGTCTGTAGTTCAGTGTTCTGGCAAGGCCTGCTGAGAAATAAAGCAGGGTGTTATGATGTTCCCCTCTGGTGTTATCTGGACCAGTGTTCTGCTAGGTCACTCCAATCCTTGACTCTGGGAGCCAGCCTAACCATGCTCTACACTCCTGAGGCGTTCATGCACAGCCTCTGGCATGTAAGCTGCTTCCAGCTACTTGCAACCAAATGACACTAGCCAACATCTGTGGTCCCAGACACAACCCTAGGAACCTCTGCCTTGCAGTTTCCAGTTATGCCCGCTGGACGCTGCAAGCTTATATGAGTTGTCAGTTTAACAAAGAAATTGATATGTACCGAGCTTGTTATCCCAAGGGGAGTCTCTGACACGCTTCAAATGAAACACACTGTTTCAGGTACAGTAAACAAACAGATTTATTAACTATAAAGGTAGATTTAAGTGATTATAAGTCGAAGCATAACAAGTCAGATTTGGTCAAATGAAATAAAAGCAAAACACATTCTAAGTTGATCTTAACACTTTCAATGCCCTTACAAATTTTGATGCTTCTCACAACAGGCTGGCTGGTTGCTCTTCAGCCAAGCTCTTCCCTATGATCAGTGCTTCAGTTGCTTGATGTAATGTCTGTAGATGTAGGTGGAAGAGAGAAGACGTACATGGAAAAAGTCTTTCCCTTTTATCATGTTCTTTCTTCCCTCTTGGTTTTGCCCCTGCCCCCCCTTCAGAGTCAGGTGAGCATTACCTCATTGTAGTCCCAAACTGACCAAAGGAAGGTAGGGGGGGAGACTCACTTGAGAGTTCAACTGATCCTTTTGTTGTTGCCTAGGCCCGCATCCTTTGTTCCTGTGAGACTGGGCTGGGTTTGTCCCATACCTGCCCTGATGAGATGTGAACTGCCTCTCTGCTCTTGGACAGTTTTTGCCTGGGCTTATTTTAAGCCATGAGGATACATTTTCAGCCTCATAAGTATATACACGAAATTATAACTATAACATTACTGTAACAACAATGCTCAGTGAACCATGAGCCTTCTGAAGACACTCGACATGATAAACTTTGCATTGGATACCACACAATCATTTTACAAGGATGAAAGTGGGGGTGCTGGGTGTTCTCCCAAAGTACAGAGGTCACAGGTATATAGAGAGATTCCTTCCCAGAGAGCAAGGAGTGACCTGGAGTGGTTTATCCAAGAGATGAGGTGCAAGGAAGACATTTTAGTTTTCTCTGTATTTTGTTCCTTATGCACCTGTGTTTATTTTGAAAAAAGACCCTTGACGCAGGCTCCCAGGAGGAGGGGGCTGAACCAGTTTCAAGACTGACTGGGGAACAAGACCTCCAGCAGGCACGCATGGTGACTCTTTCATTTGTGAGGTTTGCCACACAGCTGCACTACCTGTCTGTAGCTGGGGTGGTGCAAACAGCCCCTCTGGCACTTTGTTCTGCAGTGAGGGGTCCTTTGACCCCATGTGCTGATATGGTGCTGTTGTTGTAGAGAGCAGTGTTTTCCCCTTGGCAATGGGCAAATTACAGAATCCATGCTCTTCCCCTTGTGACTCAAGGTGTGATGCGGTCCCCTGAGCTAGGGGCTCTTGGATTTGTTAGCGAACACTCATGAACCAGCCGCGAGCTGCTCAGTGGCCCCAGGAACTAATCAGGCACTTGGCCGTGTGTCAGAAAGTGTCTCAAACACGGAAACAGGTCATTAATAAGCCATGGCTGCTACACAGAGAGCTGTGAGGCGCTAGTGGGCCAGTAAGGATGGAGGGGCCAGAGGCCCCGCAGCGCTGGTCAGGTGTGCGGCATTTGGGGATGAATTGTGGCACTCCTGGCATGACAGTGAGGTTTTATTCACTTCTGAGGGGACTGGGACCGGGCCCTGGCTCTCTGAGACTGGAGAAGCCAGAGGTTGAGACAAACGAACCTGAGGAAATGACCTTGATCTCCCCCAAATCACTGTAGAATTTAAACTCCCTGGGCTTGATTCTGATCAGTGAAACCCTATTGACTTCAGTGAGTTACTCCTGATTTACACTGGGGCAGGTGAGATCTGAATCAGACCCTCCCTCTCCATCCCTCTCCCCCTCTCTTCGACTCTCCTCTGCACTCCCCTCCCAACGCATAGGTTCCCTCCAGCTCTGTCTCAACTTTCCCTGCTTAACCTACAAAAATCTGCCTAAATTACACTCCTGCTCCCAACGGAGGTGGGTCGCCGTGGCAACCATGGCCAGCGCCAGTGGTAACGAGAGGAGGCAGCTCCCGGCAAAGGGACAAGTGTCACCGAATTCACATCCATTAGTGTAACTTAGGCTGTCCGCCTCAGGTAATCCTAAACCAGGTCACAGTGTGGGTGGGTCAGAGGTGGGGGGAGGCAGGGAGAGGGGACGGCAAGGACCCAGACCAAGCGATGCGTTCTTCTTGGCTGTGTCCGTCTCCGTGTCCCAAGGGTGACTTTCTTGCTGTACAGGGATCCAGGAAAATGAGAGGCAGAGAGAGGAAGTATACAAGAGACGGGACGGAATCCCATTCTCAGGCCTCTCCAGCCGGGGCTATATTTCATCCCAAACTTGCTGGCTTTTGCTGTGTGTTTTCAGGGGATGGCTAAAGGATATCCTTCCCAGAGCGACTCATTAAACAGGTTAAATATGATGATATGCTTTACTTTTTTCTCCTTCTTCTTCTAAGCAGAGTTTCCTGCTGGGGCTCCCGTGGGCCTTCTGGAATCACTCCATACCTGAGCTGTGTTATTGCAGAGAGTCTCGGAGTTGTTCATTCATCACCCCCATCTCTGCTCAGCTCATCCATTACCAGGCTGGCGGGAGGAAGAGAAACTGTGTCTTGGTATCTTGAAGTGACACCTGCATGGGCTGCAGGGACTCCGCACCATTAACTGTGACAGAGCCGGCTTATCTCCCCTTGTGGTTGTTTGCCATACCAGGCTGGGATTTTACACCTGTCTAGAAGGCTTTTGCTAGGAGTCACTTTTAATATAGTAGCTTCTTCCACACCTTTGCCACCCAGACTCGCTGGCAGTGCAGACCTCCAGCAGATGCTTCATGCCCTGCTGTAACCTCTGGCTATTGCCCACCAAAGGGCAATGGACCAAGAGCTCTAGATGATGGGGTGTCGCAGAACAGCTGCCTCCTACCCCATTAATCTGTATTTGGGGGTGTGCCAGGGATCCGAGTGGAGAGGATGTGGCCATCACATAGCCAGATTGGGTAATTCGAGCAGTTTGTAGGTTGCTCTAAAGCATGCCCTAAAGCTGGCCACAGGATCAGACAGCTCCTTGGTGTGCCCCCATGCTGCGATGGGAGAATACTGGGCAGAGCGGAGAATGTAGCCCAAAATGTCCCAATCTAACTCACCCCAGTGGCTTTGATGGGTGCACTTGGAAATTAACGCATAGTCAGGTCGCCTGATTTCTCCAGCCTGTTTCAATACTGATCCTTGGGATATTGTTATTTAACACCTCCCTGGCTGAACTCTCATGGGGGTTTCAGCACCTCCACTGGCCCCGTACCAGGCATTAGCAGGAAAACAAACCTCAGTCGGGACCTGCACGTCCCATGGAATAACCTTCTGGCCCCTGAGCTCCATGGGATGGAATTCCAGCTCACAATTCTGAGGACTCCAGCTTCTCACTCCAGCTCTGGTTCTCTTCTTGGCTACCCCTGGATAGCACCACACACTCCCAGGACCAGAACCGCCGGTGGAGCAAGGCTGGAGCTGTGCACTGGGGAGGAAAGGGGTCAGACCCCACATTATCCTGGTGTCGGCCTGAGGAAATTTAGGCCCAGACGGTTTTGTGTGTAGACCCTGGGTGGCATATCTGCCATTTATGTCCAGAGACAGTATTTATTTCAGGGTGTATCAGCACTTGAGATCAGCTTGTCCTTTAGCAATCCTTAGTAACACCTCCCCACCACCACCCTGCAAATTTCCTTGCATCTCACCCTCTAAACACTACTCCCCCTCCCTTTGTCCTTCACAAAAATTCTTAACAGCCTTCTTTTGAACTTCAAAGCCCGGTGCAGGGCGCCTAACCTGCAGCTTTTGTTCTCTGAATTGCTTCCAGGGCAGAGAAGATGCTTTGAAAATCCCCCTCTCTCCCCCCTCCTCTGCTGGGGAATTTCCATTTCCAAAACACACCAAAAGAAGGATTTTTGCTTTGTTTCTCTCTTCCCCACACCCTTTGTCAGCTAAAACTTTCTGATCAGCTGGGGCAGGCTCAGGGGGAGCCGAGGAAGAGCAGCTGCTCTGAAGGTTATAGGTCCAAAGTGGGACACAGGTGACCTGGGGCAATTTTCCAGGTGTAAGCAGGGGAATGGTCCCGCTATTGTGGAGAACTTTCCTGGCTTATACACTACCCCGGTGAAATGGACTATTGAAAGGATCTGAATCCTCGCTCCCACTTCCTTTACCCAGAGGCCTGCCTGACATCAAGGGCTCCCCTTCCACTCTCCTCTATGGCAGAGTTCTCGTAACCCCAACAAGGCTGGGCCCAGGATTCCTGGGGGGTTTGACCCACAACCTTGTTGTGGTCACTTAGGGCAGGAACTAGGGTGTCCCCACTCCAAGGTGCTCTCTCTGCACTGGATGCTTCCCTGACCCAATGATCATTACATACATTTCAAAGCAAATACAGTTTATTAAACAGCAATCAATTTTAAAAAATAAGGAAAAAATGGGAAAGGTTAAAGAAAAACCCGTCACCCCGCTCTGTGGCATGGAGACATCACAGCCAGCATCTCTGGAATGTCAGGGCAGTTCACAGTCTGTTCCTCACAAGTCCCAGGACTCCTTCTCAGCCCTGGCTGGGCTGCAGTGATGCTGCGGGTCAGACACTTGCTCTGGCAGTGGCCACACGCTCTCAGGCTCTAGGTGGCAGGACCCTTCTTCCCAGTGTCACCCCCACTCTGTCAGGATTACTATCCCCCTCCAAGTCTGGCCTGCCAGGCGTCTTGGCTGTGGGCATCTCCCTGTGCTGGGCCCACTGCCCAGGGTTCCCCTCGCTCTTCCCAGCTGCTCACCACACCCATCTCTGGACTGCTTTAGCTCTGGCTCTGGCTCCAGCTCCGGCTCCAGCTCTACTCTGTCTCAGATACAGCTTTGTTCTGCCTCAGCACGGCTGCTGCTCTGCCTCCAGCTCCCTGGGCTGCTTCTCTGGCCCCTCTGGATCTGGCACAGTCTGCTCCCCAGCTCAACTTGGGACCTTGCTTTCTCCTTAGTTCGTTCCCACTCTGTCTGACCCAGGCAATTCCAGCTCACACGGAGGACAGGACCCCCTTGGCCTCCTGACTCCCTGATTAGCCTGCCCACCTGTCAATCAAGCTGACCTGGAGCATTGGCCTTTCTCCATTGTTCTGGGGCTGTCAGTCTCAAGGTCCTGATTTCCTATCGATCCTTCTCCTTTCTTTTGGTACTGGGAGCTAGCCAGCCAAAACACCCCCAATGAGTTTTAGTAAGGGGACAACAGCCTCCTTACACAGGCATGGATTTCCAGTTGGGAAGCAAAAAAATAACTGACATGGGAGATGTGTGATGGGGGGAGGTTTTTCCTGTTTAACTTCAACCCCTTCCCAAGCAACATAACCTAGATCAAAAAAGAGGTCCTCTGATATCGCCATGAGCATGGCTACAGAGGGGGTTCTCCTGGTATATACTGGGACAGAGAGGTGTGGGAATTGATTTATTTGGTGCATGCAATCTGGTTAAGCCAAGCCACAGCACTGTGGGAATGAGAAGGGAGGACTGTGTATCTAGGCTTAGGGCCTCTGCTAGCTCCACACTGCAAAGTGGGGGATAGGAGGAGTGGGTCACAAGTAAACACATGCGCTGACCCCATCCCAGCATGCCCCTCAGGGCACGTCTGAGCGCATTGCATGGGGATGATAGCAGGGCAAGGGCTGATGAACATGGCATGCAGTGGAGACATACCTTCAGTCAGTTAAATTCATGCTCTGTAGCTCTCCCAGTCCCAGGCTGCCCATAGCATCCTCAGGCCCCACGTGGGGAGATTTTGGCAGGAAAATGAGCAGAGATAGAAAGAGATGAACCTCCATGGGCCAGATCTTCCTCTGGTGTCAGCACAGATGAACTGGAGTCAATGAGCCGGCTCCCCAGCAGGTGTAAATCAGAATCACTCTTTGGAGTCAATGGGCCAGCTCCCTAGCAGGGGTAAATCAGAGTGGTTCCATTGGAGTCAATGAGCCAACTCCCCAGCAGGTGTAAATCAGCATCGCTCCATTGTGATGGGTTTGGTCAGAGAGACCCCTTTGGGACTGTGACCTGATGTGCTGGAACTATCTCTGAGCCCATTTTCTTTGATAGCTTGGGACTCCAGAGCCCTGTCTTGTTGAGCCAGACACATTAACCTGCTGCAGCATAGACCAAGGGTCTGAACCATGCCCCCAAAGCTGCATACTTAACTGAAAACAGTTCAGCAAGTACTCCTGTCTCCAGCATCCAGACACCCAGCTTCCAATGGGATCCAAACCCCAAATAAATCTGTTTTACTCTGTATAAAGCTTATGCAGGGTAAACTCATACATTGTCGGCCCTCTATAACACTGATAGAGGGATATGCACAGCTGTTTGCTCCCACAGGTATTAATCACTTATTCTGGGTTAATTAATAAACAAAAGTGATTTTATTAAGTATAAAAAGTAGGATTTAAGTGGTTACAAGTAATAACAGACAGAACAAAGTAACAAGGAGTCCAGTGGCACCTTAAAGACTAACAAACTTATTTGGGCATAAGCTTTCGTGGGTAAAAAAACCACTTCATCTGAAAACCACTTCATCTGTTGCATCTGAAGAAGTGGTTTTTTACTCACAAAATCTTATGCCCTAATATATTTGTTAGTCTTTAAGGTGCCACCTGACTCCTTGTTGTTTTTGTGGCTACAGACTAACACGGCTACCCCGATACAGAACACAGTAAGTTACCAAGCAAAATAAAACAAAACATGCAAGTCTAAGCCTAGTATATTAAGAAACTTAATACAGGTAAATCTCATCCTCAGAGATGTTGCAATAAGCTTCTTTCACAGACTAGACTCCTTCCTAATCTGGACCCAATTTTTTCCCCTGGTACAGTTCTTGTTAGTTCCAGCTCAGGTGATAACTAGGAGATTTCTCATGACTGGCAATCCCCTTTGTTCTGTTCCATCCCCTTTTATAGCTTTGGCCTAAGGCAGGAATCCTTTGTTTCTCTGGGTTCCCACCCCTCCCTCTAAATGGAAAAGCACCCGGTTTAAAATGGATTCCAATATCATGTGACATGGTCACATGTCCTGTGAGACCCCAGCCTCCATTCTTCCAGGGCTGGTCGGGCAAGTACCCCAGAAGGTTTGCAAGTAAATAGAGCCATTTACAGGTGCTTGATTCTG
This sequence comes from Dermochelys coriacea, assembly GCF_009764565.3. Lineage (NCBI taxonomy): Eukaryota > Metazoa > Chordata > Testudines > Dermochelyidae > Dermochelys > Dermochelys coriacea. The sequence goes on from NC_050074.1 coordinate 49,504,756, forward strand.
CAGCACCCTTAACAGCTTCCACTTAACATGTTTACATCAGTAATACAAGTTTGAATCTTATTCTCCTAACTTCATAGAAATAACACATGCAAACAAATGGGATGAACATACTAAATGAATTATAAGCTTTGTAATGATACCTTACAAGAGACCTTTTCCATGAAGCATATTCCAGTTATATTATATTCACACTCATTAACATATTTCCATAAACATACAGAGTGCAACATCACAGACCACCTCCCCCATGGATGTAAATCAGCGGGGCTCCATTGGAGTCAATGGGCTGGCTCCCCAGTGGTTGTAAATCAATGTCGCTCCATTGGAATCAATGGGCTGGCTCCCCAGCAGGTGTAAATCAGATTGGCTCCTTTGGAAGGGGTTAAAGGTCTCCTTGAAACCCATTGCAGCTGCTAGAGGAGGGGAGAAAAGGGCTAGACATCACGTCAGTGTTCCCAGCTCTCATGATTTTATCCTGAGTCTGGTGATATTTGGTGTTTTTCTTAAAGCTCTAGCTCCTGGAGTCAGAGGACTATGGGGGAATCTCAGCTTGTACTGGGGGGAGGGGGAGGGGGAGAGGAGGAGGTAAGTTTCTATCCCCTGTGGTTGCTGAGAAAGACCTGAAGCCAGGGCAATGGAGAAAAACCCTACGTAGTTTAGTTTTACATTGAATGGTTTTTAAGCCAATCTTGTGATTTCTGCATTGGCAAGGCTGCATTTCCGAGAGACAGGGGCAGAACCAAGGAGCGGAGGAGCCAACTGGACAGCAGAGGGGTATCAGCAATAGGTGAATGAAAACAGCTGATCCCTTTGAAAGGCTAGCAGACGGAGCTACAGTGGGAGGGGTGGAGAGACCAGCTGTGGGGGAGGAGGGAACTCGTAAGGAGTCGGAGGGGCTGTGGCTACCAGCTGCTTTTCTCCAATTATCCCTAGCTGGTGCATGGCCCATTGGGGCCGTAGCCAGACTGGGTACTTCAGAGCAGCCTTCAGCCTACTCTACAGCGTGCCATGGACCAGGCAGCTGCTGCTGGCTGGACACTGGCCATAAGCAGTGTTCCTGAATTTCAGAGGGACCTGAAGAAGCACCCATGGAGCACTGTTGTTCTGGCTCCACAGCAAGGCTAGGGTTAGGGTCACAGCTGAAGCTCACTTCCTTCCCAATCTGCTCCAAACCAGTATCATTCCTCCCTGTTTACCGCTCAACTCCTTCCTACGCTGCCAGCTCCATGTGCCCTTGCAGGAACATAAGGGGGGATGAGGCCATTGGCCTGGACAAATAGGGGAGAGCCAGGACTGGCTGGGCTCCACCTCGCTGGCATGCTAGCCAGCACAGCTGAGCAGGTGCAGGGAGCAGAGCAGGGCAGAAGTCTGCTATGGGGATGGGTAAGGATCCGATTCCTGCCCCCATGCGTGATGTAGGCAGCAGGGAGGGAAGATCCCACTATGGCAGGCCTTGCGCTGACATGACCATCTCACCACTGTTTCTCTAAAAAGCAAATGTCTTTTCCCAGGTTACAGATTGCACCTGGTGAGCCGGATTCTCTGCTCCTAGAACACAGAGAGTGGTACTGTCCCCTGAGAGTCCTGCCATGGAGGGTGCTTCCACCCCGTGGCACAATCTGGCCCGACGTGATGAAAGACTAGAGGGATTTTAACAGCCGCTTCATTTCTCCCTCTGTACGCTGAGGTTTGCTTTCCGCGGGCGTTGCAGCTACCAGCTTAACAGGCCAGTGAAACAGACAGAGGTGCTGCACTGTCGTTTCTGATCAGTTCCAATCTCTTGCATAGTCAGTTTCTCTTCTTTGTTCATACATCCAGCCCGTGGCCAGGATCCCATGCACCCGTCCCATGGCCAGGGTCCCACAGACCCAACCTGTGGCCAGAGTCCCGCACATCAGCTTGTGGCCAAGGCCCCACACACCCAGCCCGTGGCCAGGGTCCCATGTACCAGCCCGTGGCCAGGGCCCCACGCACCCGGCCCGTGGCCAAGGTTCCAGGCCGTAGTGTGATCCTGTCATCGCAGGGATACAGAGGCCCACACTGGCAGCTTAGGACAATCAGTGCAGTGACTATGCTGCAGCTAGAGATGGCGCTGCACAGCACTTGACAAACTAGATTGTCCTCACTCTGTGTGCCCCATGGAGGACCAATGCAGCTCCTGAGCCCAGGGGGCACCCAATCACTGCATGCGCATGCACTAAACACCCAAAAGGGGCAGGGCCACGTCCCTTCTCCCTCCCCATTGGCCTGTGGTGCTGGCCAGGTGCAGTGGGGGAGCAGGCTCCATGATCCAGATCAACGGAGCTTCTCCTGCATACTGCAGAGCCCCAGGCAGGAATCATGGGTCCCTGCTGGCGCTCTGTCCCCAGCACGAGGCCCCAAAGAGTCAGTGGAAGGAGACTGGCATCACAGGTAGCATGGAGAATCCAGAACAAAAGGCAATGATCCGATCCAAGGTGTAAGGACAAAGATTAATTCCCCACTTCCCTGCAGCCATTGAAACCCCTCTTTCAGATCTTGGAGCCTTTAACATCCACGGGCATTAATACCTGCCGAGGGAGCTGGGCCGCAGACTCGCTGCAGATGGGCTAAAGTGGCAAGGTGCAAACCAAATATTTACTCTTCCAGCAAAAATAGCAAGGCAGCCCAGGTGCGGTGAGTAGAATTGACTAGAGTGGTGAGTGGCTCAGCGGGGGTTTAAGAGGAAATGCGAATAGCCAAAGGTATCCAGACAATTATTAAGCAATCCCAGTGGGTCTGCAAGCTTGCCTGAGCATAAAGAAAGCAGGCAGAGAGGCCTAAGAGATAGCAGAGGAAACCAGTGATTTATTTGCATCAATTTTCCCCACAGAAGCGTCTGCCGAAATACCTAGCCTGGGGTTATGCGCGTTGTCAGAAAGCTAAAGTGCTGTTTGAGAAATTAAATTGCCATGAATCACCCGCAGCGGACAGCATTCACCTGAGAGTTGGGGAAGGCACTCGAGGATGAGGTGGCTGTGCTGATAATACAAACATACGATATATCATGCGAGACAGATGCTGCTCTAGGGAGTCTGAGCAATGCCAGCATGCCACATTAAAAAACTGCTACAGGTAATCCTAAGAATTACAGAACAGAGAGATATTCTTAATCACCACAGTACTAGGATTGAGAGAATTCACCATCCCACGTGTTGGATTTTGATGACAGTCATGCCAGGGGGAGCGGAGTATTTGTGGAACAGATAGTGATCACTGTGGGGATGAGTGCAGGGCATAATGCACACACGGAGGTGTGGTCTTTACCCTAGAAAATGGACAGTCTAAAGGAGCAATGGTTCAGGAGAAGGAGGGTGTGAGGTTTGTTTATGAGTGGGATCGCTGGGAGCATGAATTTGAAAGATGGTCAATATCATGTGCAACAGCTCAGTCCCTAACCCCAGCTGAGATCAGAGTCCCATTGTGTCAGGCACTGCACAACACATAGCAGGAGACAGTCCTTTTCCTGAGGTGTTTGCAATTGAAATAGACAAGACAAAGCTGGGGGCTCCTCAGTCTAGCAGATGAAGGTATAACAAGATCAGATGGCTGGAAGCTGACACTAGATTCATTCAGCTAGAAGTAAGGCACATGGTTTTAACAGAGAGGGTCATCAACTGGGGACCAGCTTCCTAGGGATGGGGTGGATTCTCCAGCACTTGACATTTAAAACAAGGTTGAATGCCTTCTAAAAGAGCTACTCTAGCTCGACCACAAGATATTGGCTGGGGGCAGGAACTGGGGGGTGAAATCTTCTGGCCTAGGCAATGCAGGAGGTCAGACAAAGTGAGCTGAATTATCCCTCCTGGCCCTAAATCTGTGAATCGGTATTAGCCCCACTGTGGAGATGGGGCACAGCAACCGTATGTGGCTCATTCCAGGAATCTGTGCCAGAGCAGGGAGTTGGCCCCAGGCGACCACCAGCCCATCTTTCCTCTTGAGAGGCTGCGGGATGAGCCCAGAGAGAGTGTCGCAGGCAGAGGGGCCAGTGTGGTAGAAGGCACATAAGGGAGAGTGGGAGGAAGAGTCACGTACTGAGAGCAGGGGGGTCACAGAGGCTTTCTAGGTGAGTCTCAGGAGCTTGTGGATGTGGTGAGACAAGGCAGCACTGAAGTGATTCAGGTGATATCCCCAAACAGGTCAGCTGTGGGAACTGAACCTGGGACCTCTGGAGCAAAAATCACAAGTCTTGCTGGCTTGAGCTACAGGACCAGACCTGGAGTGCTAAAGGGATTTAGGCACCTAACAAAGCAGAGAGCTGCCTTGTAGGATTTTCAAAAGTGCCTAGGTCCCAAAGGTATTTAGGTGCTGATTGCCCATGGACACCTGTAAGTGGCCAGGCAGAGGGACAAGCCAGCCCAGTTCTCCTACGGTGACTCAGGACTCGCCAACCCAGCAGAAAGGAGTGATAATTAACAACGCGGCAAGGAGCAGAGAGCCAGTGGCTGGACAGATTTAGACTTGTCCAGGGCTCTCCCTAGAGGCTGCTAAGGAAACCTGGTGGCCATGAGGAAAGAAGTCGGAGCCTATCATGGATTATAAACCGGTGAGGAGGCAGGAAAAAAACAGTAGGAATAAATTTCCAATGTGCACAGAGGTGCCCCGGGGCTCAGAACTAGGTCTGCTGCTGTTCAGCAGCGATAGGCATGACCTAGGAGGGAGTTTGGGGGGACAAGGGAAGTGACAATGTTTACTGATGACATTCAGTTATTTCGGTGTCCCAGGCCAGGGCCTGCTGGGTAGCGCTACTTAGTGTAACTCTGGCCAAGGGCGAGAGAAATCCTGCACTGGAAGCAACTAACCAGAGAGTGCCTGGGAGTGTAAATTAACCACCCCCTTCTCCTTCTGTCTCCTCAGTGTGTGGATCATATCAGATCAGACTGCCTTAGGTGCTGGCAAGCTGGGGTAGCTGGTGTAAGGCCAACACTGGAGAGGCCTACAACGCTTCAGCTCCCCCTTAAGCCACTGGACTGAGTGTGGGAATCCCTGGGTGAGGTTCTCTGGCGTGTGCTGTGCAGGAAGTCAGACGGAGTGGTCAGAATGGGCTCTTCTGACCCTGAAATCTAGGCAGAAGGGAATTTAAATGAGTGGGTGGGGCCCGCTGCAGGCACCTTCTGGGGTTTGGGATCAGCCTGTACCTGACCATGAAGTCTAACTCCACTCACTTCAATATCAATTGACACTAATTCCTCCCACTCCCCATCAACTACCACTAACTCCACCCACTCTGCTAACTCCTCCCACTCCATTAACAACTGCCACTAGCTCCTCCCACTCCACTAACACCTCCCACTCCACTCTGAATTTGGCCCCACATGCCTAGCTGGAGTAGACTTTAAAAAGTGATGCTTGCCCCATTTGTCTCCTTGTTTCCCACACTGAGTACCGGAGCTCAGCGAGTTCCCCCAGGCCTGGTGTCCCATTTCCCTATGGACAGGCTCTCCCCAGCTTGCAGATACATGAATCTGAGCCTCATCAAGTGATTTATTGCAGAAGGATAATTAGATGCTCTGCTGAGAGGACACAGGGCTAGGGGATATGGCAACTGGGAGCTGTGCTGACACAAGGAACATATCAGTAGGTCCCTCATGAGGGGGGAAGAACGCGAGGGATGGGAGGAGCGAGGGAGATCATGTGATATCCCCAGTCAGGGGGAACTCTTCGGGCTTTCCGTCCTTTCCTTGGGAGCTGGCAATAAAATAAATCCCTTACAATGCAGTTACTCCCACAAGTAGTGCCATAGGTTCTAGTGGTGCTATTCTGGTGAACAAGTGCTCACACTGTGAGTAAGGGCCTCACATCCTGACCCTTATAAAACATCCCAGGTGCCTTCATGCTCACTTAGATACTGGTCTATGGAGACCCTGGCAAGGTTGATACGGCACTGTAGATACTGGTCATGGATGGTTAGACAGAGATGGTGCTGTCATAATGTGGATGGATACTGCTCCCTAAATGATTAGATAGATAGATAGATAGATAGATTAGATCATGGGTTTGTATGAGAATAAAGGGAGAGATGGGTCTCATCCATGGCAATGCAGAGAGGGTTTGGCAGATGGAGATGGCTGGGGAAACCTGGTAGAGTTCTGTGTGCAGAGGGGTGTGTATGTGTGCAGGGGATGTGAGGGTAGCTCTGGCAGGGCAGGGTATGGGTGCAGGGGGTAGGGTAGCTCTGGCTGGGCTGCATATGGGAGGCAGGTGATGGGGTAGCTCTGGGTGGGTTGGGTACAGGGGGATATGGGGGCATGTAATGGAGTAGCTCTGGCTGGGCTGGATATGGGGGGCAGGGGATGGGATAGCTCTGGCTGGGATGGGGATGGGAGGAGATGGGGGGTAGGAGATGGGGTAGCTCTGGCTGGGCTGGGTATGGGGGCAGGGGATGGCGGACAGGGGATGGGGTAGTTCTGGCTGGGCTGGATATGGGGGGATATGTGGGGCAGGGGATGGGGTAGCTTTGGCTGGGCTTGGTATGAGGGGTATATGGGGGGCAGGGGATATGTAGCTGGGGTAAACTCAGGCTAGCCCAGGTGCTGTCCTCCCTTGTCTTGGGTCAGTTCTGATGCCCACAGAGCCCCTTCTCCTGGGCTGTGATGGTGAAGTAAGCAGGTATTGGAGCCTGTGCAGCACAGTGATGGATTACACGGTGCCAGGGACCTACAAGAAGACATGCAGCTGAGTCAGAGGGGGTGTGTGTGCATGTGTGTGTGCGCGTGTGTATGCTTGCGTGTGTGCACGCGCAGAGCTGGCTTAGAGGTACTCCAGGGATACTATTTGCTATCAAGACTTTTTCCTCCATAGATCCTCAGGCGGGGAGAGAATTGAGTCTGGCTCCAAATCTCCCTTACAGCCTGCACTGGGAGCCAAGAAATCCCTTGGAAAGCAGCCAGCTGGGGGCATCACAGGGATGGGCTCTCTCCTCCCTGCATTCTGGATCTTTAGTCTGCAGAAGAGAAGAATGAGGGGTGATTTGATAGCTGCTTTCAACTACCTGAAAGGGGGTTCCAAACAAGATGGAGCTCAGCTGTTCTCAGTGGTACCAGATGACAGAACAAGGAGCAATGGTCTCAAGTTGCAGTGGGGGAGGTTTAGGTTGGATATTAGGAGGGTGGTGAAGCACTGGAATGGGTTACCTAGGGAGGTGGTAGAATCTCCTTCCTTAGAGGTTTTTAAGGTCAGGCTTGACAAAGCCCTGGCTGGGATGATTTAGTTGGGGATTGGTCCTGTTTTGAGCAGGGGGTTGGACTAGATGACCTCCTGAGGTCCCTTCCAACCCTGATATTCTATGATTCTATGACCCTGCAGTCGCTGAGCTATCCAGATACAGGAGCCTATCAGAGTAATCCCGAGATGTGTGTGCGCATTACCCACAGCCTTCTCTGGAGCCAAAAGTATTGAGTCATTGAAGGAGGTGGCTATAGAGCCATTTTATAGAAAGGGAAACTGAGGCATGGGGTGAAGTGACTCACCCACACTTGGGAGGGAGTCAGCGCCAGGAACAGAACTCAATCCTTGCTACTTGCTATCCTGCACTTGCGCTTTAGCCGCCAGGCCTTCAGCTCTCCCCTGCAGTGTCGAGAGGCTGCTCTCGAGCTGTTATTGATGGGCTTAGCCAGGTCAAGGGTTCAAGACTCATTAGCCCTAAATCAACAGTAACCTTCCAAGTGACAGCTTTACAGGACAACTCCTTTCACTGAGCTAATCTTTGGGCAGCCAGCAGAGGAATTCCCATCCGCTGCCAAGATCCAGCTTCTGTCAGGAGTTGGGCGCATATGCATCAGCTGTTCATGGTTATGGGGCTGGTAGCAGAGAGGCTGGTGGAGTGTGGAAGTTCCCTTTAATAGGCTGGCATTGTCTTTGGCCACACTGTGCTCCAGGCAAGCGCTCCCAGCTCAGGCCATTTGACAAATCCTCCCCAGGCTGCACCTGACAGCCACAACTGCTGTCCAAATCCCCTGCGCACCGAGGGCCCGAGCACTGCTCCTTTATGGCTACAGCAGAACTTCTTCAGATGGCAGTAGTAGGTCTGTAATCCTCTCTCCAAGCACTGGGGCACACTCACTTGGTTACCCAAAGCCGGGGTGTTGGTAAAGTCATACAGTGGGTGGGCATTACTTCTGCTACGCAGCTGTTCACATGCGGACCAGGAGTTGAGCTGTTCACATGCGGACCAGGAGTTGATTCTTCCTGTTCCTGAAGTACCATGATCCTGAACTAGGCCCACTGAAGTCCTGATACTGCAGCTAGCTGGTGGGCAGTTCAGCCCCTAGTACAATTTAAAGCAATCTCAGAGCTGCTCTGAGTTGTGCCTGGTCCCGAGAGTCAGTGCCCCATCTCTGTATCCACTCTACTAGCTTCTGTCTCTGTTGAAGGCCCCTGGGTGGTGCCATTAACTCTTTAGTGGCCTTGGTGGCTACAGCCGCACCAGTCCCCCTGAGAGTCTTGTGTCCAACGGGAGGCCTCGTGCTGAGCTCAGGTGTATGCTGTGGTTACACACTGCTTGGAGGTTGGATGGACAAAGAGCAATCAGAGCTGCAGCTAGCACTGCCATCAGCTGTCTGACCCCATCACAATTGGCCGTGCCAGGTCCGCTGGGGTAAGAGACACTCATTCCATCTGCCAATCCCCGAGTGACCTGTTATGAATGGGGTGGCAGAATTCCCTGCTGCTGGCACTGGCTTGGATTTGTGGCTGCCCACCTCCAGCTAATGGCCACCCGACCCAGCTTAAAGGGCAGAGCAGGTGGGTTTCGATGGCTTGAGTGATGGCATTTCCTTTCATCCCTGGCCAGCCTGCGTCTCACTTTCATATCACCTTCCTGCCACTTGGGACCAGCTGAAATGCTTGAAAGATCTAGGAGTGTTTGAAGTGAGGGACTTGGCTGCCTTCCCCACCTCCCAGTTTCATTTCAGAGTCATATCAGGAAGACACCAAGACACGGGGAATCCCTAAGCAGGTTGGTCTCACTGCGTGGGAATGTAACTAAACCTCTTTGGGCTACAACCCAGGCTGGGAATTGGGTGACACTTTAGTGAGGTCTCTGGCACCTGGTTGGATTTAGTGGGGCCAGACCCACTGGTATTTTGGTGTTTCCAGTCTTAGCCCAAACTGGGAATTGCAGATACAATGTAAGCATAGGTTTGGATGTGAGACCCAGCATGCGTCTGCTGGATGTGACTATGAGTGAATGCGAGATGGGATTTGTGCATGTGCACATCAGTGTTTGCATGCAGATGTCAGTCGGGGAAGATGCTGCTACTCTCCCAAGTTCTGGTTGCAGTCAAGCTCCGCCCCAAACCCAGAAAGATATGAGCTCCGCTCACTTATGCAACAAATGAGATTTCAAAATGAGATGCCACTCCCAGCAAATTGTGCAGCCCTTCATAATACACTCACCCCTCTCCTTTCTGACATGCTTTGGTCAGCAGGGACATAGTTACCAGTGTTCATTGGAATTACCATTGTTAGGTTTCAGAGTCAACAACCCATTGGACTGAATGGGGACATTTCACAACTCTCTGAGCTATTATTTCTGGCCCTCGGCAGACTCAGACAGATGTTGCTGTGTCAGTCACATTCAGGTCACATTTTGATGCTTTCCTTTGCAGCCATAACAGTGAGAAAAAAATACATTTTATTTTCAATGAAAGTTTAGGTTATGTGGCACAAGATGGAAGCTAGTAGGAGACAATGCCAGCTTTCCATAATGCCATAAAATGGTCCAATCTGATGTGTGTGTGTGCTTGTGTTAATAGGGAAGGGAAATGAGTGTGTGTATATACAGTATAGAAAAAATACAAGAGGCTAATTAAGATAAGCAAAACTGTCATCAAAGCAAGTTACAAGAGCCGCCAGTTCTGTTTAGAATGGCTTGTTCCATCTGTTCCTATCAGTGATTGATGCTAATTCCCCATCAGAGAAGCTGGGGCAGTTTGAATCAGTTCAGGGCAAAGCAATTGACAACATTTCCTCTGAGAAATCACCTTAACAAGCCTGCGCACCACACAGGGCGCCCTCAGACACATACCTCGCTCTGTGCTCGATAACTAATGCAGCTGGGACCAGGAATTACCCCCAGCTTCCCGCTGCCTGCCCAGAAAAATAAATCTCCATCCGTCCCACTCAGTCCTCAGCTCCCATGATGGGGGAGCGTGGCAGAGAGAGGAGAGAGACGTCAGCCCTGTCTGCACACCCTCCTGTGCTCGAAAAGCTGCCGGAGCCTTGCTTTGAGAACTAGCCATGTTGGACAATGGCTCCCATGGGGAAGCTATGCTAATGAAATGGTAACAGCGCCTGCTGCACCTGATCCCGTCCACACGCTCCCAGGAACTACTGCACGCTGCAGAGATGGGCATCAACGTGTGGCAAAACTAAGGCTGGGTCTGAAAACCTGTTTGGTTTGGAATAAGTTGCGACACCTTCTGCTTTGCTTGATCTTCCGCCTTCTTCGGAACCCATCTGGGCTTTCAGCACACCTGGCTACCTCTGAGGGGCACCTACTGCATGGGGGCTCAGTGAACAGCCTTCCCTGCAGCCACCAACGCAGAGTACCCTGGAGCAGGTAGATTTGTGGACAGCACCCTGAGAACTGGGCCCCAACATGCCCCCAACATGCCCCCTGCCCCAAGAAGTTCACACTGTACAGAGCCAAGACAGACATAGGAAGGAGGAGGAGATGCCCCCATAGGCAGAACGACCCAAAAGGCAGAGGACCTGGTGGGGGAGTGTAAGATGGGGGTGAGGACCAAAGTGGCCTGTTTAGAATAGGAGAGGGAGTTGGTGTTGAACACAATCAAGTGTTGGGTGAAATGGGGACCAGTTGGTTACAGTTGTCAGTGACTTAGCGTAATTACAACACACTTTCTTCAATGAAAACCGTGCTCCAGATTTCAATTCACAGGACGGGCAGTTTGATGAGTCTGTTTTTCCGTCATTAAGCTCACTGGAGACAAAGATTGACACTGATGCCACATTTCTTAAAAGCCCCATTTTCTGATTAATTTGAACTCAAACTAATGAACAGATTCACTGGCAAATACTCAGAAAATTCACCTTGTGCCCAATGAGAAAGTGTGGTAAGTGTGTGGGCGGGGTGGGGTGGGGGGCTGTGCCATGTTCTGCACAGCAAAGAGCTGAAATCCGTGCCTGATGTGCACAGCTGCGCTCACCCTTCATCACAGACCCACAAGCCACAACCCACAAGGAAGCTCATAGTAGGTAGGTGATATGGAAGGGGGGGATTCAGCTGTTGTGACCTGCACTGGATGTGCCATGTTTGTCTTTCTTCCACAGGACAGAAGCGACTTTGTCTGTACAAAGTGCAAGCTGGTCTCCATATTGGAAGAGAAGATTGAAGGTCTGGAGCAACAGGTAACGACCCTGCGTTGTATACGAGAGACTGAGGATTTTCTGGACCAAACTCAGGATAGCCTTCTAGGGGCACAAAGCTCTAAAGATGTAGAGCAGGTTGCACAGAGGAGCCAAGAGGCCAGTGAAGAAGCTTGGCAACATGTGACCTCCAGAAGAGGTAAGCGGAATGTCCGGGTTCCAGTAACACAGACACAGGTAACTAACCGCTTTCATGTTCTCTCCACAGGTACCAATGCGGAGAGTGGACCAGATGATATGTCTGGGGGGAGAAAGCGGAAGGAGACTCCGCTGGTTGGGAGGCATGAGATGCGATGTCCTGAGGTTGGGGGTTCCACGACCACCACTCCCAAGAGGAGAAGGCGGGTGGTGGTGGTCGGGGACTCTCTCCTCCGGGGGACTGAGTCATCTATCTGCCGCCCTGACCGGGAAAACCGAGAAGTCTGCTGCTTGCCAGGGGCTAAGATTCGTGATGTGACGGAGAGACTGCCGAGACTCATCAAGCCCTCGGATCGCTACCCCTTCCTGCTTCTCCACGTGGGCACCAATGATACTGCCAAGAATGACCTTGAGCGGATCACTGCGGACTACGTGGCTCTGGGAAGAAGGATAAAGGAGTTGGAGGCGCAAGTGGTGTTCTCGTCCATCCTCCCCGTGGAAGGAAAAGGCCTGGGTAGGGACCGTCGAATCGTGGAGGTCAACGAATGGCTACGCAGGTGGTGTCGGAGAGAAGGCTTTGGATTCTTTGACCATGGGATGGTGTTCCATGAAGGAGGAGTGCTGGGCAGAGACGGGCTCCATCTTACGAAGAGAGGGAAGAACATCTTTGCCAGCAGGCTGGCTAACCTAGTGAGGAGGGCTTTAAACTAGGTTCACCGGGGGAAGGAGACCAAAGCCCTGAGGTAAGTGGGAAAGCGGGATACCGGGAGGAAGCACAGGCAGGAAGGTCTGTGAGGGGAGGGCTCCTGCCTCATACTGGGAATGAGGGGCGATCAACAGGTTATCTCAAGTGCTTATATACAAATGCACAAAGCCTTGGAAACAAGCAGGGAGAACTGGAGGTCCTGGTGATGTCAAGGAATTATGACGTGATTGGAATAACAGAGACTTGGTGGGATAACTCACATGACTGGAGTACAGTCATGGATGGTTATAAACTGTTCAGGAAGGACAGGCAGGGCAGAAAAGGTGGGGGAGTAGCACTGTATGTAAGGGAGCAGTATGACTGCTCAGAGCTCCGGTACGAAACTGTGGAAAAACCTGAGTGTCTCTGGATTAAGTTTAGAAGTGTGTGCAACAAGAGTGATGTCATGGTGGGAGTCTGCTATAGACCACCGGACCAGGGGGATGAGGTGGATGAGGCTTTCTTCCGGCAACTCACGGAAGCTACTAGATCGCATGCCCTGATTCTCATGGGTGACTTTAATTTTCCTGATATCTGCTGGGAGAGCAATACAGCGGTGCATAGACAATCCAGGAAGTTTTTGGAAAGCGTAGGGGACACTTTCCTGGTGCAAGTGCTAGGGGAGCCAACTAGGGGGAGCGCTTTTCTTGACCTGCTGCTCACAAACCGGGTAGAATTAGTGGGGGAAGCAAAAGTGGATGGGAATCTGGGAGGCAGTGACCATGAGTGGTTGAGTTCAGGATCCTGACGCAGGGAAGAAAGGTAAGCAGCAGGATACGGACCCTGGACTTCAGGAAAGCAGACTTTGACTCCCTCAGGGAACAGATGGCCAGGATCCCCTGGGGGACTAACATGAAAGGGAAGGGAGTCCAGGAGAGCTGGCTGTATTTCAAGGAATCCCTGTTGAGGTTACAGGGACAAACCATCCCGATGAGTCGAAAGAATAGTAAATATGGCAGGCGACCAGCTTGGCTTAATGGTGAAATCCTAGCGGATCTTAAACATAAAAAAGAAGCTTACAAGAAGTGGAAGCTTGGACATATGACCAGGGAAGAGTATAAAAATATTGCTCGGGCATGTAGGAAAGATATCAGGAGGGCCAAATCGCACCTGGAGCTGCAGCTAGCAAGAGATGTCAAGAGTAACAAGAAGGGTTTCTTCAGGTATGTTGGCAACAAGAAGAAAGCCAAGGAAAGTGTGGGCCCCTTACTGAATGAGGGAGGCAAGCTAGTGACAGAGGATGTGGAAAAAGCTAATGTACTCAATGCTTTTTTTGCCTCTGTTTTCACTAACAAGGTCAGCTCCCAGACTGCTGTGCTGGGCAACACAAAACGGGGAAGAGATGGCCAGCCCTCTGTAGAGATAGAGGTGGTTAGGGACTATTTAGAAAAGCTGGACGTGCACAAGTCCATGGGGCCGGACGAATTGCATCCGAGAGTGCTGAAGGAATTGGCGGCTGTGATTGCAGAGCCCTTGGCCATTATCTTTGAAAACTCGTGGCGAACGGGGGAAGTCCCGGATGACTGGAAAAAGGCTAATGTAGTGCCCATCTTTAAAAAGGGAAGAAGGAGGATCCTGGGAACTACAGGCCGGTCAGCCTCACCTCAGTCCCTGGAAAAATCATGGAGCAGGTCCTCAAAGAATCAATCCTGAAGCACTTAGAGGAGAGGAAAGTGATCAGGAACAGTCAGCATGGATTCACCAAGGGAAGGTCATGCCTGACTAATCTAATCGCCTTTTATGATGAGATTACTGGTTCTGTGGATGAAGGGAAAGCAGTGGATGTATTGTTTCTTGACTTTAGCAAAGCTTTTGACACGGTCTCCCACAGCATTCTTGTCAGCAAGTTAAGGAAGTATGGGCTGGATGAATGCACTATAAGGTGGGTAGAAAGCTGGCTAGATTGTCGGGCTCAACGGGTAGTGATCAATGGCTCCATGTCTAGTTGGCAGCCGGTGTCAAGTGGAGTGCCCCAGGGGTCGGTCCTGGGGCCCGTTTTGTTCAATATCTTCATAAATGATCTGGAGGATGGTGTGGATTGCACTCTCAGCAAATTTGCGGATGATACTAAACTGGGAGGAGTGGTAGATACGCTGGAGGGGAGGGATAGGATACAGAAGGACCTAGACAAATTGGAGGATTGGGCCAAAAGAAATCTAATGAGGTTCAATAAGGATAAATGCAGGGTCCTGCACTTAGGATGGAAGAATCCAATGCACCGCTACAGACTAGGGACCGAATGGCTCGGCAGCAGTTCTGCGGAAAAGGACCTAGGGGTGACAGTGGACGAGAAGCTGGATATGAGTCAGCAGTGTGCCCTTGTTGCCAAGAAGGCCAATGGCATTTTGGGATGTATAAGTAGGGGCATAGCGAGCAGATCGAGGGACGTGATCGTTCCCCTCTATTCGACACTGGTGAGGCCTCATCTGGAGTACTGTGTCCAGTTTTGGGCCCCACACTACAGGAAGGATGTGGATAAATTGGAAAGAGTACAGCGAAGGGCAACAAAAATGATTAGGGGTCTAGAGCACATGACTTATGAGGAGAGGCTGAGGGAGCTGGGATTGTTTAGTCTGCAGAAGAGAAGAATGAGGGGGGATTTGATAGCTGCTTTCAACTACCTGAAAGGGGGTTTCAAAGAGGATGGCTCTAGACTGTTCTCAATGGTAGCAGATGACAGAACGAGGAGTAATGGTCTCAAGTTGCAATGGGGGAGGTTTAGATTGGATATTAGGAAAAACTTTTTCACTAAGAGGGTGGTGAAACACTGGAATGCGTTACCTAGGGAGGTGGTAGAATCTCCTTCCTTAGAGGTTTTTAAGGTCAGGCTTGACAAAGCCCTGGCTGGGATGATTTAACTGGGACTTGGTCCTGCTTTGAGCAGGGGGTTGGACTAGATGACCTTCTGGGGTCCCTTCCAACCCTGATATTCTATGATTCTATGATTCTAAGCCGGGGGTGGGGGGGAAGAATCTGCCAGGGGCCCAGATTCCAGGGGGGAAGGACGCTGGTTGGCTGGAGGACATAGGAGGTTTGGGCTGCAGCTGTGACTCCAATGAGCATCACACAAGAAAAGATCTCGCAGGCTCTCCAGCTGGGCCTGCAGACATGGGGGCAGCCAGGATGAGAAGCCACTTTGAAGAATCAAAGAAACGCAGGACTGGAAGGTACCTCAATAAGTATCTAATCCAGTCCCCTGCACTGATGCAGGCCCAAGAATTATCCAGCCCGACCCTGACAGGTGATTGTCCAACCTGTTCTTAGAACTCTCCAGTGATGAAGATCCCAGAGCCCTGGGGTCACGTGTCCCAGTAGGGCCTTTGCTCATTGAACATGCATGATGGTTTGGTGGGGACCTGGAGATGCACCCAGTCGACAGCCTAGACTCATCCAGCTGGTTTGGCTCATCCCGGCTTTGTGTCTGACTCCCTGTGTCCTTGCCAGTCCAGCTACCTCAGCATCTTCTCTCTTCTCCCCTGGGACGCTAAGATGTGAGGACACGCTGGCAATGCAGACACACCGGGTGTCGTTCAGTTCACTGGGTTTTCCCCATTTCCTGCTTCCTCTACAAGTCTGGCTCTAGGAACCACCGCCACCCTGCTGGGGAATGCAGCATGGATTGCCCTTTTGGAGGTCTCAGCACCAGCCAGAGAGCTGTACACCTGTCGGGAACTGCCATCACATGCTTCCCTCCACCACTAGAGCAGGGGCCAGCTTGGGACCTGAGCAACTTCCAGGTGCCACCATCACTGACTCTCATGGCCACTGGTGACGGGACAAGCCATCATCCTTCCAGCCTGAGAGCTCCTATGAGGGCTCCAGCTGGCCTTGGATGTCTCAGTGCCACCATCACACAGCAGCCTGCTCTCACAGCTCTGGACTGAGGCAGCCTTGCATCGCTGCCAGGAAAACAGCTGGAAACATAAACCTGTGGCCCAGCATCTGTGGTAGGAGCGCCAGTCCAAGCCCGGGTTGGTTAGCGAGGGTCATTTCTGAGGAACAAAAGCCCCTTCAGAACAGATTATAAAAATAAATAATGTGTCCTTGTTCTCCAGGCCTTTGGGGCGGGTGAGAGCTCGGCCCTGGAGCTGTCCGGGTTGGAGTCCAGCTCCGAGGGGTTTTGTTTATTCAGATGTGACTGCCCGTTTCTTGCAACTTGAGCTGGACCTAAAAGAATGAAGCTGGATGGGAAGCTTTGGCCCAGCACTGGGGGACCCTGAGGGAAGCAGCCTGACAAATGGCACTCACCTGTTCAGTCAGAGCATGTGTGTAGTGCTACCCCCTGCTGGGTATGATGTCACAGCCGTGTGTGTGCATGTGTGTGTGTGTAGCACTGCCCCCTGCTGGGTATGATGGCACAGCCGTGTGTGTGTGTGTGTGTGTGTGTGTGTGTGTATAGCACTCCCCCTGCTGAGTGTGATGGCACAGCTGTGTGTGTATGTGTGTGTTTGTGAAATGGGGCTAGATTCAGGTCAGGATGACCATAACCTCTGCTAGTATAATTCAGGGACCTGCATGGGAGCTCCCCCCACCAACACCTCCATTCTGCCCAGGGGTCTGTAGCTGGCTAGTGCAGCCCACAAGTGGCTGATTTTGGCTGGGCGGAGGGCACTGTCAGGGCAGCCGGGGAGGTGCTGATGCTGGTGCTGGTGGGGCTCATACCAATGTGATCGATGTGTCAGCTCTGATTCCAGTGAGGTAAGTTACACGGCGGGTGCAGCATATAGAACAAGTATCTATGAACAAGAAGAGGCCGAGTGGAGTAACTTTCACCTTCTGGGATTCTGTGGGGACCGCGTCCAGCCACAAGTGGGGCAACACCTTTTGGAGCCCACTGGAGCTGCACCTGCTTACACTATGGTAGGATTTGGCCCTCAAAGTGATGGGGATGGTGCTGATGTGAGTGAAGCCTAGGCACTTTGTCTTACCCCCTCTGGCTATAAAAATATTTAGCTCTTACCTCGTACTTCCCCTCTGAGGCTCTCAAAGCACATCACAGGTGGGGAAATTGAGACACAGGAAGGTGACTTGGCTAAGGCCAGTGGCACAGCCAGGACAATAACCCAAGCCTTGTGTGCCAGTCCAGTGCCCAGTCAGTAGCCACGTCAGCCCTCCACACCACCAATCCTTAAGCATGTCAGTTACACTTGCTTTGCACGTCTGGCAAACATCAAGACACGATGTTGTCACTTATGCCTGGTTTCTGACCAGCTCATGTCACTGTTGAATGTAGCCCCGGGCAGGGATGACACTCACCCATTGAGCCTGATTCTGCTCGGTGCAAATCTGGAGCAGCTCTGCCGATATCAATGGGCTTGCATCAGCGTCACAGGGCCGAATCTGGCCCATTTCAGACGGGCTGCCTTTGGCTGGGGGGCCACAAAGGAGGGTGTGTGGGTGGCTGCCTCACAGTAGGTACCTGGCACCGGGTTTGTGTGTGTGTACAGTGTAGAGAGAGTGGGCGTCGAACAGAGTGTGCATGGATTCTTCCCATTCTCAGACAAGTTTTACACTGGGGATTTCCCCTGATTTCAGAGGAGTTTACTCCTGCTTTACACCAGGGCCAAGGAGACCAGACTCAGCCTCTCTGGGTGGGACAGTTGCATCCCCTTTGCTAGTAAATAAAGAGGAGTGAGACTGCACTCCCACAGGAATTGTGTGGGAGTTCCAGCATTACCAAGATTCAAACAAGGGCCCCGGGGTGGCTTTGTTCTCGCAGCTCCAATATCCAAGCAAAGACACAGCCCTGGATTTGTGAAAGCCACACACCGGCTGCCTCAGCTCAGTGACTGCCTGATCCAGGAAGGGAAAATAAAGGCGGGAGCATGTGGATGAGGCAGTCTCCTCTGAATAGTGAGAAAGCAAACAGGCAGAACAATAGGATCGATCCTGGCTAATCCACCCTATAGCAACAGGCATGCTAGTGATTTCCAACCCCAGCCTCACGCTGAAAGGCAGGGCCCGGCATGCAAGAGAGCTGACAGATCTCCAAGTAAAGTGAGGCCCATCCAATTACAGAAATAAGCAGTACATTTAACAACAAGGCAGAATGTTAAAACCCACTTGTGGAGTGTGGAGGTACAACCTGATTTTCGGTGTACCATGCCTTCAAGTTTCTAAAAGCCTGCCCATCTGTTGTTACAACTGCCATGTTGTGCCTCATTGTGGAGGCAGCGTGTTAGTGTGAGTCACATACACTGTGCTCTCTCTTTGAGACTTCATTTTTGTTCTTTCTTGCTTTGTTGTTTTCATCTACAGTAAGAAGATGGTCAAAAAGAAGATCGAGAGGTTACAATCCCTTTGGTGGGAGAAAATAGCAGGTACTAAAGGGTCTTTAATCTGTCAGAGAACAACAGAACAAGAACCAACCACTGGAAGCTGAAGCCAGACAAATTCAAATTGGAAATCAGGCACCAATTTCCAGCAGTGAGGGCAATTAACCACTGGATCAAACTACCATGGCAAGTGATGGATTTTCCAGCTCTTCATTGCTTCAAATCAGGAGTGGATGCCATTCTGGAAGATGCAGTAGTCAAACACAGTGTATCTGGCTCAACGCAGGGATAACTGTCTGAAATGTGATGGCCTGTGAGACACAGGAGGTCGGAGTAGACGATCTAGGAATTGAGGAACAAACATCTCTCCATCTGCAAGAAGATGGCTGCTTTCTGTGTGTGGAGAAACAAAATGCTCAGTCCCAGTTAGCTGGGCCAGAGGGAGGGTGCATGTGGGGAGAGTGTCCAAGGGAACACTCCCACTAGCTTTGCACCAGGATACCCCCCACCCCCGATTTCAGTGGAGTTATTGCTGATTGACAGTGCACATGGCACTGACAGCAGAGCGAGGCCGTCACAGAGGAAGAGTCAGTTCACAGAAGAAATAGCTGATGCTCTGAGCCAGCTAATGCAAAGCACCCTCTGCTCTCACAGCCTATGCATAAGGGGCACTGCTGGCAAGAGCTCTGAGCCACAAGGGCATTCTGGGTCCGGGCCATGCCAACGAGCCTGCAGAGTCAATGCTCTGGCTACTCCCACTGAACCCTGGGAGAAACCAACCCGGCATCCCACATTCTCCAACCTGTAAGACTGCCTCTAGTAGGCCACCTCCTGGGAAATTTCCAGCTCAGATGGAGACAAGAAGGAGCAAAACTCTCACCTGAGTAGTAGGGCTGCCACCTTTCTAATGGCAGGTAATCAGACCCTCAGGGTCCTGCCCCTTCTCCACCTTTTCCCTCCGGCCCCACCCCTTCTCCGCCTCTTCCCTCTGGCCCTTCCCCTGCTCTGCCTCTTCACAAGGCCCTGCCCCTGCCCCCACTCTGCCTCCTTGCCCCAAGGCCGCTGCCCCTGCTCTGCCTCTTCTCCCAAAGTCCTGCCTCTTCTTCGCGTCTTCCCCCTAAAGCCTCGCTCCTGCTTGTCCGCTTCCCCCCAGATAAAAAAAAAAAAAAAGGACATCAGAGCTTGTCAAATGGCACCAGGACACATAGCCGAAACCTGGACAGTCCGGCTGAAAACTGAATGGGTGGCAACCTTACCGAGAAGTTTCCACTGGGAGAGTTCTGCCTCCCACATTCTCCCTGTAATTTCCCCTCAAGATAATCTTCTTCACTTCCTGTCCCAAACTGTTCTGCAGCTTTGGAGTGCTAAACAGCTGCTGTTTTTCAGCATCTCCACAGGGCATGATCCCTGCTTATACGTACTCAGCATCCGCTGCCCTTCGAGGCAGAAGGCTCAATAGTGAGAGATTATTATTATGCAATAGTTTTGTTATTATTATACGGGCACCTTGAGTTCAGGGAGGGCTGTGGTGATCCAGATTTAGTGTTTAAGCTTCCCTCAAGTCCCATTTGGCAGGTTGAGCTGGTATTAATCCCCTAAAAGGCTCTCCATTCGGTTTGCCTGACTCAGCGTTCCCCAGGCCTGATTATTCTGGTAATCTCCAAGTGCTTGTCTGGGAGCAGATTTCCCCGGAAGAGGGGGAGCGTCTGGTGAGAACTGGAGATACGTTTCCGTTAGAGTAGAAAAGAGAGCAGCTCTCCAGCAACCCTTCCCCAGCAGCGCTTTCCGGCCTCCTATTTCAGCTGGGACCTAGCAGGAGAGACCATCGAGAACTTTTTGATAAAACAGAAACTTTTCATAGGAACAGATCCATTTTGATTCAACCTTATATAGGGACAAGTTTCTCAGGTCCAGGATGGAACTTCTGGTCAAAAGCAGCAAGAAACTAGCACTCACTTGGGAGCGGGTGGTCTCAGTTCAATTCCTCTGCTCTCTGATTCAGAGCAGGAACTTGAACCTGGGTCTTCCACATCCCAGCTGAGCGCCCTAACCAGTGAGGCGGCATGTTTTACCTTGTCATGAAAAATTTCTAAAGGTCCCGGTGTCATCTGACGGGGAATGAGAAAATTTTCCAAATCTCAACAAGTTTTGCAGGATGGGAAAACAATTTTCCACCCAGCTCTACCTAAAAGGTCCATCTATGCGCCGTCGTCAGTCTTACTGAGTTCTAGTGCAGCTGGGCTTGGGAGAAGCCAGTTTCCATGTGCACTCAGTGCTGTCCAACAAGTGTGCCTCATTAGTGGTGCAGATGAATGGCTCCCAGAAGAAGAAAGGAAGCTGGTCACTCCCTGCACGCTGCTCTGGAGTCACAGGTGACTTCTGCTGGTTTAAAAACCATGTTGGGAGACCCTTACCTTGACATTACAAAGGGCTGTGCTGTCAGAGGAGCTGAGAATCGTTCTAGATTTTACTGGACACATGTCAGTGAGTTGTCTGATTCGTGTATGTGGAAGCAGAATTGCCAATCCTGTGCAATAATTATAATGTATATTATCTATGTTACCATTGCGCCTATGAGCTAGGCTGGACCAGGGCCCCTTTGATCTCTAGGAATATATTTCACTTTTCTAACTTTGCTGTTAGGAAGCTTTGAAGAAACAGACCATTTCTTAAACACAGGTTGTAGCTGGCTGCACAAAACAAAATTTGCCATTGTGAGATTTTGCGCCAGGAACACTAAGAATGAAGCTTATCCAATTAGGGAACAGAAATAACACCATGTGACCTCAGAGTCCAATTAAAACAGTTTGACTTTTGAATACTCGCAAAGAACCGCCTGTGAAAAAGCTATATATAGTCACGATTCAGTCACCGACACTGTGTGGAGGAGAAAATTGCAGGCTGAAAGAGGCGGAGTACATCAGATCTGCTGTTCTCTATGGATCATTCCTCCCGCACCTGGAGCAGAGGAATCTGTCCTGGGAGTTCCCTGAGCCAGGGCCACATGGACCATGAGATGGGCCTGTGTCTACAGCTCTGAGCGTGGGGGTCACGCCCAGCTTGACAAGCCCAAGGGGCAGACAGCTACACAAAGCTGAGCCCTGCCTTGCCCAGCCCAGCCACCCCTAACAGCCCCCACTGGCTTCCACGCCCCACTGCAGGTAACCAGGGGGGTCCTGGCTGGCCAAGCAGGGGAGGGCAGCTGACTGCCAGGCCCCCCTCACCAGTACTGCTGCCTCCTCCCCAGTCATCAGTGTCCCTCCTTAGCAGGCAGCTGGGAAGGGGAGCGTCCCTGAGCACCAGCGCTGCTGCTGCTACCACTGGGGCATCTCTCCTGGCAGAGCAGGGGGACAGACACCCGCAGCCTGCTGCTCATGTTCCTTGGGCATACCCCTCCCCCAGAAGAAGCCACCATCATCCCACTCCCCCCCGGAGCAGACAACATTGCATGTGGGGGCTGCCATCTAAATGACCCCCAACAGGACTGGCAGCAGAGGCTCCCCTGCACAGAGGTCCACCCAGCTCAGGTGGGGAGAGCTGAGACCTGTAATCCCCTCCCTCCCCATGCACACATGCCTCTCACAGACCCCATACTGCCTGAAACAGGTAGGGAGGCAAGATGGGGCTTTAGCCACACCCATCCACAGGGCCCAGTGGCCCCACCCCTTGTATCAGCTGCAGGGTTGTCCCCTCTCCTGCGACCTCCCCCCCACTCCAAGGGATGGGGCACAGTGCAGCCTTGGGGCCCTGTGCTTAGGACAGCTGAGTTCCTGCAGCTGGCTCACCTAGGATATAGCTTCCAAGCACAGCACCCATGACCCAAGAGGAGGTGAAGACCCAGAACCAGGTTCCTGGGCCCAGCTGGAGCTGATCCAACCATTCCCAAGTGGCCTGGTAATGGTAACATGAGAGGGGCTGGTAAAAGAGCTTATCCTTAGCATCCTGGATGGTCCTGGCTCCGAGAAAGCAGCTGGAACACAGAGTGTGGCTGGTTCTGCTAATGTCAAACATATGTTTTAACTCAGGAAGGTTCTACTAGGACAAGGTTATTGCTTCCGCCTCCTCCAAATATCTTGTGAGGATGAGGGTGGGAGAGTCAGTGCGTGTATGAGTGCGTCCGTGGGCCTGCGTGACTGTGACTGAGCCTCTGGAACTGCACCATGGCAACCCCATTTCCTAAATACAACCAGGAGATACAACTCAGGGCTGGGGAAGCTGCTTCATTTGGCTTTGTTTCACAATCCACCTGTTGTCTAGCAATGAATCAGCAAGGTGCTGCAGGAAGTAATGAATCAGGAAGATGCTGCTGGTGATGAGTGGGTAGGGGGTGCACTTCTCTCCCATTCAGTACTGACTGCAATGCGTGTGCAATGCGTACTGACTGCAATGTGTGGTGTTAGGGGGTGCTGTGCTGCAGGGAGCAGGTGATTCAGTAGAAGGTGCTCTCCTCTCTGAGCCAGCATGGATGACCGTGCCCCAGTGTATCACTAGGGGTGGCTGGGCTGCAGGAAGCAGTCTAGATGACTTGGGAGGGGCCACTCTCCCCTCTGAGACATTGCTGATCCCAGTGCTTGGTGCTAGGCAGCCCTGTAGGAGATAACAGTGTTCAGGTGAGATAGAAAATCGAGCACCTGACCAGGCAGAACAAGTGCAGATCCCCTGGTTCTTTTTGCATGACTCGGGCTTGGCGGCCTGACCAAATTCTCGCTCAGGCAGTTACTGGAGTTTGGGAATTGGCGTGGTTCCTGTAGCAGGCGGATGTGGAGAGGGATTCAAATGTCTGCAACATGTGGTCACAGCAGTCTGAAGAGCCCTGCAGCAATTCCAGCCCTTGAGCTCATAGTTGACTGTCTACTCAGTTTCTAGCAAGATAGGAAAACTGTAGCCTGCATCCAAAGTGGTCTGGGTATTGGGGTGCAGCACGTCTCTCAGACCTGCATTGATCAGCTGCTGAGGCCACACAGCTGGCTCCATTTTCCCTATTTCTAAGGTGTTGCCCCTGGGTTTTGATGAGCTCAGCTCTCAAAACTGCTTGCCCTTAATGGAAAGTTTCTGCACAGCTTCAGAAACAAGCTCCTGAGGATACCCTGTAACTACCATACCCCTCCCCTTGGGGTCTCTGGGCACTTCTAACTAAAGGTGATCTGTTCATGTGCCAAGACATAAAGAATTCAACACCAATCTGTGCCCCCTCCCCACTGCTTCTCTCCCTTGCTGCAACATAAACATGTGGGTTACCCATGTCCCCTGCGTGCTATTAGCCCCCTGTTGAGGCATGATGGGAGAGCTGCTTATGTTCTCCCAGAATGCACCAAGACAGATGCAATCTGGGAGCATAGCTGCAAAAGCAGTTGACACATGATTGTGTTGTGAAGAGAGCTGCTGTATACCCACAACTCAGGTGTGTTTGTTGTAGCTGACTCAGATGAATATGTTTACAAAACCATGGTAGCATTTGTAGTGCAGACTGGGCTTCAATCGATGCACTCCAGAGAAAAGCCCAACATCTGTTGTGGTTGAGAAAAGTCTTTATTCTAAGGATATTAAAGGACTTAAATATATTATAGGTTTCAGAGTAGCAGCCGTGTTAGTCTGTATTCGCAAAAAGAAAAGGAGTACTTGTGGCACCTTAGAGACTAACAAATTTATTTGAGCATAAGCTTTCGTGAGCTACAGCTCATGTATCCGATGAAATGAGCTGTAGCTCACAAAAGCTTATGCTCAGATAAATTTGTTAGTCTCTAAGGTTCCACAAGTACTCCTTAAATATATTAGCAACCTTGAATCACAGCTTCATATTGAAAGTGGGCCTGATTCATCCCTGGTGTAACTGCACTGACTTCAGTGACGTAGCTGCAAGCTGCTTTTGACCCATTGAGCTGAAATGTCAAGGCGTGGTGGAAATAACCAGGACCACATCTTTAAAAGTGGTCTAAAATTGGGATTAATTACCCTCCATTTGGCTCCCAAGGAGATCCGTGAATGAGAAGGGTTTTTTTCTCACAGCCCAGAGATCTCTGAAGAGATAATAGGAGTTCTTCACTGCTAAAAACCAAAAACCTCATGTTTATGGCAAAATGAAAAGCTTTTTCCTCAATGGATGATTTTATTAGACTTTTATGGGGAAAATTAAAACGAATGCACTTTAAATCATTTGCATTAAGTGAATGAGAATCATATTATAATTATTTTAAAAGAGATGAATCAACAGTCTGTTAAAGAATTTATTGCGGTTTCTTTTTTTTTTTTTTAAACTAGAATTGAGAAAAAAAACCTGCAGTTTTTGGGGGGAAAGCTCTATGAGTTGGCCCATTTTTCCTGCAGTTTTCCACTGGGTAGGGGTCTGGAAGGCAGTCTTATGACTAAGACACGGGCCTGCAACTCAAGAATTGTGAGTTCTATTTCCAGTCCTGTAAAGTGATTTTGACCAAATTACTTAGTCTGTCCATGCTTTGGTTCCCCATCTATAAATTAGGGGTGTATTTCACAGAGCTGTTTCCTAGTGCCACATCTGCGCAGCTATGTGGTGTTTGATTGGTCACCTGAGTCAGGTGGTTGTTTCTGCTTCCTGGTTGGATAATGAAAACTTTTAGAAGAGAATGACAAATAACGAATAATCTTTTCCTCATTCACATGTTAACAGTCTTTTCCCAAATGTTATCAGAGTGTTGCCAGTTCTTGCAATTTTATGGTGCATCTCATGATAGTTGCTGCTTTTCATAAAGAAAAAAGAATCATGGTACATTACAAGAGCTGGCAACTCAGCATTACATTTGCAAAATTCAAAGGAGTTACGCTGGCTTCCCACCATGGGCCTTGAATCAGAATCAGGCCCTGTCATAAGACAGGTCGGAAATTTACTATTAAACCTTATTTCTGGAAAAAAAAAATTTTTTTTTTTAATAAAAGTTTCCATCAAAAGTCTCTGCTTTTCTCAAAATGTTTTGATTTTTCATTGAAAAAGCAAAAGCCTGAAAACTGGGGGTGAGGGGGATGGCTGATTTGTACTGTTTTCTGCAGTTCAGGGGCTACACATTTTCATGGTGGGGCAGTTTTCAGCCAAACTTTTTCAGATTCTGGCTTTTTGATTTTTCGACAAAAAGTCGGCATTTTCTGCAGAAAACATCAATGAAAAATACTGTCATTTTCATTGCGATTGTCCATGGGGGACCCCCACCTCCCACCATTTCCCACTTAGCTCTTCCGAAGGATTTTCCTACTGTCAGTCACTGTTGCAATGTATAGGCCCTCCAGCAGTATATCCCCCGGTGGAGACCAGAGAGTGCTGCTGATTGTTGCATCATGGAAACATTGACTAGCTCCCAGCTTTCAACACAAAGAAATTGGCAAGGAGAAGAATGTGTCAGATGAGAAAATCAGAGCTGAAGAGCCTGTTACCCGCCCCCTGCCTGCCAAACTATGGAGAGTTTTTCACGCTCTGCTCCTTCGGCCCATAAAGCAAAAAAACATGCGGCTGCTCCCAAGCTGCTCTCCTCCCAGCCCCCCAGAGGCAAATGGTTTTGCCCGAGCTAGTTAGCACAGAGGAGGTAGCACTGAATTTCTTTATGGATGCTATCGCATGTCAGGCCCAAGCCATGTGAGTGACAGGGAGGCAGCAGAGGCCCCAGGAATGATCCTGTTTAAAAGCTGCAGCGTGGCTCCGCACGTAATTAAAAATGATTGAACCCCTCCCCCGTCCAGCTCCATGTGATGTCACATAAATTCTTCTCTAACAAGTCCCAGGCTGCCCCTGCCGGTGTTGTACAGTTCACAGGGCTTTGGGGAGGAATTAAAGACACATTTGGGCTCTGGTTTAGGCAAAGGCAATAATGTCTTTGCACAGCATTCAGATACTCACAGGTCAAGGCCAGTGGGTACTTTTTTATTTAAGCTTCTTACTACAAAAGGAAAATGCTGGCTTGAGTTAATCTCCCTGGGCCTCCCCTGTCCACAACTGCTTTTCAAGAATGAGTGTGTCCGCTTGGCACCCGGCCACGCAGTGCCACCTCCAAGATCAAATGCAGTGAAGACCAGAGAAGCTGAATCCAACAGCCATGTGTGGCATGGAAAATGTCATTGCTGCAGGCACCATGGGTGCATAAATGCCACGGAGAGCCAGTTCTCACCCCTGGAGTAGGAGCATCATGTGACATGGCGATTGACCCTTGCAGTCCAAACCAGGGGGCCAGGAGATACAGGTCAGTCCCTGTAACCGAATAGACTCTCCTCTAGGGCACCTCCCTCTGGCTGCTCTGGGAATTAGCTCCTGTCAGGTCCAACGCCCCCTTCTGTCACCTCCTTGCATGTCCCTCAGCCTCTCTGCAACTCGGGGTGCTCCCTCTTCCTGCCATGGCCCTCCAGCCAGCTCACTCTGTGTTTTCCTCCTTCCAGGGAATCAAAGTCCCATAGGACAAACCGTCCTAGACACTGCCCTGACTATGCCACATCCCCAGTGGCTGGTAGGGGAACCCGGGCCCACTCTCTACTCCAGTTTCCAGCTCAGGGACCCTCTGATCAGTGGCCAAGGTCTGCACGGTCCTACCTTGCTGCCACTTCCCTGAGCCTGTTCCTACTCTGCCTCTCTCTGGCTTCTCTTCCCCACTCTTCAGGGTAAACACTTTCTCAGGGCCTGGATTCCCAGGGTTTCTACTCTCCCCTGGGTTTCCTCTTTCCCTTCCTAATGCCCAAAGAGGGGCTGCAGGCTTCCTCACTGTAGCCCCCATCTGCTGCCAGCTTCCTGGCTTTATACCAGCCTGCTTGGCCCTTCTCAGCCAGGCTCCATCATCAATCTGGGGTTACTTAGGACACCAAATTCCCCTCAGCTGTAGCCGATCCAGTTAATTGTACCTTGTCAGCCTCATTGACCCTTTACAAGCTATTGGGGGGTGGGGGGGTGAACACCACCTCACAGTCCCTACCCAGCACTCCTGTGGGTTACCCCTAAGGAGTTCAGAGGAAGAGTCCCTCCCAGCAGCCCCAGTGAGTTACATGGGCGTGTCCCTTACCACAGTCAACTGAATTCTGAGGGAAAGCCCCTGCAACAGTTCATCTGCAACCTACGACCCCGCCTCCTAACCAGGTCACCTGAGCCTTTGAGATCTCACATGGGTGGGGTGGGGCAGAAGGAAAGAGCATAAGCTGCCTTAACCAAGGATCCATGAGGATGGGTGACTGAGGCGAGTGGAAAGGGGCATAAGCCCCTGCAGGGATTGGGGTATCTCCCTGGTGCAAGAGAGATTGGGATTTGGCCACTTCTGCCTTGGGATACAGGCTCAGAGAGGCATGGAATATGGGATTGTTTGATACTGTGCTTCTGACATCCCACAATACACAGCAGAGACACTGCCGGCTAATGTTGGGAGAGGTTGGGGATCATAGATTAGAAGTGGCGGGATGGGTAGTTAACAGTAATGGTGTGGGGAGCGGCAATGGTGCACTGGACATAGGCAATAGAGTGGGGCTCAGACCTGGCAGTGGATGGATGGATGGAGGGATGGATGGACAGACGGACATAGGCAGTAGAGCAGGGCTCAGACCTGGCAGTGGATGGATGGACAGATGGATGGATAGACATAGATAGTAGAGTGGGGCTTAGACCCAGCAGTGGATGGCTGGACAGATGGATGGATGGACGGACAGAGGCAGTAGAGCGGGGCTCAGACTTGGCGATGGATGAATGGATGGATATAGGCAGTAGAGTGGGATTCAGACCCGGCAGTGGATGGATGGATGGATGATCAGTAAGGCACAGGGAGACATGTGGCCTGCCCGTGGGACCTTGGCTGGTGTGGTGGGACCAGCAGTGCCTGTAACCTGTGAGGGAGGCATGGGCAGAGTGGAGGGAGCTAGTGCGGGATAGGGTGAGCTGAGCCCCACAGGGAGCTGGGGAGACAGCAGATGGTTTGGAATTAATGTGACTTAGCAGTGGCCTTGCCCCTGGTTACGTGTCATTTGTGAGCACACCACCACTGGGTGTCATGTTATGACTGGGTGCATTTCCAATGACACAAGGCCAATGTGATCATTCACAAATGACCCTGTGCTGAGAACTGTTCACCCTCCCATTTGCCAAATGCTTATGATGGCTGTCCCTTGCACTCTGTGGGGCTGCTCCAAGGTCACTGCACCCCTCCCTGTATCCTGTGGGGCTGCTGCTGGGGCTTAGGACTCTGAGAAGTCACCACTCCCTGCATTCCTGCTCATTCCTCACAAGCCCCACAAGGGCCACTATGTCCCCCTGTATCCTGGGGGACCGAGCTTCTCCTCTACCTCCGTGCCACTCAGCACAGGGCTGCAGGGCCAGCCCAGGCTCCCCCATGGCTGAGAGCAGCAATCAGCTCTCCCTCCAGAAGTACATCAGAGCCTTTTGTGTGCTAGGAAGGCCCTTCAGGAAGCAGGGGAGGTGTAGGCAGAGAGATAAATGTTAGCAGGGGATGGCTGGAAAGGACAGTGCTCAGCAGCCAGAGGGATGGCTGTACAGCAGAATTCCAAGTGGCAGTGACAGCCCAGTGGCACTGCTGGCCCAGCTTACTGAACAGAGACAGAAGGACGGACACATCTTCTGAGTGCTACTGATATGCCCATGGACCTAGCACCCAGGCCTGCAGAGCTGCCAGGCAGCCGGCATTGCCAGGCTGCCAACTAGGGCTGCCAACTTTCTACTTGCACAAAACCGAACACCCTTGCCCCGACCCTCCTCTGAGGCCCCGTCCATGCCCCGCCTATTCTCTGAGGCTGCGCCCCCGTTCACGCCATTCCCCCTCCCTCTGTCACTCACTCTCCCCACCTTCACTCACTCACTCATTTTCACCAGGCTGGCTCAGAGAATGGAGGTGTGGGAGGGGATGAGGATTCCGGCTGGGGGTGCGGGCTCTGGGGTGTGACTGGGGATGAGGGATTTGGGGTACAGGAGGGTGCTCTGGGCTGGGACCTAGGGATTTCGAGGGTGGGAGGGGGATCGGGGCTGGGGCAGGGGTTGGGGCATGGGGGGGAGTGAGGGCTCCAGCTGGGGTTGCGGGCTCTGGGGTGGGACTAAGGGGTTTGGAGGAAAGGAGGGGGATCAGGACTGGGGCTGAGGTAGGGGATTGGGGCCTGGGAGGAGGTAAGGAGTGCAGGCTCTGGGCCGACTTACCTTAAGCAGCTCCCGGAAACAGCGGCATATCCCTCCTCTGGCTCCTAGGTGGAGGCGCTGCCAAGCGGCTCTGCGCACTGCTCCATCTGCAGGTACCACCCCCAGAGCTCCCACTGGCCATGGTTCCTGGCCAATGGGAGCTGTGGGGGAGGTGCTTGGGGCAGGGACAGCATGCAGAGTCCCTGGGCTGCCCCAACCCATAGGAGTCAGAGTGGGGACATGCCAGTTGCTTCCCAGGAGCCGCACGGATCGGAGGCTAGCAGGGAGCCCGTTAACGGGCTGGTCAGTGGTGCTGATCGGAGCCACCAGGATCCCTTTTTGCCCAGGTGTTCCAGTTAAAAAACAGACCTGGTCTCCCTACTGCCACCCAGCACTGTCCAGGAGCCACCATGCGCACCACCTCCCATGACCCACTGTGGACACAGACCTTGGGAAGTTCTACCTCAAGGGTTTGACAAACAGCAGCCCCATGGCTCCTGATTGGCTCCCTGCCCTACATAAATCCAAGGGGCGTTATAGGAATGTGTAGGCAACAGTGGGGGTCTCCTGTAGTTGCCATGACCCATCCTCTCTTGCATGCCTGGCTTGACCTGGGCTTCACTTCCTGCCTCGGACTCTGACCCCTGATATCGTCCCTAGCCTGGACTTGGCTACAAACTCCTCTGCTACTCCCAGCCTTTGCCTTGCCCCACTCTGACCCTTGGCCATGTGTGCCCTTGTTGGGATCTTGCCAGCCCCTGCCAGAGGTGCCTGGCCAACCCTCCCAGAGTCTAGCACAGAGGGCAGAGCACATCAGACCCATGGCCAGCATTGGTACCCACATCACATGCTCCTGTGCATGCCGGGCCCCTGATTACTGGCTTGCCTCACAGCGGATAGCTAGTGCGGTTGGGACTATATGGCCGGACCTCAGCTGTGCTGATTAGAACTGATTCCAATGGAGTTGTGCCAATTGACACCAGCTGAGGATCTGGCCCCTGGTGTCTCCAGCCTGTTCAGGTTACACCCTGCCTGGGTACAGCAGTGAACTTTGTCATACTGGTGACCATACTGTTAGATGCAAGTGCTGCTCCTACAAGCATCCTCCATGCCCTCCCACCCCCTCTCTCATGAAAATGGGGCGTGGAGATCAGTGTGTTAGCTCTGAGATGCATGTGTGGCTCCCTCCTCACAAAGATCTCCCTGCCCCCACACCTACCCACCTGCTACTCACCCTGGCTATAAAAGGTGGCTACCCACCACTCTCCTCATGTCTAGACATATCTCATGCCTTCCCTTGTGTCTTCTCCCAGCTAACAGACTTTGGGTCAGATCCCTGGCTGGTGTAAATCAGTGGAGCTCCTCTGAAGCCAATGGAGTTGCACCAACGTACACCAGCTGAGGATCCGGCTCACGATTTGTCATCTATGAGCACACAAATATTTCCAAACAGCTTGGGCAGAATCCCCAAGTTTAGTTAGACTTGTGCATGTCCCTACGGGGAGGGCAGGGCCTGCTGGGACTCCTGGAACTGAGGTCGGGACCATCTCCGTCCCATGGAGCAGAGGCAAGACTGAGACTGCCTGTGCTTCACGCAACAGAGTCTCATGAAAGGGAGTTTGCAATCTTCAGGGCCTCCGAGGGGTGGAGACTGGGAAATCCCTCCCCCGCTGGAACTTGGTGTCTTCCAGAGGGAAGAGATTCTTGCTCTTTGATCAGATGTCAGGATCTTTGCTGCATACAGCTTTCCCCATCTAACGCCTACCCCCAGCACCTCCAAACCCACACACAGCCTCTTTCCTTTACCTTGCTCTCCAGTGGGCACCTCACACACCCCTGCTTACCCAAGAGATACGTTTAGCTCACTGTGCTCATCCCCACACCTAGAGCCCCACTAAGTGAAACTCACATGCAGCCCATCTCATTTGAGTTCTCTCCTTGGCCTCTCAATGAACCAGTTAGGATCCGGAAACTAACCCACTAAAGCAGTCAGGCATGGCCTCTCCATGATGGCAGGGCTGGCTCGTTAGCACGGAATCTGGAGGGCTGGCAAGCTGCGGCCCTCGCTCTGAACTTTGCATGGCAATTAGCTGCCATTTCTGGTTCACCTCCTCGGTATTCAGCGTCACATGTGTGCACTCAATTAAAGATCCCGGGCCGAAAGGCCGTGGCAGGCTGGTCATTATGCTGCGGGGGCAGAGGGAGTGGGAGCTAGTTTCATGGGAAAGTTTAATGAAGTGGAATCTACCTTCCCAGACAAATGCTTTCAGGGATTTCCTGCCCCCAGAAATGCCACTCTGTTCAATCACTTCCAAATTATTGTGTGAGGAACCAGATGAAACCTCTTCAGATCTGACGTGACCATCATGCCTCACCCACGCAGTTATTAACAGACAGATAATAGATCCCAACCCCCACTTCACTCCTGCCCCCATCACCCCACTCACTACTCTCCCAGAGCAGAGGACAGGACCCTAGCACCATGCAGCACAGCACTCACAGTATGCTAACCATATCCCTAGCCCAGTTATAGATCTACTCTGCAATGGCCAGAGGGAATGTGGGCTAGTGGTTCGACTGAGAATCCAGATGCCAGGGGTCTATTCCTGGCTCTGACTTACAGTATGACTTTGGGCAAGCTACTTAACTGCCTCCGTGCCTCAGTTTCTCCCTCTGCCCTGGAAATAATATCACTCACTTACTTTGCAGGTGGGGGGGGGGAAGATTCAATTCACTATTGTTTGTGAAGTGTTCTGGGGTGGAGGAAAGGAAGTATAGAGGGTGAACCTTGAAGGGGACATGAAAACCTAACTCCTATCTCTGCTCCTCACTATCATTATCAATGGACTCCCAATCCACTTGTGCTATCTGGTACCCCTTAATATAAAGGCCCAAAGATTTATTACTGTGAAGGCTTGTTCTTCTGTATTCTCACACATGCCTTTGGGGGAGAGGATCCATAAAAGTGAGACACCAAGACCCACTCACTTTGGCCCATTTCTGTCTCCCAAGGAGGATTGGTGAATGACCAGGTTTAGCACCAAAGAGCCGATATCATTCTTCTCTACCTCTTCATTCTTCTGCCATCCCACCTTGTGCTCTGAGACCTCATAAATCCTAGGTGGGGTGTCAGGAAAGCCTGCCAGCCCATGTGTGTGGAGTTACAGTCTCCAGCGTTGCTGGCTACAGTCCTGGATTCTAGTTTTGTCTCGTTAGATGCTACCAGGGGCCTCCACCTTGCCCTTAACCAGAGGTGAAAGTAAGCCGGACAGTCTGGTCCGGCTTACCAGTAAGAAAGTTGGTAAACAGCCTACCATACTGGCAGGGCCGCTGATGCAGGGGGGGAAAAAGGGGCAGCTGCCCCGGGGACCAGCGATTTAAAAGGGCCTGGGGCTCCCAGCAGCTGCCCTGGGGCTCTGGCGGCGATTTAAAGGGCCCGGGGCTCTGGGCACCGCTGCTGCTACTGTGTCAGCTGCTGAAGCCCCGGGCCCTTTAAATTGCCCCCAGAGCCCCGGGTGGCACTGGTCTGGCTGCACTGAAGAGTTGGCTGGGGGAGTCTGGCCCCAGCTCCACCCCTTCCGCCTGAGGCCACACCCCTTCCAGGGGCCCAGAGCACCTCCCACACACACACTTTGCCCAGGACCCCGGCCGCCCTGCATACCAGTAAGTCCGTTAAGTTACTTTCACCCCTGCCCTTAACTTCCAGCATCATGTACTCATGCGGCTGTTCAGTAGGGTCAGGGCCTGGCCAGCACTGCTAGTGGACTGAATAGATTAGTTGAGCGAGACTCTCAAATCTCAGACTTGCCCTTCCTTAAGGACTGTGACCCTGTGCTCCAAAGGGGCCCCCAGCTGTCTGGCCGATCTGCCAGCTGAGATGTGATAGTGCTGCAAGGTTTAACCATAAACCTTCCCTGGACAGCACCAAATTATTCCTGAAACCCAGACAAGAGCCTATTATCTGGGCAGCTGCCTGGAATTTCCTATCAGACCCTGTTCCAGTCATTCACTCAGCCCCGTTTTGTTCAGCATCTGAGGTGGGGCATTGTATGCAGAAGCTGTCTTGTCAGCTGAAGACTTTGGGAGCCATTCAGCACTAGGCCTGACTACCCAATACATATTCCAGAAGGCCCACCCATCTCTTACTTAAACAGACTTTACTGCCTCAGTGGAACCAGTGAGGATGTCAGACCGGCACCGATGGATCAGATGGATCCTAAGCAACCTTTTAGCCCATAAGGTCAAAATTCCTGCTATTGCTCTTCTTGAATCACCTCAACCCATTCCATGTCCTCTCTCTTTCCCATTGTTCTTTGTCTGTGGTCTGATCAGCTCCAAGCTCAGCCATGAACTGCATCCAACAGTGGTGGACAAACCCATTGCTGTCACTCCTTGTTTCTCCAGAAATCACCAGCAATGAACTAGCTAGCAGTGCTAAAATTTGATGTGTATAATTAGGTTTCAGAATGAATGCTGGGCAGTTCGTGCCCCACAAACTTGTTAATTCTGTGATGGTGTGGCTACTGCACATTTGAGAGAGAAGAGGGGAAGGAGGTCCAGATGATCTGGATATGGAGTGAGCATACGTAGATGGCAACCATGGCAATAGCGGGAGGGGGAATGCAGCCCCTGAAACACCACGGCCAGCCATGTGGCACAGTAGCCTGAATCATGGGGGAAGCACCCGGGACTGTAAGCCGATAACAGGATTTTATAATTCCAGAGGTTTCAGGGTCAAGAAGGGCAGCAGGGAGGTCAAGTGCAAGAGGTCAGGGCTTCAGTAAAGCAAAAGGGAATATGTGGCAAGCAGGCATCAGGTCTCCTGACAGAATGGGCCACTTGAGCTGTGATGACGGTTTACATTTGGATGATGGCAGCTCTTAAAGGGACAGTGCTCCTTTTCCCACCAGGAAAAATGCATATTAATAGGTCAATCTGTCACGTTGGCTCTGTCCTCTGTTGGAACTTCTTTAATTTGGGGATCAGCTGCCAGGAAGGGTGCAGAAAGGGGCCAGCTTTTTTGTTCAGCTGGTCAAAACTCCTCTGGAGTAGCAGGAAGCGACCCATGTTTTGAAGAAGGATGGATGCTGCATTTGCAGTAGCTCCACAGAGTAAGTTACTCTGGATAATCCACACACCATGCTCTGAGAGTCGCCGTGCTCAGGGAAAGCACTCCGCTCTGCAAGGCACAATAACCTAGCACAGAACAGCCTCCTGGCCCAGGACTGCCTCATTAGCCACAGCCAGGTGTTTCATACTGAATGGCATCTGGGAGACCTTGGACAGATCAAATCTCACCCCACAGGCTCCTGAAAACCAGAGTCCATTCCAAGTGGGCTCCAAAAGCCAGTTCAGGATCCACCTCTCTCTGTGCATCCAGGACTCCATCTTTCTCTGGCTCACCAGGTCCCTGTCTTTGCTTCATGCTACAGAGCTGGGGATGGCTCTAGCTCCACACCAGTGCCCAAGCTGTCCCAAGAGGAAGGGCCTCTGTGGAGGACTCAGGGCATGTGGCAGCATAAGAAAGCCAGAAATGGAAATACCCACGCAGTCCCTAAGCAAGTGAGCACCTCTGTCCTGTCTCTAGGGTGATAGGAATAGACACTGCTGACAAATGGACCAAGGGGAACAGCGGCCAAGAGCAGTGTGTGGATCTCACCTGCTTCTGGCAGATTGCTGAGGGCCAGCATCTCTCTCACCCCTTGCTGACACTTGTGTTGCTTGTGACACCAATGTTTCCCCAAAGTGAATTTAAGAGGCTGTGGGGATGCACTTCATAATCTCACACAATACAAGCTGCTGGGGATCTCAGCCCCATCTCTCCTGGTCCTGGGAGAAGCCTGAGGTGGAGAGGACCTGGTACCCCTGCCAGCTCTGTCCCAGGAGATCAGCACAGGAAGCCCAGCCAGCCAGCTTCACAGGTGACAATTCCACTCTCATCCACTCCTACATCCCAGCCCACACTCCATTTCCCAGCTCCTGGCCTCTCAGTCAGAAAGACAATCAGCAGAACTCTTCAACATTTTTCAATTTAATTTTTTTTCCTTAGACAAAAATTGTTTTCATCTGAAATTTTCAATTTTTTCCCAATGAAAAAACACCCCCTCAAACTCCTCCCCCCATCTGAAAATAACATAAATTTTCTGTTTCTTTCAAGATTTTCCACAGAAAATGCTCACCCTTTTCCAACTGGCTCTGATGATCCATCATGCTGAATTGAGTGGCTGTTTGGTATAGGTATGTGCATTAGAAATAACCTTGTGGAACTCATTGCCAGAGGATGGTGTGAAGGCCAAAAGTATAACTGGGATCAAAAAAGAACTAGTGAAGTTCCTGAAGGCTAGGTCCACCAATGGCTGTTAGCCAAGAGAGTCAGGGGTGCAACCCCATGCTTCGGTTGTCCCTAAACCTCTGACTGCTAGAAGCTGGGGCTGGACACCAGAGGATGGATCACTTGATAATTGCCCTGTTCTGTTCATTCTCTCTGAAGCGTCTGATGCTGGCCACTGTCATAGGCAGGATACTGGGCTAGATGGGCCATTTGTCTGACCCCGTATGGCTGTTCTTATGTTCTTTAAAGGATTCCAGTAAAGTCATTTCATGGGTGCCCCAGGGCAGGATTTGAACCCAGGCCTCTGGAGATAAAAGGCTGGTTTACTAACCCCCTAGATTACACAATCCCTTAGGAGTGAGATTCTTATATTGGCATCGCTGTGCTGATGAGTCACTCACCTTATAGCCGATAGCTTTATAATTAAGCTCATTAGTGCCCTACAATAAACAACATATGTTCCAGGAACAGGCTGCACTCCTAGGACATCTGTTGTGTGTCCTGCAGCTCCTAGGACAGGCAGGGCTCTAGGCTGCAGAACGTGCATGGTAATCCGGCACTACTTTTTTACAGCTGAGGTTGAAGTATCCGTTAATCTCTGATGCTGAGGAGGAATCTAGGTCTTGGTGCCATGAGGTTAGAAGCAAATGGCAGGTTCTGTGCTGCCCCGAGATGCCAGCCATTTCCCCTAGGCATTCACTGATCCTTTTGGAGGATCTGGTACACACACACACACACAAAAGAGGCAGTTTGGGACAGGAAGTGAAGTAAAAGTCTGCATCCAATTGAATCTGCTGGAGGAAGGAAGAGGAGAAGAGCAGGAATTCAGCCAGGTCACCAGAACTGAGACCCCTGCACTCGCAAGCAGGATCTGGGGATCATTGGAACTTGACCACTCCAGCAACAGCCCTGCACCCCCTTAGCTGCATGTGCTGATGCCCCCTGACTCTGCCAAACTGTATGAATCCCTGTTGGATCTACTGGTGTGTCCCCCGCCCAGCCTGCCTGTCCACATATCTGTACTGTTTTGTCCAGTCCCCCGCCCATGACACCTCTCCGTATATCTGCCCTGGTCCCTGCTCCCTGCTCCCCTGCACCGCCCATCCGCACAACTATCTGCCAGCCGTGAGATCTGACCTCTAACCCTGAAGAACAGAAAAGCATATTGTGGCCTCAGTTAATGATGCTTGGACCCAGTTCAGCAGGGGCTGCTTCAGAGAGCAGAGCAGGTCGCTGGCAGAACAAAAAGCTATGTGTTGCCAACACAGGCCGTTCTTCCTCCCCCTTAAAGAGAGTCCTGGACTTCTAACCCTGCAGCTTGGGCTGTTTTCCTGACCCCAGTGGGAGCGCTGATCTCTAAACCCTAACATTAGTCTTGTGGTTTCTCCTCTGACCTGAGCTGGCTCCTGGACTCTGTAACTCTGTCATCACCAGCTAACACAATGGCCCCCTCTCTGCATATCCTTCCTTGGGTCATTTGATATCACAGCACATGGGGCTGGAGGGGTCTCTCCCCGGTCACACACAGACAGCCCCTGGCGTTTCTCTGATCACGGGCCACTTGGCTTGCCCTTATGCTGGGCCAACGTGCTTCAGGTGTTCTGTGTCAACAGGTGGCCTGGCTATCAAGTCAGGGTAGGTGGTTGGTGATTTACAGTGCTGGGTGACTTACAGCACTCTCCATACATGCATTTCTGTGCCCACAACCTGTCATTGCTCCAGGACCATGTCATTAAGCCTGAAAGATCTACCAAGCTATTCTCCTACCTCCCCATCTAGCTACAACCTGCTGATAACCCCCTCCACTATCCCCAGATACTTCCTGGTGTTTTCAGTGAACGGCTGTAGCTGACCTCCGTTTGGAATGATTCCGAGGGCTGTGCTAGTGAGACCAGCTCTATTGAGGGAGGGGGCAGGGAGAGATCAGTCCTGGAGTCCCAACATCTTTTGCATTATCAGCCCATGCTGCACTGCAGCCTCAGTTCCCCTGGTAGTGCCGCCTCTGGGCACAGGGGGTCTGAGGCAGTAGTGCCCCAGCAAGCCTTTCACACACTGATGCCAAAGCTGGTAGCAGCCACCAAATCTTTAAGGTGAGGTGAGCCAAGCCCAGTGAGAACTCTTGACGCACCTACTTCATAACATTGAGCCAAGTATCAGAGGGATAGCTGTGTTAGTCTATATCCACCAAAACAACGAGAAGTCCGGTGGCGCCCTAAAGACTAACAGATTTATTTGGGCATAAACTGTGATGTTATTGACATAAACTGTGACTGTAGAGATCATTGTTGCAACCACTGATATATATTTGCAGCAACTATTGTAAAAAAAGGTTGTCATGTGAGGTGTCTATGACAAGGTTATGATTTTCTGGTAATGATTATGCTATCTGCAGGCATGTATCATTTTTGTATTTAAAGTTATAAGTATTGGCTCTATCCTGTCTGTATTTCAAACTTGTGCTATGCTTCTGGGTGACACCTCAGAAAATTTGATGTCAGCACTGCCTAGCCTGCTTGATGGTCCATTAAGGACCATCAGCTATACAACTGACCCATTGAGAGAAGACAGATACACCTTGTGACTCAGCAAGGCATGCAGGGACATGTCTATAGACAGAACTCTAAGG
Source organism: Dermochelys coriacea (assembly GCF_009764565.3). Taxonomy (NCBI): domain Eukaryota; kingdom Metazoa; phylum Chordata; order Testudines; family Dermochelyidae; genus Dermochelys; species Dermochelys coriacea. The sequence continues at coordinate 49,543,387 of NC_050074.1, forward strand.
TTTTTCCATGCCATGTGCTGGGTGGCTTGTGGCTGGAACAAAGAAAGCACAAGCCACATGGCAAAAGGACTATAAAAGGCAGCAGCATCATCTCCATTTTGTCTTCAATCCTGCTTCTTACCTCTGCAGGAACCTTGCTACAAACTGAAGCTCTGAACAAAGGACTGAATGACCCATCCCAGCTGTGGATGTGCTCCAGAGACTTGATTTAAACCTGCAGTTTATTCCATCACTGTTACAAGTCTGAACCAAGAACTTTGCCATTACTGTATGTAATTGATTCCATTTAACCAATTTTAGCTCTCATCTATATTTCTTTCTTTTTATGAATAAACTTTTAGATTTTAGATTCTAAAGGATTGGCAACAGCATAATTTTTGGGTAAGATCTCACTTGTATATAGACCTCGGTCTGAGGCTTGGTCCTTTGGGATCGAGAGAACCTTTTTTCTTGTACTGGGGCATTGGTTTTCATAACCATTTGTCCCCGTAACGAGTGGCACTGGTGGTAATACTGGGAAACTGTAAGGGAATTGCTTGTATGACTTCTGGTTAAACAGTGGGGTGAGACCGAAGTCCCCTCTATTTGGCTGGTTTGATGTGCCTTAATGGTAAAGGAAACCCAGCCTTGGGCCGTAACTGCCCTGCTCTAAGCAATTCATCCTGAATTGATATTCTCAGTTGTGTCCCACCAGAGGCAGCATCATTACGTAAGCTTTCATGGGTATGCCCAAATAAATCTGTTAGTCTTTAAGGTGCCACCGGACTCCTCATTGTTTTCATAACATTGAGTCGCTACAACCAATAAAATTGTTGCATACAAATTAGATACACAGGAAGCGTGGTGAATGGTTGAGCTACCTCTGATGACACAATGGCCTCAATCATTAATAACTTACTTTAATTGTGTGTTTGCTGGGAGGGAGCCTGAGTGAGTGTCTGATTGGCTGCTAGCCTGCAGGGGGCGGGCATTAGGGTGTCTGTGTGTTTGCGTCAGGGAAGCCTGGCTGTTTAAAAATAGCCGGAGCCTCCCGAACCAGCTGAGCGGCAGCGAACCAGCGGAGCAGCGGGGACAGCAGAGCAGCTCACAGCAGGAGTTTGCCTGGGAGTTCGCCTGGAGTGAGCCCAGTGAGGCTTACATCTTGCCAACGTCTCTGAGGAAGCTCCATAGTAGGTAGGTGATATGGAAGGGGGGAATTCAGCTGTTGTGACCTGCACTGGATGTGCCATGTTTGTCTTTCTTCCACAGGACAGAAGCGACTTTGTCTGTACAAAGTGCAAGCTGGTCTCCATATTGGAAGAGAAGATTGAAGGTCTGGAGCAACAGGTAACGACCCTGCGTTGTATACGAGAGACTGAGGATTTTCTGGACCAAACTCAGGATAGCCTTCTAGGGGCACAAAGCTCTAAAGATGTAGAGCAGGTTGCACAGAGGAGCCAAGAGGCCAGTGAAGAAGCTTGGCAACATGTGACCTCCAGAAGAGGTAAGCGGAATGTCCGGGTTCCAGTAACACAGACACAGGTAACTAACCGCTTTCATGTTCTCTCCACAGGTACCAATGCGGAGAGTGGACCAGATGATATGTCTGGGGGGAGAAAGCAGAAGGAGACTCCGCTGGTTGGGAGGCATGAGATGCGATGTCCTGAGGTTGGAGGTTCCACGACCACCACTCCCAGAGGAGAAGGCGGGTGGTGGTGGTCGGGGACTCTCTCCTCCGGGGGACTGAGTCATCTATCTGCCACCCTGACCGGGAAAACCGAGAAGTCTGCTGCTTGCCAGGGGCTAAGATTCGTGATGTGACGGAGAGACTGCCGAGACTCATCAAGCCCTCGGATCGCTACCCCTTCCTGCTTCTCCACGTGGGCACCAATGATACTGCCAAGAATGACCTTGAGCGGATCACTGCGGACTATGTGGCTCTGGGAAGAAGGATAAAGGAGTTGGAGGCGCAAGTGGTGTTCTCGTCCATCCTCCCCGTGGAAGGAAAAGGCCTGGGTAGGGACCGTCGAATCGTGGAGGTCAACGAATGGCTACGCAGGTGGTGTCGGAGAGAGGCTTTGGATTCTTTGACCATGGGATGGTGTTCCATGAAGGAGGAGTGCTGGGCAGAGACGGGCTCCATCTTACGAAGAGAGGGAAGAACATCTTTGCCAGCAGGCTGGCTAACCTAGTGAGGAGGGCTTTAAACTAGGTTCACCGGGGGAAGGAGACCAAAGCCCTGAGGTAAGTGGGAAAGCGGGATACCGGGAGGAAGCACAGGCAGGAAGGTCTGTGAGGGGAGGGCTCCTGCCTCATACTGGGAATGAGGGGCGATCAACAGGTTATCTCAAGTGCTTATATACAAATGCACAAAGCCTTGGAAACAAGCAGGGAGAACTGGAGGTCCTGGTGATGTCAAGGAATTATGACGTGATTGGAATAACAGAGACTTGGTGGGATAACTCACATGACTGGAGTACAGTCATGGATGGTTATAAACTGTTCAGGAAGGACAGGCAGGGCAGAAAAGGTGGGGGAGTAGCACTGTATGTAAGGGAGCAGTATGACTGCTCAGAGCTCCGGTACGAAACTGTGGAAAAACCTGAGTGTCTCTGGATTAAGTTTAGAAGTGTGTGCAACAAGAGTGATGTCATGGTGGGAGTCTGCTATAGACCACCGGACCAGGGGGATGAGGTGGATGAGGCTTTCTTCCGGCAACTCACGGAAGCTACTAGATCGCATGCCCTGATTCTCATGGGTGACTTTAATTTTCCTGATATCTGCTGGGAGAGCAATACAGCGGTGCATAGACAATCCAGGAAGTTTTTGGAAAGCGTAGGGGACAATTTCCTGGTGCAAGTGCTAGGGGAGCCAACTAGGGGGAGCGCTTTTCTTGACCTGCTGCTCACAAACCGGGTAGAATTAGTGGGGGAAGCAAAAGTGGATGGGAATCTGGGAGGCAGTGACCATGAGTTGGTTGAGTTCAGGATCCTGACGCAGGGAAGAAAGGTAAGCAGCAGGATACGGACCCTGGACTTCAGGAAAGCAGACTTTGACTCCCTCAGGGAACAGATGGCCAGGATCCCCTGGGGGACTAACATGAAAGGGAAGGGAGTCCAGGAGAGCTGGCTGTATTTCAAGGAATCCCTGTTGAGGTTACAGGGACAAACCATCCCGATGAGTCGAAAGAATAGTAAATATGGCAGGCGACCAGCTTGGCTTAATGGTGAAATCCTAGCGGATCTTAAACATAAAAAGAAGCTTACAAGAAGTGGAAGCTTGGACATATGACCAGGGAAGAGTATAAAAATATTGCTCGGGCATGTAGGAAAGATATCAGGAGGGCCAAATCGCACCTGGAGCTGCAGCTAGCAAGAGATGTCAAGAGTAACAAGAAGGGTTTCTTCAGGTATGTTGGCAACAAGAAGAAAGCCAAGGAAAGTGTGGGCCCCTTACTGAATGAGGGAGGCAAGCTAGTGACAGAGGATGTGGAAAAAGCTAATGTACTCAATGCTTTTTTTGCCTCTGTTTTCACTAACAAGGTCAGCTCCCAGACTGCTGTGCTGGGCAACACAAAATGGGGAAGAGATGGCCAGCCCTCTGTAGAGATAGAGGTGGTTAGGGACTATTTAGAAAAGCTGGACGTGCACAAGTCCATGGGGCCGGACGAATTGCATCCGAGAGTGCTGAAGGAATTGGCGGCTGTGATTGCAGAGCCCTTGGCCATTATCTTTGAAAACTCGTGGCGAACGGGGGAAGTCCCGGATGACTGGAAAAAGGCTAATGTAGTGCCCATCTTTAAAAAAGGGAAGAAGGAGGATCCTGGGAACTACAGGCCGGTCAGCCTCACCTCAGTCCCTGGAAAAATCATGGAGCAGGTCCTCAAAGAATCAATCCTGAAGCACTTAGAGGAGAGGAAAGTGATCAGGAACAGTCAGCATGGATTCACCAAGGGAAGGTCATGCCTGACTAATCTAATCGCCTTTTATGATGAGATTACTGGTTCTGTGGATGAAGGGAAAGCAGTGGATGTATTGTTTCTTGACTTTAGCAAAGCTTTTGACACGGTCTCCCACAGCATTCTTGTCAGCAAGTTAAGGAAGTATGGGCTGGATGAATGCACTATAAGGTGGGTAGAAAGCTGGCTAGATTGTCGGGCTCAACGGGTAGTGATCAATGGCTCCATGTCTAGTTGGCAGCCGGTGTCAAGTGGAGTGCCCCAGGGGTCGGTCCTGGGGCCCGTTTTGTTCAATATCTTCATAAATGATCTGGAGGATGGTGTGGATTGCACTCTCAGCAAATTTGCGGATGATACTAAACTGGGAGGAGTGGTAGATAACGCTGGAGGGGAGGGATAGGATACAGAAGGACCTAGACAAATTGGAGGATGGGCCAAAAGAAATCTAATGAGGTTCAATAAGGATAAATGCAGGGTCCTGCACTTAGGATGGAAGAATCCAATGCACCGCTACAGACTAGGGACCGAATGGCTCGGCAGCAGTTCTGCGGAAAAGGACCTAGGGGTGACAGTGGACGAGAAGCTGGATATGAGTCAGCAGTGTGCCCTTGTTGCCAAGAAGGCCAATGGCATTTTGGGTTGTATAAGTAGGGGCATAGCGAGCAGATCGAGGGACGTGATCGTTCCCCTCTATTCGACACTGGTGAGGCCTCATCTGGAGTACTGTGTCCAGTTTTGGGCCCCACACTACAGGAAGGATGTGGATAAATTGGAAAGAGTACAACGAAGGGCAACGAAAATGATTAGGGGTCTAGAGCACATGACTTATGAGGAGAGGCTGAGGGAGCTGGGATTGTTTAGTCTGCAGAAGAGAAGAATGAGGGGGGGATTTGATAGCTGCTTTCAACTACCTGAAAGGGGGTTTCAAAGAGGATGGCTCTAGACTGTTCTCAATGGTAGCAGATGACAGAACGAGGAGTAATGGTCTCAAGTTGCAATGGGGGAGGTTTAGATTGGATATTAGGAAAAACTTTTTCACTAAGAGGGTGGTGAAACACTGGAATGCGTTACCTAGGGAGGTGGTAGAATCTCCTTCCTTAGAGGTTTTTAAGGTCAGGCTTGACAAAGCCCTAGCTGGGATGATTTAACTGGGACTTGGTCCTGCTTTGAGCAGGGGGTTGGACTAGATGACCTTCTGGGGTCCCTTCCAACCCTGATATTCTATGATTCTATGATTCTAATTACAACTTAATTTCTTCTGATGTAGCCTACACACAAGGTTTCAATTAACTTTATCCAGGTGGCAAGTTTGAAGAGTCCGTGTTAGTCTATCATTAAGATAATTCAGGACAAAGAGAAGCCTGAGGTAGATGCTACATTTCTTTAAAGTTTTAGTTCATTTTAAGTCATAAAGTACTGAACAGATTTACTGGCAAATTCTCAGAAAATTCCCTCTTTGTCCAAAGCATAAGTGCTGTACGGCTGAGGAGGATACACAGTATTCTTCATACCAAATGAAAAGGATGAATCCCTGCTTTAAGTGCAAAACTTAAAGGTCTTTATACTCCTAACACCCAATTGATTTCAACCTTTGTGGCTCTGGGTCCACAGAGCCTTGCTTTTTAAGGTCTTCTCTCCCACCTCAAGCGTTGCTTCTCTGTGCTGATAGGTTAAATCCACCCTACTGGAATGGGAGCTGGTGGTCCCAGGCAGTCCCTAAGAGCTCACACCCAATGCCTAGTGCACGAAACCATCCTCTCCGTTATGGTGCTCACTGGAGGACCCTGGGGCTAGAATGGATTGTGGCTCTCAGGAGAAAGGATGGAGAATGAAAGGAAGGCAGCGCTCAGAACCCCCATGCTGTCTGGCCTAATTTGGACCAGATATCAGCGCTCAGAAAAATCTGAGCTGTTTATGGGGATTAACTCCATCTCCACTCACCCTGGGCCAGAGCTGCAGTGTCACCACTGGATCCACATCTCACCAAGGACTGGGGTTGTGGTTAGACCCATCTGTGCCAAGTACTGACTTCAATTAACTACAGACACCTGCAGCTGAATGACTCGCCTGAACCTTGAGCACGATTCGTTCCCTAAAATATCGGGCTGCCCTCACGTCTGTCTCTGATCTATCTACCCATCATCCATCTCACTCAGTGACATCATTCATGCTAGGGAATGTTCATCTACCGATCTACCACACTTCCACCCTATCAGCATAATTCACATCTATCAATCGACACACCATAATCCATACCTATCTAGTCAGATCCCTCACCCTGGCACCATAACCCATATCTAGCTAGCTAAGGTGCTGAGGACCCAGAATTCCCATTGAAGTAAACTGGATTTACCAGGGAGATTTTCTAATTCGTCTGTGCCCATCACCCTGGTATCTGAGCACTTACCCAAGACAAGGGCTCTGAACACACAAGGCTGCACCAGGCTGCTGGGTTCGGAAATTCTCTTCCTTATGGAGCACTAGCTCTGTTTTCATGGCACAGATCTGTTGCTTTCACAGGGCAATCCCTGTTGTGCTGGATAGTTGGTGGCTGGGGACAGGGTGTGTGTGGGAGGGTGGGGAGTAATTCTGCATCATAGGTGTTTCTCCTCTGTTGCCTGTTCAACATGGCACCATTGTATGTCCCTCTCTGGTTGTCTGCACTGACAGGGTGTCCCTCAAACTGCTCTCTCTCTATCCCCCGCCATGCGCTCCCATCAGCCACAGCCACACTGAGCCAGCCCCATCTCTCCAGAGCTGCCTCCCACCCCTCCATGTTGCAGAGCCTCATTATCTCTGAGATCCCACCTTGCCAAAGGCAGAGTCGGAGAGGGCGCTGTGTCCCTCGGGAGAGGCAAGCCAAGCGATAGCAAAATCAAAGTGAAGAGAGGAAAAATTACCTTTCCTGAATTTCAAAAAGGACCACCAGTCACCAGGGTAACAGAAAGATGCATCATGTTGCTATGACAACTAGGCAACATCCAGGTTTGCCTTGTGGGCTACAGACATCAGAACGGGGATAATGGTGGGAGAAGCTGTGATCCATGGGCCATTAGCAGGGGTAAGGAGAAGCCAGTTGAGGGGACAGCAACCACCTCTAGGTTGGGTTGGCCAGCACTCCAGTCTCTTGGGTCTCTTGGGTCTGAGGCTGTTCTCAGTGTGAACTCAAGCAGGTCTCACACACACCTTGTCTCATCCTCCCTCTCTCCCTCCGTCTATTATCCCATCTACAATATCTACCCATTGAATTGTCCTCTTTTGCGCCCTCCCTCCATTGTTCTATCATTCTATCTACTGTATCAATCCAGCCGGGCTTCCTTCCTATTGCTCTCCAGTCTTCTATCTAATCTCCTTCCCTCCATCTTTCTGCCTGCCTGCCTACCGTATCTCTCCATCCAGTGTTGCTGCCTCCCTTAAGCATCCTCCAGCATTTATAAAGTGCTGGTCACCATAGCACTGAACCACGCCTTGCTAGCTCTGCCAGATGCTAGGGCTGTAGCAAGAGAAACATTCGTTCTTGGCAGCCTCAGTCTCCTTGCCCTAAGGCAGTGCTGTCACTCGCCTATTCCTTGCAGCTTCTGGGACATACTGACAAACAATCAGAGACTTAGCCCTAGCTCCCAAAAATGTCCCTGCTATGAGACATGATTCCCCTGGCAGGATTCCAAATGGGGCTGGTTCCAGCCATATTAATCACCTCAGTGCTGGAGCAGCCCCGGCCCCCACAACTATCCCTTGATATCTCCTCTGATGGACCAGCCTGGATTGCACTCTCCTCTTTGAAGCCCCCATCTCCATCAGCTCCATGATGCCTATGATCTCTGTGCATCTACCATCAGTCCCCAGGTTCATTCCACTCCTTCTTCAAGGGGAGCTGCTAATAAATGCTGGAGTTGGTGACATTGGCCACACAATCATCTATTTTTATTTCAGCACTGTACAAGGCACTAATTAAAACATCTACTGAAGTTTGTAAACTAAAGCTAGAAAAACATGGCAATGGTTGGTTGGGTTTTTTGCAAAGAGGAAGTGTGGGTGACTGACAAGAAGTTGGGAGTGGGGTAGGCTCCCTAGCGGACTCTATGTGTGACCTCAGGCATGTCCCCCTCCATGTGCCTCAGTTTCTACATCTGTGAAGTGGGGACAACAATACTGCACTTATCTGCATCAAAGGGACGTGTATAACTGCCAGCTGAGGGTCACTATAGGAGCTGTGAATTATGGATGTTAGTGCTATGAGTCCCCCAATCCTGGCTGATGAAAGTGGGGGGAAAAGTTAGCTACGCTTCTGCTACCCTCAAAATGTTCCAGGAACCAGCTCCCGAATCCTTAGCATCACCTCCACTGGCAGAGACTTAGATCTGTGAGACACAGGACGCCACTGGGAATGTCTCTTCTCATGGCCTCAGTCTTTTGTAATTGCCTCTCTCAACTTCCCATTGCTGAGTGAGATGCCCTGGGATTCCCTCTGTCACACTGCACAAAGAGCCTGGGGCTAAATACTAAGTCATTTTCATGTGCCATTGGTAGGTCCTGAAATTCAATTCTCAGTCCAGCTAGCCAGCACTCCCGATCTTGTCACATCACACAGGGATACATCGCCTGCTGTCCTAGGGACACCGTTCAGCCAAGAATAAACCTCCCAAATCTCTTTCCAAGGGATCCAGACACCTAAAGGTGATCTGGCCATTCCATTGTTGTGACTGGCCTTGCCCAGGCCCCTGGCCCACCTCATCGGAGTCGCTTTACACAGCAAGCAATCCCTTTCTTTTGAAATTTAAGCAAGGATGGTCGTGGAGGAAGAGCTTGGCATGCAATGGACTGCGCCTGAACACAGTCAACATGATTCTCAAGCGCTGGAGCAGCATCCAGCTAGAAAAACCCTGGGGAATGGAAGAGGTACTCGAGGAAGAGGAAATCACTGGTTATTGCAGCTTGTTCTTCACCTTGCACGTTGCACAATTTTATGTTCTGATTTAAAGTGAAAGGGCTCAGACTCACCGGCCTGGACAAGGCCTAGCAGAGACCTCAGGGGATTTCACCTTCCTCTGCAGCATGGCTCACCTGCGGGGATCATCCGGGCCTGTCTCACCTAATCTCACCTTTGCAGGGACTTGGGGGCACCTTGGTCTCTCCTGTTCTTGGCCTGTGGCACACAACAAGTTAGTGTCTCTCAGACTGAAAGGATATGGTCTAACAAAGCCCTTTTTGCTCAGTACAGGGTAATCTGGGGGAGATTTGATGGGCTGTGCTACACAGGAGGTCAGACTAGATGATCACCATGGTCGTGTCTGGCCCTGGAGCCCACGAACGATAATAACAGGCAATCTGAGGGTCAGGGGCCTGGACATCCACCCACTAGGAGCTGGGATGAAGCCAGCAGTTTTGATATCAGAGTCATACAGCAGGAACTTTCACTCAATGCTGAAGTGAGCGAGACTTGACCCAGTGGACTAGGGGCAAACCACCCCGTAGGTGCTTCCAGGGTTGTGAGCTTTGAGCTCCTCTGGAGAATCATAGAAGATTAGGGTTGGAAGAGACCTCAAGAGGTCATCTAGTCCAACCCCCTGCTCAAAGCAGGACCAACCCCAACCAAATCATCCCAGCCAGGGCTTTGTCAAGCTGGGCCTTAAAACTCCGTCTGAAGATGGAGTTTCCACCACCTCCCTAGGCAACCCATTCCAGTGCTTCACCAACCTCCTAGTGAAATAGTGTTTCCTAATATCCAAACTAGACCTCCCCTACCGCAACTTGAGATCATTGCTCCTTGTTCTGTCATCTGCCACCACTGAGAACAGCTGAGCTCCATCCTCTTTGGAACCTCCCTTCAGGTAGTTGAAGGCTGCTGTCAAATCCCTCCTTACTCTTCTATTCTGCAGACTAAATAACCCCAGTTCCCCCAGCCTCTCCTCATAAGTTATGTGCCCCAGCCCCTTTATCATTTCCATTGTTCTCCACTGTATTCTCTCCAATTTGTCCACATCCTTTCTGTAGTGGGGGAACAAAACTGGACGCAATACTCCAGATGCGGCTTCACCAGTGCCGAATGAGGAGAATAATCACTTCCCTTGATCTGCTGGCAATGCTCCTACTAATGCAGCCCAATATGCCATTTGCCTTCTTGGCAACAAGAACACACTGCTGACTGATATCCAGCTTCTCGTCCACTGCAATCCCCAAGTCCTTTTCTGCAGAACTGCCACTTAGCCATCCGGTAGCAGTGCGTGGGATTTTTCCATCCTAAGTGCAGGACACTTCACTTGTCCTTGTTGAACCTCATCAGATTTCTTTTGGCCCAATCCTCCAATTTGTCTAGGTCACTCTGGACCCTATCCCTACCCTCCAGCTTAGTGTCATCCATGAACTTGCTGAGGGTGCAATCCATCCCATCATCCAGATCATTAATGAAGATGTTGAACAAAATCGGCCCCAGGACTGACTCCTGGGGCACTCCACTTGATACCAGCTGCCAACTGGACATCGAGCTGTTGATCACTACCCGTTGAGGCTGACGATCTAGCCAGCTTTCTATCCACCTTACAGTCCATTCATCCAATCCATACTTCTTTAATTTGCTGGCAAGAATACTGTGGGAGACCATTTCAAAAGTCTTGCTAAAGTCAAGATATATCATGTCTACTCCTTTCCCCATATCCACAGAGCCAGTTATCTCATCATAGAAGGCAATCAGGTTGGTCAGGCATGACTTGCCCTTGGTGAATCCAGGTTGACTGTTCCTGATCACCTTCCTCTCCTCTAAGTGCTTCAAAATGGATTCCTTGAGGACCTGCTCCATGATTTTTTCATGGACTGAGGTGAGGCTGACCGCTCTGTAGTTCCCTGGATTCTCCTTCTTCCCTTTTTTAAAGAAGCTTGCTCCTGGTGTATTTTGAACATCTCAGTATGGCTGCAGCTCACACAGGATGATATAAAGCACCAACATTGTCTACACCTACAGAAGTCACACACACACCCCGGCCATGTGAATGGCAAATGACTCAGAGAGAAAGGTCCAAAATAACCCCATTGGTGCACTCCGAAAATTAGCTCTAGTCCCATCTGATTTCGCTCTCTGAATACCAAGTCCATTTCCTTGGGTCAAAGGAAATGCCAGGCTGGATCAGAACCAAGATCCACCCAACCCAGTGGCCTGTCTCTGCCTGTGGCCAGAACAAGAGGCTGTAGAGGAAGGTGCATGAAACCCCCTAGCATGTAGGATAATCTGTCCCCCTGGAAGTCTCCTCCAAAGTCAGCGATTGGTTGAAGTGCGGAACATCCTTTCAGCAGGGGGAGAACAGAGCTAGGGATCCGGACTGATGAAGTTTCTCTGTAATCGTTTTCTGTCTGATGAGGGTGGCGGTCTCAGAGAGGCCAGCAAATCCCCCCTTCATCTCTTGGGCAGTCTGGATCTGGGATATCAGTCCCTGCCTTCCTTCATCAGGGATAAAGCCCAGACGGGAAGGGCATCGTCGCTACCCTCAATTCATGCACTGTCTTCTTCAAGTCAGGCATAGACAGGAGGCTGTGGGGTCCCTTAGCTTCCAGATGTGCAAAGCCTCACACATCTGCAGATGGGCAGCATGTTCAGCTAAGACTGAAGGCCACCATTACTCAGAGTGTAGCCGGGGCTCAGGATGAGATGGTGGCAGATCTGGGCCATAAGTGATTCAGGCTAACGTTTTCAGAAGTGGCCATTGGCTTTCAGAAGTGCCCAACCTGAGACCCTTAGGTAGATTTGGTTGCAGGTGAATAATGCATTGTCCTGGAACTGGCAGGCAGTCCTTACTGGTAAAGACCACTAGCAAAAACATTGCAAAGGCCCTTCTTTCCGAGAGACACAACAGATCTTTGTGTCGGCCATTTGCCCACATGCCACTCGTGCCTCAAATCAGTGCTCACAAGCCAGGATCACTGACACTGTACATCACGCCATGGTCATGGCTACACAGGGGAAGCCGGCACAGCGGTGACTCAAACCCCCCACCCAAGGGTTCTGCCTTGCTGCTAGTGGACATGTTCCACCGCTGAATTCAACACCTGCAAAGGGCTGGAGAGAACAGCAAACAAGAGACAATCATGTGACAATGGGGTGGGACAGAACAAGAGTAGTTCTGATCATTCCAGGTGACAAGCAGCAGCAAGGGCTGGGCTCCATTCAGCTGGGCCCTGGCTCCCATCTCTGCATGCTGACCCATGCACAGGCTGGAGATGAAAACTGAATAGATTTCCTTGGCAGCTGCCATCAAGGTTGGTGGCTGGTGATGTCATGCTGTCCCCTCCCAGTGCATCTATGCATGGGCCTTGTGAGCTGCTGAGAGTTTGACATTGACAAGAATCCTGTTCCCAAAGGGGAAAATAGCTAATTATAGGGAGAGTTTGGCAAAAAATGGATTCTTTGATCCACACACCCTTCTCCTTCACCCCAAACTAGATCCCTACTATCCCAGACTTGGCTTTAGAAAACCAATTAACCAATAAGTTTTTGCTAAACCAAAACCCAACCCCTCCTGTAGCCATCACGATGGGGCATTACACTGTGGGCCTCTTCACAGTGATCCATCGGGGGACTGCTGGGTGATCACCTGCTACCTCTGTTTAATCCTTTATGTCCTTCTGCAGGGAGCTATTTAGCCTGGCAAGGTCTGAGGATCTGGTTGGGATTAGATCACATTTCAGCTGTGGATCCCAACTGTCTGAATCTCTTGGTCCTGCTTAATTAGCACCCGATCCTGCCAAGACAGCAGCACGAGGTTCCTTACTCCATTGGCGTGGGTGGGACCTGCAGTGCGAGTGAGGGACACGAAGGGGGATCAATTTGGGTGGCTGGACAACCTCCATGGGCATCTTCTCAGGGGACAGCCTGCATTATTATATCAGCATTATTCAATCAAGGGGATTTGAAGCCACTAGTCAAGCTGGATATGGCACGGGACGAGGCTGCATCTGTTAGTTACCCCAGATCATGCCCCCAACTCATGCCCATTCCATGGCCTAAGTGAAATGACCTTTGTTGGCCTTAGTCACATTCTTAGTGAACAGGTGTCCACATTGCAAAAGCCACTACTTCAACCCTCCTTCCTTCGGATCCCTGGAATGAACAAGCCACAGAGACCAAACCCCCTCTGGGTCCTACAGGTGTTATGTGTGGGTCATGGTTGAAGCCCAGGGATGGAGCTTGGTGAGGGAAGCTGTTTGTGCTGCACTCGCTCAGTGGGTAAAACACAGAGGGCAGCCATCTCTAGGGCTGTCAATCCAGGAAGATCTGAGCTGTATGAAACCCATTAATTTAAAGACAAAACCCCCTCCCTTGCAGCCTTCTCAGGCCCTGCAATTAATCTCACTCAGCATCCCTGATTGACTCCCCCTGCTCCTAGGTAAATTATTCAGGCACATCTACACCTGTCCAAATAAACCTCCTTCAAAGGCTGTGCTGAGCGTGCTTCGGCAGCTCAGTGCTGATAAGAGCCGTTTAGCTGCATCTGTATCACACAGCGATCAGCAGAGTGGGGAGAAGTTGGTGGGGAGAAAGGCTTTTTTTTTCACCCTTCCAAGCTGCAGTCAGATCAGGTGTTTTCCAGAGATACCAATTCCCTGTGGATGCAGACTCCCTGATAACAACTTGCTACAAAGCCTTCACATTTTATCCCCAATCAGCAGTAGGTCAGTGTTCAATAAATTTCATGTGGCTTCCATCAGTCTCTGACAGGAGTTGGTTGGGACTGAAATATATTACATTCTTTAGTCTGCTTTCTCGAAAAGTGGGGGTGTGCTTGGCAAAGTCAAGATTTCCAAAGGCTCCTGAGCTGGGGCACCGGAGAGCACAGTATTTTGGGTAGCCTAGTTCTCCCGGATGTTTTACCAATACCCAGTTAATTAGGGAAGGTAATGAATAATTCTTTTTCATAACACAGTCTCCTGCAGCAGATTCTGTCTGGCTCTTCTGAGTGAGAAGCACAATGGAGCTGATACTATTAGGTTCGCAGCAGAGTTATTTATACATCGGGACATTTTTCAAAGCGCTGCTTTGATGTTCTTCCACCAGCTCAGAACAAAAAGTAGTCCATCCCAAAATAAACTAAAGTAAAGTAGCAGCACTTCATTATCAGCGTTATTCAACCAGTGGGATTTGGAGGCAGGGAAGAGAACAAAAGTCTTCACATTCAACCCATCAAATCCCCTTCTTTTAAGTGTATTTCAAGTCAATTAAAAATGAGAACCCTGGGTAGAGAAATGATAAAAATCCCTTAAATCCATCACTCTCGCAGGGGGACGAGCATCATTATCCCTGGTTTAGAGAGGGAAACTGAGGCACAAAGAGGCCACACATCCCCCATTGTCAGTCGTGGCCTCTGATTTGGGAAGGCTCCATTTTTAAGGAGGCACACAGAGCCAGCAGCCAGTTTTGGGATCAGAATTTGGGCTCACCATCCTCTCCAGAGTCAGATCCTGACCTCTTCCCCGCAACAGTGCTGGACTGCCCTTCCCCATGTGTCTCAATAAGTTAATGGCCTCATGTTCTTTCTGAGATATAATGAGACTATACAGCTGGTCGGGGATGCGGGGGGAACAAAAACAAAAACCAGCAACTGTCTTTCTAGGGACTATTGATAAAAAAAAGTCTTTTATGGTTCTGTTAAAGTTTCCTTTTTTGTTATAAAAACTGACCCCCTCCCCCCTGCTCCCCTTTTCAAAAAAAATGTTCGGGTTTTGAAAATTGTTTTCAGTTTAAAAAAAAAATCTTGTTGGAAAACCAAACATTTTGAGGGAAAATTGAAAACATTTAAACCTAAAAAATGTTTGTTTGTTTTAAAAAAAAAACTCCAAAAATGTGTCATTGACTATGGAAATGTTCATTTTGGCGGAAAAGCCATTGTTCATCTAAATGACCTTTGAGGCAGAGTTTTGAGCCACGCTGTGTGACTGTCCAGCTACAAGAAAAAGAGTATTTGTGGCACCTTAGAGACTAACAAATTTATTTGAGCATAAGCTTTCGTGAGCTACAGCTCACTTCATCTACATTCATCTTCATCATTCACTACAGTCATTCACCTGAGTGCCACATTAACCAGCTGTAAAGGCCAGCCATCTAGTGTCCTTGGTGTCTGGTGTCTCTGTCAGGTTGTATCTGGGAGGGGACAGGCTGCTGTGGGGTGTCTGGCTGTGGGGCCGTGACACTGCAGGTTCTTTAAGTCCCTGCTTGTCCCTCAATACCGTCCCCCTTTGATTCAGGTCCCGGTTTGCTTTATGTTGCTCTGCTCCTTGATGCTCATGTTCAGCACAGGAGCCAATTTTCCAATGTGCTGGGGAGTGCTCAACCCCAGGCTCTGCCCCAGGCCTCACCTCCACTCCACCCTTTCCCCCAAGTCCCCACCCTCACCCCGCCTCTTCCTTCCCCTGCCCTTCCTCTTTCCACCCCATTCTGCATCCCCACTCATATCCCATCTCCCCCAGAGCCTCCTGCATGCCGTGAAAAAGCTAATCACGGCAGGGGAAAGGCACGGGGAGGGAGGAGGAGGCGCTGATCGGTGGGCTCTGCCAGAGGACAGGAGGCATTGTGGGAAGGAGGGGAGGCTAATAGGGGCTGTTAGTGGTGCTCAGCACCCACCATTTTTTCCCTGGGTGATCCAGCCCTGGAGCACCCACGGAGTCAGTGCCTATAATGACAGGTTTCAGAGTAGCAGCCGTGTTAGTCTGTATTCGCAAAAAGAAAAGGAGTACTTGTGGCACCTTAGAGACTAACAAATTTATTAGAGCATAAGCTTTCGTGAGCTACAGCTCACTTCATCGGATGCATTTGGTGGAAAAAACAGAGGAGAAATTTATATACACACACACAGAGAACATGAAACAATGGGTTTATCATACACACTTCAGCCTCCAGCTCAATGACAGGCCAGACTTTGCCCAACCAAGGGCCTATGGGCCACAATGGCACCAGAAGTTGTGAAGGCCCGGAGTATAACTGACTAAGTTCCTGGAGGCTAGGTCCATCAATGGCCAAGGGGGTCAGGGACCACCCCATGCTCTGGATGTCTATAAACCTCTGACTGCCAGCAGCCGGGAGGGGAAAACAGGGGTGGATCTCTCCACATTGCCCTCTTCTGATCAGCCCTCTGAAGCTCTGGCACTGGTCGCTGTGGAGACAGGACACTGGGCCAGATGGACCATGGTCTGATCCACTATGGCTGATCTTATGCTCTTAATAACGAGTTGGGGCCAGCAGACACCACAGCTCCCACAATGTAATGCTGCAGTCCAGTGGCTTGTGTCAAGAGTGAGTGGTGCCTGCTGGCAGAGGTGTGTGACATCTGCAGGTTGGGCTGCACAGCACCCTGGCAGGTAGGGTAAGGGGTTGTGGCCGTGAGGGAGAGCCCTGGTCTGATGCCTCTCACCCCTCATCTTGCTGCTTCCTGTAGGCCTCTGAGTGTGCCAGCCGCCAAGCCATCTGGCCACCTATCACCAGGAAGTGCGGGCAAACGGGTCCCCTCTCCCCAGGTCATGTCACAGCCAGACAGCCGGCAAGTCCCACTCTGCCAGTCACCTAGCCCAGCACAGCAGCAACAAACAGGGCAACTGAGAAGGAAGTTCAAAGAGGAGCCCATTGACTGCAGTGGGGCATGCCCACGGCTCCTTCCAACCAGGCACCTAGCCCCTCTCCCGCCCCAGTTCAATGGGGTATTCAGGCCCCCACACTCTCCAGTCCAAGGGCCACTCAACCACCCCCCACTCTCCAGGCCAAGGGGCACTCACCCCCCCACACTTGCCAGGCCAAAGGGCACTAACCCCCACTCCCAATCCCAAGGGGCACTCAGTTCCCCAAATCTCCAGGCCAATGGGGCACTCAGTCCCCCCACTTGCCTGGCTAAGGGGCACTCAGCCTCCTCCCACTCTAGGGTTGACAGGTGTCCAGTTTTCAGCCAGAACACCTGGTCGAAAAGGGACCCTGGCGGCTCTTGTCAACACCGGTGACTGGGCCGTTAAAAGTCCGGTCGGCGGCACAGCAGGGCTAAGGCAGGCTCCCTGCCTGCCGTGGCTCCGTGCAGCTCCTGGAAGCACTGGCAAGTCCCCCCTCCGGCTCCTAGGCATAGGGACAACCAGGGGGCTCTACACGCTGCCCCTGCCCCTAGTGCCAGCTCTGCAGCTCCCATTGGCCATGGTTCCAGTGTGCAAAGCCACCTGGCCATGCCTCCATGTAAGAGCCAGAGGGAGGACGTGCTGCTGCTTCCAGGAGCTGCTTGAGGTAAGCACCACCCAGAGACTGCACTCCTCACCCCCTCCCATGCCCCGTCTTTCTGGGCACTTTGTGTCATCTTCCCCGTGGAGCCTTCCTGTCCCCCTGGGATCTCTCTACTGCCACAAGCAAGATTGCAGTGCTCTTCCCGCCAGCTCCCGTCTGCTGGAGATGTCTTCTCCTAAGAGGACATCCTTAGCTGGGCCTTCATCTTTACGTACTCCTGCCCCCCTCCAGGGGCAGCCATGGGAAAATGGACCCCTGGATCGACTTTAGCCCTTTCACTGCTGGGGTGGTATAGGTGCCCCAGCACAGAGTTACCATCAAAAGGAGCTGGCTGACGAGGGGACAGGATAAAAGTCTATAAAATACTGGCTGGTCTAGAGAAGGGAGATCGGGGGTGCCCGCTCTCCCTGTCTGAGAACACAAGACCCTGGGGTGATGCCATGAAATTACAAGGAGGGACATTCAAACCTGAGCAAAGGAAATACTCCACTTGACATGTATATAGACTGTGGAACTCATGGCCACAGGAATTTGCTGGGGCCAAGAACTTGGCAAGATTCAAAGAGGACTTGGACATTTGCAGATATGTACAAGTCCTCTTGCAGATAGAGGTAAGAAAACATTTTCAGGATCTCTGCACAGGTACTATGGCAGAGAATGGTTTGGAAGGCATGGGATGCATTATCCTAGGGATGGGGGTTCCATAACCACCACTCCCAAGAGGAGGAGATGGATGGTGGTGGTTGGGGACTCCCTTCTAAGTGGGACAGAGTCATCCATCTGCCGTCCAGAGCGGGAAACTCGAGAAGTGTGCTGCTTGCCTGGAGCTAGAATTCAGGAGTGTCTGCTGAGACTGATCAAGCCCTTGGACCGCTACCTCTTTCTACTTCTCCATGTGGGCGCCAATGATACTGCCATGAATGACCTTGAGTGGGTCAATGCAGACTACGTGGCTATGGGAAGAAGGTTAAAGGAGTCTGAGGCACAAATCATGTTCTCATCCATCCTTCCTGTTGAAGGAAAAGGCCCAATTAGGGACCATCAAATTGTGGAAGTAAATGCATGGTTGTGCAGGTGGTGTTGGAGAGAGGGCTTTGGATTCTTCAACCATGGGATGCTGTTCCAGGAAGAAGGATTGCTAGGAAGAGATGGGATCCGTCTAATGAAGAGAGAGAAGAGCATCTTCGCAGGCAGGCTTGCCAACTAGTGAGGAGAGCTTTAAACTAGGTTCACCGGGGGATGGTGACCTAAGCCCAAAGGTAAGTGAGGAAGTGGGATACCAGGAGGAGGAGGATGCAACAGGGGAGGCCCCCTGATTCATACTGAGAAAGTAGGGCAATCGGCTAGTTATCTTAGGTGCCTGTTCATGAATGCAAGAAGCCTGGGAAATAAGCAGGAAGAATTGGAAGTCCTGGCACAGTCAAGGAACTATGATGTGATTGTAATAACAGAGACTTGGTGGGGTTACTCACATGACTGGAGCACTGTCATGGATGGGTATAAGCTGTTCAGGAAGGACGGGTGGGGAGAAAAGGTGGAGGAGTTGTATTGTATGTAAGAGAGCAGTATGATTGCTCAGAGCTCCAGTATGAAACTGGAGAAAAGTCTGTTGAGAGTCTTTGGGTTAAGTTTGGAGGCAAGAGTAACAAGGGGGGTGTCAACTGTATGACAGCCTACCAAGAGGGGCACTGCCGGTTCAGGGGGCCGCAGTCAATAGGCTATGCCGGGGGGACAACCGAAGCATCAAGGCCTGGTCTACACTATGAGTTTATGTCAGATTTAGCAGCTTTGAATCCGAATTAACCCTGCACCCGTCCACACAATAAAGCCACTTTTTCGACATAAAGGGCTCTTAAAACTGATTTCTGTACTCCTCCACAATGAGGGGATTAGTGCTGAAATCGACATCACCATTTCGAATTAGGGTTAGTGTGGACACAATTCGAAGGTATTGGCCTCCGGGAGCTATCCCACAGTGCACCATTGTGACCGCTCTGGACAGCACTCTGAACTCAGATGCACTGGGCAGGTGTACAGGAAAAGCCCTGGGAACTTTTGAATCTCATTTCCTGTTTGGCCAGGCAAGCTCATCAGCACAGGTGACCATGCAGAGCTCATCAGCACCGGTGACCATGCAGTCCCAGAATCGAAAAAGAGCTCCAGCATGGACCAAACGGGAGGTACTGGATCTGATCGCTGTATGGGGAGAGGAATCCGTGCTATCAGAACTATGTTCCATAAGACGAAATGCCAAAACATTTCAAAAAATCTCAGAGGCCATGAGGGACAGAGGCTACATCAGGGATGCAACACAGTGCTGCGTGAAACTTAACGAGCTCAGATAACGTACCAGAAAACCAAAGAATCAAACGGCCACTCCGGGACAGAGCCCCAGACATGCCACTTCTACGCTGAGCTGCATGCAATTCTAGGGGGGCCGCCACCACTACCCCACCCCTGTACATGGACTCCGAGGATGGGATACTCTCTGCATGGCTGAGGATTTTGCAGATGGGGAAGATGAGGAGGAGGATGAGCTTGGGGAAAGCACACAGCACACCATTTTCCCTGACAGCCAGGATCTTTTTATCACCTGACTGAAATACCCTCCCAACCCAATGAAGCCAGAGAAGGGACCTCTGGTGAGTGTACCTTTTTAAATATAATACATATTATAAAAGCAAGCGTTTTTTAATGATTAAGTAGCCCTGAGGATTTGGGATGCATTCGTAGCCAGTACTGCTACTGGAAAAGTTTGTTAACATGTCTGGGGATGGAGTGGAAATCTTCCAGGGACATCTCCATGAAGCTTTCCTGGAGGTACTCTAAAAGCCTTTGCAGAAGGTTTCTGCGGAGAGCAGCCTTATTCCGTCCTCCATGGTAGGACACTTTACCACGCCATGCTAGTAGCAAGTAATCTGGTATCATTGCATGACAAATCCTGGCAGCGTATGGTCCCGGTGTTTGCTGGCATTCAAGCAACATCCGTTCTTTATCTCTCTGTGTTATCCTCAGGAGAGTGATATCATTCATGGTAACCTGGTTGAAATAGGGGAATTTGATTAAGGGGACATTCAGAGGTGCCCGTTCCTACAGGGCCATTGGCGCTGAGCTGTTCACATTTGGCTAGCAGGGATCTTTCCTGATACCAGCCATGCAGTGGGGGGAGGGGAAAAGCGATCATCCCAGAGAATTGGATAGGGGGAGGGGGTTAGTTTGTTTTCTGCTGCTGCACGTTAACAGGAAAACTGCAGCAGTAAATGGCCAGCTCAACGGGCTTTGCTTGGTATGGGAAAGGAGAGGGCTGCTGTTATGATGGTTGCAGAAGCCGAAAGACTATGGCTTACCATGGCTGCCTGCAAGCCGAATTCTGTTGCCCGGCCCTGCGTGTGTGATCTCTAACACCAAAGCTGCGGGCACTCAATATAAGATACAAAATGCAACCTTGTACCAAAATCTCATGCGCTATGTAATGTGAATAGTGTTGTTCACCGTGAAAGAGTATAGCCATTGTTCTGTAAAATGTATCTTTTTAAATACTTCACTCCCTTTTTTTCCTCCAGTAGCTGCAAATGTTTCAAGCCTCCCTCCTCCATCCAGAGGCTATCTCAGATAAGGGGGCGAAAAAATGCATGGGCGATGACATGTTCTCAGAACTCATGCACTCGTCTGGCATGACAGAGCTGTGTGGAGGGACACAATAGGAGAGTACAGGACGGTGGCCGATGAACGTGAGGAGAGGTGGAGGCAGGAAGATCAGAGGAGGCATGAGGAAACTCTAGGGATACTGCGGGATCAAACGGACATGCTCCGGTGTCTGGTGAAGGTTTATGAACGGCAGCAGGATCACAGACTGCCGCTGCAGCCCCTGCTTAACCGCCCTTGCTCCTCCCCAAGTTCCATAGCCTCCCCACCCAGACGCCCAAGAACACGGAGTGGGAGGCTCTGGGCACCCAACCACTCCACCCCAGTGGACAGCCCAAGCAACAGAAGGCTGGCATTCAAGAAGTTTTCCTTCCCTCCTACCCTCCTCTCACACCCCACCCGGGCTACCTTGTGAGTTATCTCCCTATTTTTATAATCAATTAATAAAGAATACATGTTTTTTAAACAATAGTGACTTTATTTCCTTTGCAAGCAAGCTGTGATCGAAGGAGGAAGGGCGGGTGGCTTACAGGGAATTAGAATCAACCAAGGGGGCTGGTTTTCATCAAGGAGAAACAAACAGAAGTGTCACACAGTACCCTGGACAGTCATGAAACTGGTTTTCAAAGCTTCTCTGATGCGCAGTGCTTCCTGCTGTGCTCTTCTAACCGCCCTGGTGTCTGGCTGTGCGTATTCAGCGGCCAGGCGATTTGCATCAACCTCCCACCGCACCATAAACATCTCCTCCTTACTCTCACAGAGATTGTGGAGCACACAACAAGCAGCAATAACAATGGGAATATTGGTTTCGCTGAGGTCTGAGTGAGTCAGTAAACTGCACCAGAGACCCTTTAAACGTCCAAATGCACACTCTACCACCATTCTGCACTTGCTCAGCCTATAGTTGAACAGCTCCTGACACAGGGTGCCTGTGTACAGCTTCATGAGCCCGGGCATTAAGGGGTAGGCTGGGTCCCCAAGGATAACTATTGGCATTTCAACATCCCCAACAGTTATTTTCTGGTCTGGGAAGTAAATCCCTTCCTGCAGCCATTTAAACAGACCACAGTTCCTGAAGACGCAAACGTCATGAACCTTTCCCAGCCATCTCACGTTGATGTTGGTGAAACATCACTTGTGATCCACCAGTGCTTGCAGCACCATTGAAAAGTACCCCTTGCGGTTTATGTACTGGCTGCCCTGGTGGTCCGGTCCCAAGATAGGGATATGCATTCTGTCTATAGCCCCACCACAGTTAGGGAAACCCACTGCAGCAAAGCCATCTAGTATGACCTGCACATTTCCCAGAGTCACTACTTTTGATAGCAGCAGCTCAATGATTGTGTTGGCTACTTGCACCACAGCAACCTCCACAGTAGATTTGCCCAATCCAAATTGATTCCCAACTGACCGGTAGCTGTCTGGTGTTGCAAGCTTCCACAGGGCTATTGCCACTCGCTTGCGAACTGTGAGGGCTGCTCTCATCTTGGGTATTCTTGCGCTTCAGGGCAGGGGAAAGCAAGTCACAAAGTTCCATGAACGTGCCCTTACGCATGCAAAAGTTTCGGAGCCACTGGGAATCATCCCAGACCTGCAACACTATGTGGTCCAACCACTCTGTGCTTGTTTTCCCAGGCCCAGAATCGGCGTTCCACGGCATGAGCCTGCCCCGTTAACACCATGATCTCCAGATTGCGGGGGAACGCGGTATTAGAGAAAAGTGTGTTCAGGGCCTCATGACCGCGCTGCCGTCGCCTCCTCGTCTGGTTTTTCAGGTGCTGGTTCTGCATACACCGCACGATAATGCGTGAGGTGTTTACAATGGTCATAACTGCTGGGGTGAGCTGAATGGGCTCCATGCTTGCTGTGCTATGGCATCTGCTCCTGCTCAGGCAATCCAGGAAAAAGGGTACAAAATGATTGTTTGCCATTGCTCTGGCGGAGGGAGGGGCGACGGACAACATGGCTTACCGGGTTGGCTTACAGGGAATTAAAATCAACAAAGGGGGTGGCTTTGCGAGAAACAAATGGCCCCCTCAAGGATAGAACTCAAAACCTCAAGGATAGAACTCAAAACTGGGTTTATCAGGCCGTTGATTTCATGGAGGGAGGGAGGAGAAAATGAATACAAAACAAATCTGGTCTATTTCTTGTTTTGATCCACTTCATCTATCTTTATACATCTTGCTGGCAGCAGACTGCGCAGTATGACCAGTATGACCGTCATCACCTGGGTGCTTGGCAGAAGACGGTGCAGTATGACTGCTGGCCATTGTCTTCTGCTGGCTGCAGATTAAAAGACAGTGCACTGCCGGTAGGACTGAATCGCCATGAGATGAAATTTAAAAGGGAAATGACCTGGCTGAGTCACTCCCATGTTTGCCCAGGGGCCCCTGACCTCATCAAGGTCGGTTAAAAGAGCACCCTGGACTACGTCGACAATGGCTACCAGTCATACTGCACTGTCTGCTGCCAAAAGGCAATAAACTGTTGCTGTGTAGCAATGCAGTACTGCATCTGCCAGCACCCAGGAGACGTACGGTGACAGTGAGCTGAGTGGGCTCCATGGTTGCTGTGGTATGGCGTCTGCACAGGTAACTCAAGAAAAAAGGCACAAAACGATTGTCTGCCCTTGCTTTCACAGAGAGAGGGAGGGAAGGCGGTCCTGACGATATGTACCCAGAACCACCCGCGACAATGTTTTATCCCCATCAGGCACTGGGATTCCTACCCAGAATTCAAATGCACGGCGGAGACTGCAGGAACTGTGGGATAGCTACCCACAGTGCAACGCTCTGGAAGTCGACGGTTGCCTCGGTACTGTGGACACACTCTGCCGACTACATGCACTTAGAGCATTTGTGTGGGGCACACACAATCAACTGTATAAAAACACTTTCTACAAAACCGACTTCTATAAATTCGACCTAATTTCGTACTGTAGACAAGGCCCAACAGTAGAGCTTGACAGGGCTGGGCCAGAGCCTTCGTCCCAAGGTGGGGAAACTGAGGCACTGCCAACCAGGGCTGTACTCTTAAACCCAGCAGCTGAATTCCAGATGGAGTTGCAGGAGGATACCTCCTTAAAGAAGCTGAGGGCCCTTGCTGGCCACAACGGTGCATAGTCCCAGTGCGGGGATCACCGGGAGAGATTCCTGTGGGAGCAGGGATTCCTGTACCGGGAATGGGCTGGTTTGGGGCAAACTGAAGCTTGGAAGGTCAGGAGACAGTTGGTGGTCCCTGAGAAGTACCGCCATAGACTGTTGTACTTGGCCCACGATATTCCCCTTTTGCTACACGCTACCCCGAGGAGCTGGCCTTGTCCTCTATAAAGGCAGACACCATGGCAGACGCGCTGCTGACCATGTTCAGCAGAGTGGAGTTCCCCAAGGAGGTCCTTACAGATCAGAGGTCCAACTTTATGTCAACCCTGCTCCAGTGCTTGTAGGAGAAGTAGGGATCCAACAAACCTGGGCCTTGGCATATCACGCTCAGTCCAGTGGGCTGGTGGAGAGGTTCAGTGGGACCCTAAAGATGATGCTGAAAACATTTATGGACCAGTACCCACAGGACTGAGACAAGTATTTACCCCACCTGCTGTTCACCTACAAGGAAGTGCCCCAGGAATCCACAGGGTTTTCCCCTTTCGAGTTGCTGTGTGGGAGGAGAGCGAGGGGAACAAAGAAATCTTATGAGGTTCAACAAGGACAAGTGCAGAGTCCTGCACTTAGGAAGGAAGAATCCTATGCACCGCTACAGACTAGGGACCGAATGGCTAGGCAGCAGTTCTGCAGAAAAGGACCTAGGGGTTACAGTGGACGAGAAGCTGGATATGAGTCAACAGTGTGCTGTTGTTGCAAAGAAGACCAATGGCATTTTGGGATGTATGAGTAGGGGCATTGCCAGCAGATCGAGGGACGTGATCGTTCCCCTCTTTTCAACATTGGTGAGGCCTCATCTGGAGTACTGTGTCTAGTTTTGGGTGCCACACTACAAGAAGGATGTGGAAAAATTGGAAAATGTCCAGTGGAGGGCAACAAAAATGATTAGGGGACTGGAACACATGACTTATGAGGAGATGCTGAGGGAACTGGGATTGTTTAGTCTGCAGAAGAGAAAAATGAGGGGGGATTTGATAGCTGCTTTCAACTACGTGAAAGGGGGTTCCAAAGAGGATGGATCTAGACTGTTCTCAGTGGTAGCAGATGACAGAATGAGGAGTAATGGTCTTAAGTTGCAGTGGGGGAGGTTTAGGTTGGATATTAGGAAAAACCTTTTCACTAGGAGGGTGGTGAAGCACTGGAATGGGTTACCTAGGGAGGTGGTGAAATCTTCTTCCTTAGAGGTTTTCAAGGTCAGGCTTGACAAAACCCTGGCTGAGATGATTTAGTTGGGGATTGGTCCTGCTTTGAGCAGGGGGTTGGACTAGATGACCTCCTGAGGTCCCTTCCAAACCTGATATTCTATGATTCTATGACCCCTAGACTTGATGAGGGATGAGTGGGAGGGGAAGGCATCTCCTAGTGGAGAATCAGTGGTGGAATATGTACTGACTTTCCAGGAAAAGCTCGCAGAGCTCATGGGCTTGGCCAGGGGAAACCTAGCCAGAGCACAGAGGAAGCAGAAGGTCTGGAACGATCACTCAGCACATGCCCACTCCTGTGCTACCAGGGACCACGTGATGCTCCTCATCCCTGTAAGGAAGAACAATCTGCCTGGGACAGCCCCTTTAGGGTCATCAGACAGGTAAACAAAGTGAACTATGTAGTGGAACTGTCTAACTGGGCTCACAGCCACCAGGTGTACCATGTCAACATGATGAAGCTGTACTGGGACAGGGAAAAGTTGGTGCTGGCTGTGTATGGGCAGTAGGAGGAGAAGGGAGAGGATCCCCTGGTGGGAGTCCTCCCTTAGGCAGGGGCTGACACCTCGCTGGAATCAATTCCTCTCTTAGACCAGCTAACCCCTGCCCAGCAGGCTGAGATCAGAGAGGTGCTATATTCATATTGGCAGCTGTTCTTCCACTGGCCTGGGCTCACTAACCTAGTTGTTCACCAGGTGGAGATGGGACCCAACCTTCCCATCAGGTGTTCCCCATTCAGGGTCACTGGGAAAACAGCCCAGGACCTGGAGAGAGAGGTTGGAGACATGCTGGCTTTAGGGGTGATCCGGCCGTCCTCCAGCTCCTGGGCCTTTCCCGTGGTGCTTGTCCTCAAGAAGAATGGGTCGATCCGGTTCTGTGTGGACTATTGGAAGCTCAGTGCCATCACTGTGTCCGATGCCTACCCCATGCCTAGGACCGATGAGATCCTAGACAAGTTGGGGGGCGCCTGGTACCTCACTACCATGGATCTCACCAAAGGCTACTGGCAGGTGTCTTTGGACCCAGAGGCCAGGGCGAAGTCTGTCTTCACCACCCCAATAGGGTTCTTTGAGTTCCTGGTCCTGCCTTTCAGCCTCAAGGGGGCACTGGCCACCTTCCAGCACCTGGTGGATCAGTTACTAAGGGGGATGGAGGACTTTGCTCTAGCGTATATTGATGATATCTGTGTCTTTAGCCAGACCTGGGAGGACCATGTGTCCCAGGTGAAGAGGATGCTGGGTCGCCTCCAGGATGTAGGACTGACCATAAAAGCTAGGAAGTGCAAGGTGAGGATGGCAGAGGTGTCATATCTGGGCCACAAGCTGGGGAGCGGCCATCTGAAGCCGGAGCCGACCGAACTGGAGGCAATGAAGGATTGGCCTTCTCCCCAGACTAAGAAGCAGGTCCAGGCTTTCATTGGTATGGCGGGTACTACTGGAGGTTGTAGGAAGGGAGAGCTGGACTAGGTGGTCTGGACCGAGCAGTGCCAGAGGGCTCTCTGTGCGCTAAAGTGGGGCACCCATCCAAAGCCCGGTGCTGATAAACCTGGATTTTAACAAACCCTTCCTGGTGTTCACTGACATCTCAGACACCAGACTGGGTGTGGTAGTGATGCACACTGATACTAAGGGGGAGAGACACCCCATTGTGTACCTGAGCAAGAAGCTGCTGCCCCAGGGGCAGCACTATGTGGCCATAGAGAAGGAATGCCTGGCCATGGTGTGGGCCCTTAAAAAGCTGCAGCCAGCTCTATTTGGGTGGTCTTCACTGTGTACATTGACCATTTGCCCTTGACATGGCTGCACCAAATGAAAGGGGCTAATGCCAAGCTACTGAGATGGAACCAGCTCCTCCAGGGTTATGACATGGAGGTGGTCCATGTGAGGGGGAGTGCCAATGTTATAGCCAATGCTTTATGACGAGGCAGGGACCCTGAACTTGCCCAGATCACTGGCAAAGTGAACTGCTCAGTTCAGACTCGAAGGGGGTAGAGATGTGATGAAGTGGGGAGTTCTCTTGGTTTTTGCAATGGTTTGCATGCCAAGGGGGTGGGACACAGTTTCCCTGGGTGTTACTGGTTTAACAAGGTGATGGGAGGGGGAGTTTTTTGTTACAGAGGACCAGTGATGGAACTTGGGACCTCAGTCAAAGGCCAGGAGAATGGATACCCCAGCAACTGGTTACCTGGTGACTGGGAGGCCCAGCTCAGGAGTCACAGCTGGTTCTGGCCAGTGGGAGGACAATGGGCTGTGAAGAGAGGACCCCGATGACCTGATCAGCTGGTTCCAGCCAGAGGGATAAAAAGGAGGTCTGAGAGGAGAGGAGGCCCAGGCCACAGGAGCACTCATGGGGAAAAATTAGTGGGTGTTCCCACCAGCAGCCAAGCTCCCCTCCCCCCCGCCCCACCTCCTCCTCCCACCCTGAGCACGCCATGTCCCTGCTCCTCCACCTACCTCCCAGCGCTTCCTGCCTGGCAGCTGCCAAACAGCTATTTGGCAGCATTAACACGCTCTGGGAGTGGGGCGAGGAGCGGGAACGTGGCACGCTCAGGGAAGGAGGCGGGGAAAAGGCAGGGCCGGGGCAGGGAATTGGGAAAGGAGTTGGAATAGGGGCAGGGAGGGGGCAGAGTTGGGGCAGGGACTTTGGGGAAGGGGTGGGAAGAGGCGGGGCAGGGGAGGGCCTCATGGAAGGGGTGGAGTGGGGGCAGGGCTGGGCAGAGAGGGGAGGTCGAGCACCCACAGGAAAAAGGGGAAGTCGGCACCTATGGCCCAGGTAACCCTGTTTACCTGGTTAGAAGACAAAGGACAGAGGCGGGGCTTGGGGGAGGTGATATCAGATGCCCAGCTGGAAAGTGCAGGGGCTTGGAACTGGAGAGAGAGAGCAGGCAGAGCCCACCTGGATGAAGGGGAGACTTAGATGTACTGTGCTGAGGGAGGCCAGGCCTGAGGGACCTAAGAGTTTCTGATGCTGTGTTCAGATGCTCAATAAACCCTCCTGTTTTATGCTTGCTGAAAGTCACTCCGGTCTAGAGAACAAAGTTGCATTATTTCATCTGGGAGTGGAGGCCCTGGAGGTCCAGAGTGAGTGGACTCCCTGAGGGGGGGCAAACAGCTAGAGACAGGCATGCTAAGGCTCAGAGAGGTGCAGTTCCAGGAGGCAGAGGGGCTTAACCCCCAAGAGAGAGTGGACCCCCAGGAAGGGCTGTCTCACTGAATGGGGTTCCTCCCAGGGACAGTACAGGCCAAGAGTGGGCGCGACCTGTGAATCCGTGACAGCCCGTTGGAGAAAGCCGCCCGTCACTGAGCCTGGTTAGAGTTCCTGTCGCATCCAGCCTGACCAGCCAACAGGGGTGTCATCCCAAACCGACAGGCACAGAGCGACTCAGGGCCTCACCCCAGGGCATGGAGTCCTATGTATCCTAGCACATAGGATCCGTGTTTAACAGCACTGGTGGGCCACATCACTTGGCCTTCCTGTCCAGCACCCTGCGGGGAAGCCCAGAGCTTTCCTGTGACTCCCAACCCCAATCCTGGAATGCTCAGGTCTTTGCTGGACAGGCAGGGACAGCAGAGAGGATTGGAGAGGTGGGAGGGCGGTGTCGGCAGGTTTGGAGCGAGGATGGTGGCAGGAAAGGTAATTGCTTTCTTTGCTGGAGCCTGTCCACACAGTCTGTGACAAATGCCTTGCTTTCCTCCAGCAGGTGCCTCCGCCCCTCCAGCCACACCTACCGTAGGAGGCACATACTGGCCATCAGCATTTCCAACATTTCCACACAGCTCAATGCTCCGAAGGGGCAGGGCAGATCATCCCCATTTCCCACAACGGGAAGATTTATGGGCTCTCCTCTGCCTAAAGTGGGCCAAACACGGCTGCACCAAGCCAAAGTGTGTTGAGCAAATATTCTCCCAGCCTCCAGCTAGGGCCGGTGCAAGGATGTTTCACGCCCTAGGCGAAACTTCCACCTTGTGCCACACCCCCAGCCCTGCGGCAGCTCCCCTCCACCCTGAGGCGCCCCCCCTGCATCAGCTCCCCGCCCCCTCGGCCCAGGGAGCTGTGCGGCAGCTCCCCGCCCCCCCCAGCCCGGGGAGCTGTGCGGCAGCTCCCCATCCCAACTCACCTCTGCTCCGCCTCCTCCCCGAGCATGCCGCCGCTGTTCCGCTTCTCCCGCCTCCCAGGCCTGCGGCACCAATCAGCTCTTTGGCGCTGCAAGCCTGGGAGGGAGAGAAGCAGAACAGGGCGGCGTGCTCAGGGGAGGAAGCAGAGCTGGGGCGGGGAGCAGTTCCCCGTGCGCCGCCCCCGGCCCCAGTTACTTGCTGCAGGCAGCCCTCCCCGCGCCTCCCTATCCCAGCTCACTTCCACTCCACCACCTCCCCGGAGCACACATTTGGCCACCCCCAACCACTTGGCGCCCTAGGCGGCTGCCTAGTTTGCCTAGTGGTTGCACTGGCCCTGCCTCCGGCTTCCTTCTTGAGGTTAGCATCAGCATCATTGCTGTTTGTCTTCAGGGGGGCACCTGCCAGCTCTCACGATAGTGTCTTAAAGCCCCAGTTCCTGGGGTCATGTTATTACAGGAGAATCTCATCTTGCATTTAAAGCAGGGAGGGGAGTTTCTATCTCTTCTGGTTGTGGAAAACCCCCTGGGAAATGTGATTTGAGTGAGACCTTGAGGCCCCAAAACCAGAAGCAGAGGGAAGGAGTCCCCCTCCCTGTTTATTATTTATTAAAAAATCTCCTGAGTCTTAAGCATCATCCCAGCTCCTCAGATCTGAATGCCAAGGCTGGCAGAACTGGGCTGGCTAAGCTCAGGGCCCCTGGCGGCTGGGGAGACATACCCGTTCTGAATCGACCTGGGGGAAGGGCAAACAGATGCAAATGGGGGAGTGGTTGGCCAAGGGCAGAGTTTGATCAAGAGCCCAGGTCTCCTGGCTCATGCCAGTGGCCTACCCATTGGCCTGCACTGCCCCTTCAGCCTGGTTCTCCTCATATAGTGCCAGGATTGGTCCCCTTTTGTCTCCAAAACTCCGTTTCCTTCCAACTTTTCTCCAGTTCATCCCCTCCCCTGCCTTTGCTTCCTGGCATTTATTTCTTCCTTTGCCTGGTTTTCCCTTTGGCATTTTTCTCTTTCCACCATTATCCTTCACCTTCTGTCCCAGCCCCAGTGCAGGGAAGGGGGCAGCTTTGCGTAGGGCAGGACAGCCATTACAGATGGGACAGAGCTCCATTTGTGGGGCTTTCGGCCCAGCCCCTAGCCCCACACCCTTCAGGGCAGCACCAGATTGCTCTCAACAGCCCCATTTCAGCTCGGAAATGGAGTAGCCAGGAGCTCCCCCAACAGCTAGTGCTCCTGCCCCCTCCCCACAGCGCACCCTGCTGGGAGAGGCTGGGGCTGGAGTAGCTGTCCCATTCCCTGCCCAGCTACCCTAGTGTATAATGGATCCCTCGCATCCAAAAGATTTTCCTGGACTCAATTTCCCACTTCCTCTTGCTCGCACATCATAGAAACATAGAATATCAGGGTTGGAAGGGACCTCAGGAGGTCATCTAGTCCAACCCCCTGCTCAAAGCAGGACCAATCCCCAACTAAATCATCCCAGCCAGGGCTTTGTCAAGCCTGACCTTAAAAACCTTCAAGGCAGGAGATTCCACCACCTCCTTAGGTAACCCATTCCACTGCTTCACCATCCTCCTAGTGAAAAAGTTTTTCCTAATATCCAACCTAAACCTCCCCACCGCAACTTGAGACCATTACTCCTTGTTCTGTCATCTGCTACCACTGAGAACAGTCTCCATCCTCTTTGGAACCCCCTTTCAGGTAGTTGAAAGCAGCTATCAAATCCTCCCTCCTTCTTCTCTTCTGCAGACTAAATAATCCCAGTTCCCTCAGCCTCTCCTCATAAGTCATGTGCTCCAGCCCCCTAATCATTTTTGTTGCTCTCCACTGGACGTTTTCCAATTTTTCCACATCCTTCTTATAGTGTGGGGCCCAAAACTGGACACAGTACTCCAGATGAGGCCTCTCTCTGGGACCAGCCTGCAGGACACCGCTGCCTTGCTGGGGCTGACCTCTTCAGCCCTGGCAGGCTGGTGTTGGGGCTGGCACCTCTCTCGCTTTCTGTGCCTCCCCACAAATTAGGCTCTCCAGACACCGACCCATTTGCTCCTCTCCAGCCTCCCTCTGCTGTCCACCAGTGCAGAAGGCACCATTAAGGCCAAGCTAGTGGGATGGTGTCAGACTGGGGGCTCCCAGAGCACAGGCAAGAGAGGGGACTGGAGGGTTCTGGTCCTGCTGGTGCTCAGTGTGCAAAGTGTCCCAAGGTGCTGGGAGACTGGGAGAAATCACAAGACTGGCTTAAAAATCATGTGATTTTGTTACAAACTAAGAATGGGATTCGTCTTCTCTGCCCCAAGGAAGGGACAGTGATGGAGGTAGCTGTTCCTGGGCGACAGGACAGTAAGAATTTAGCTTGAGCGCCTTGGGCTGCCTGCATGGGAACTGCGACCCCTGTAAGACCAGCAGGATGCCTGTGGCTAGTGTGAATAAATAAATGCCTCTGTACTCACCTGGGGGGCACAGCTCCATCTGAGCACCCTGCTGCAGGGCCCCCTGACAACTCCAGTGACCAGACACCCTGTCCGCTCTCAGTGCCAAGAGCAGAACCCAGGAGTTCTGGTCTCCCCAGCTCTGGGCCTTAGCCCCAAGCCCATTCCTCCGTCTGCCTGGGGCTCCCAGAACCAAAACCCCCAGCTGCATCATGCTGCATCATCTCCCACTCTCCCCCGCAAACCCCCACATCCTGACCCCCTTCCAACTGCTGAGCTCCCCCACCCACCCCCCGGTCTCCATGTATTCACCCTGCTCTAGGAGGAAGCTACAGTCCATGGCTTTGAGCTCACTCCCACTGGCGCTGCTGATGTCACTCATGGTGACCAGCCCAGGGGGCAGGCTCCAGTGCAGGGGGGAGCAGTAGGAAGCGAGGCTGATTTGTGGGGCAGGAGGAGGCAGCAGCTTGGATCATGCCCAGGAGCCACTGGCTCAACGGCTGTGGCTGGATCCCACCTGGCAACTGTCAGACCCTAAACCAGAGCTGTGCCTGGCTTCCAGAGCTGAGCCCCTGCTCTCAGGGGACTGGGTTTCGCATGGATACTACCAGGTGCGTCTAGAGTTGCAGATCTGGGGAGGTGGGAGCCAGGAGTCTTTCAAGATGGCCTGGGCCTGGAATCCATCCTCCGGCCACCTAGACGCAGTCCAGCATTCTGCTGCAGGCACTCGAGGTGTGAGTTACCAGCCCCCACTCCAGGGCCAACGGACAGGAGGGTCCCCCGCACCGGGCTGACATGGGGGCAACAGCACTGGGGGCTCTCCA
Organism: Dermochelys coriacea; assembly: GCF_009764565.3. Taxonomy (NCBI): domain Eukaryota; kingdom Metazoa; phylum Chordata; order Testudines; family Dermochelyidae; genus Dermochelys; species Dermochelys coriacea. The sequence continues at coordinate 49,575,933 of NC_050074.1, forward strand.
GATTCAGGGTAGCTTGTTGCTGCTGCACTGGAGAAAGCCTACATTGTGCTGGGCCCCCCAGGGCCTCCGCTCTCCCTACCCCACCAGGCCACATCCTTTAACAGCTCCCTGAAAAGGGTGAGAAAATGGAGGAGGGGACTGGCAATGGAAACCACCTGGGAGGCACAGGGGGCCACACTGATGGAGAAGGGAGAGCACTGAACCACCACTTCCCAGGACAACCTGGGCTTTCCTGAGCAGTGTCACCTCCCAGGACCGCGCAGGCCTAGCCCTGTTCAGTTTGGGATCACAGCGGTATGGGAGGTTAAACTGTTACAGAGTTTAAGGATCCCCCTAAATCAAGCTGCCCAAGGAGGCTAGTGAATCAGTGACAATGCCCAGCACACGGCGTGTTTGCTCTCTGCTATGAGCCAGGCTCAGGGGCAGCTGGGGAGGGTAAAGCGGCTGCGTGGTCTGGTGCCAGCCCCCCACCGCCCGCCAGCATGGCTCCACAGATCATCCACCGCCTGCCGCCTGTACAGACATGTTGTGAATATCTGACACCAGCCCACGACAGCCCTTTCGTTCGGGGCTTTGATTGATTGTCCCAGACTGCAGATTCCTCTTCTTTTGTCCTGGCCTTCCTTCCTACCCACGGCACCTGGCGACTGAGATATCATTTCCATGGGAGGAAAAGAGCTGGCTTTGCAGGGGATGCTCCATCCCAGCTGACCCGGGGCAGGGCCCTTTGTGATGACCAGGGGCCCATCAGCCCACACTCTGGATAGAAAGCCAGCTGCCCAGGGATCGGGGCAGCAGAGCAATGCGGGGGGGGGGGGGGGGTAGAACTGGCACCATGCTGCTGACCCCCATGGCGAGGTGGCGTCTCTGAGTACTGGACTGAGCACAAGGGCCCTGCAGGAGGCAGCACCAGGACAGGCATCGTCGCGGGGAGCGGGCACCTTTGATGGGGTGTGACGAAAGGAGACTGTTACGTGTGTGCTGCTGCTAGTGTTCCCACGATTCCCCCCTCCCCCAGTTCAGCTCACATTCCCTCCATCTTTGCCTGCCCAGCACTCCCCCGCCATGCCCTTTATGTCACGGCCTGCTCAATTCTAATGTCCCAGCCTTCCCTGGCTGACCCAGAGCCTGGCAGCTGACAAGGAAGATTTGCCCCCTCCCACCCACTCCAGCTCAGAAGATGCCCCCAGATGCCCCGCCCATTGGCTGAGCCCCATGCACGGTGCCAGATGAGCGGAACTAGAGCCCAATCAGAGTGGAGTTAAGCTGTTGTAGAAAAATATATCTATACTGTGGTCTGTAAATTATGTCAGTTTACGCCACAAGCATTTTTTTAAGCATTCCTGCACGGTGATGCCGCAGCTCCTTTTGCCTTTGTGGCTTTAATCACACTGCATGGGGCTTTTTTTCTCCCTTTGAATCAATTGGTTAAAGCCAAACAAGGTTGGTTACCATGTTCTGGTTGCTGCTTTAAGGCACATGACATGTGTGTGATTAGCAAAGTGCTCTGATGAGGACATAGAAACCCAGGGAGGAACCTGCTGAGATGGAAACATGGAAGGAATGCATCTTAATGAGCAGCCTGGGGGGTATCAATGAAATGCTGTCAGTTTTTTTAAAAATCGGGCGTTTAAAAAAAAGAGCCGCTTGTGGGTAATTGCGGAGAGGGGCTGGGTGGCAGCAGAAGTGCTAAGCTTTGAGAACATGCTGCAGAAATAGATGCAAGGACTGTAAATCACACTCACAGGGAGTTCAGGGGGTACCACCTCCACTTTTTTGTTCTGCTACATCAGCTCTTTGAGACAGCTGCCAGCCCCCATCACTCACTCGTATTCAGGCCATATGTTATGCAACAGTAGGGAGCAAACAGTCAACCCTTCTACTCGTAATACCGCGGCAGGGATTGAACCTGGGACCACCACTAGAGAGCGACAGAGCAATGCCTGTTGTGTGGGGGTGTTACATTAACCCTATGGTGCCGCCTGCCTCTGAGAGGCCCATCCCTTGGGACCCACGAGGAGCAGAACCTTCCATTCAACCCGTTGCTCAGGTTCCTCGCTGGGCCCCTGGCCTGTCGCTTTGATCCTTAGCAGGTTCTGCATGGAGAACACAAACATTTGCACTATGGCAAATTTTGGATGCCAAAAGAGGCAGCTCAGCCCAGATCCTCCGAGGTATTTCGGGGCCTAACTCTCGTTGATTTCACAGGTGCCTAAATAGCTCTGAAGAATCAGTTCTTTATCTAAACTGCAGTGGGGGTTGGAGGGACTGCAAAAAGACATGATCTAAAACTGAAAATATTTTGGGGTCTAACTCCGCCAAACTGAAGCTGTGGAATTTTGCTCTGCTTAGCTCAGTTCTCCTGGCCCTTCATGCACATGGGTTTGGGCCTCCCAAGCTTTAAAGATGCAGTGGCACACCTCCTAATGCTTAGAACTGTTTAGCCAAGGCTCTCAAACCACTTCCCAGAGGAGCATTAGATCCAATTTGACAGATGTGGAAACTGCACAAGAGGACAGGGAGCGGTCCAAAGCTGCACAGTCACTGTGACGAAGTTGGGGATTTTTGTAGTGTTTTACATAAATAGCGTATGAGTGTCTCAGTTTCCCCGTGTGCTGCACGTTTAACAAAGTGGTGGGAGAGAGTTTGTTGTTGCAGAGGGTCAGGTGTGACCTCACCTACCAGCCGGGACCCCCAGACAATGGCCTGGAGATGGGGAACCCTAACAACTGGTGACCTGGTGACTAAGAGGCTCACCCCAGCTTGGCAGTCAGCCGGTTCTAGCCAGTGGGAGGACAAAGGGCTGAGGAGAGAGGACCCCAGTGACCTGACCAACCAGTTCCAGCCAGAGGGGAACAAAGAACGGAAGAGAGAGGGTCCCAGCAACCTGTTTACCTGGAATGGAAGGCAAAGGACCGGGGAGGAGCTGGTGGGGCTATCAGACGCCCAGCTGGAAAGCGCAGGGTCTCAGGACTGGAGAGAAAGAGCAGGCAGAGCCTACCTGCTGGTAGGGGAGACTTAGATGTACTGTGCTGAGGGAGGCCAGGCCTGAGGCCCAGAGACTTTCCTATGCTGTGTTCAGATGCTCAGTAAACCCTCCTGTTTTACGCTGGCTGAGAGTCGCTCCGGTCTAGAGAACAGGGTTACATTATTCCCTCTGGGAGTGGAGGCTCCGAGGGTCCAGAGTGAGTGGACTCCCTGAGGAGGCCAACAGCAAGAGACAGGTGTGCTAAGGCTCAGAGAGGTGCAGTTCCAGGAGGCAGAGGGTCTTAACCCTCAAGAGATTGTGGACACCCGAGAAGGGCTGTCACACTGAAGGGGATTCCCCCCAGGTATTCTACAGGACCAAGAATGGGAATGACCTGGGAGCCCGTGACACTCACATCTCCTAATTCCCAGTCGCTTTGGGGGCGGGGGTTAGCCCTGCTGCCCTGGCCTCAATCCAATCAGGGGCCTTTCCTTCTACTTTGTTAAATTCCTTCAGCAGTCAGTCAGTGGGACATGGGTTGGGGGGCTTTGGTTGAACAGCTGTTACGTCCCAAGTCAGGCAGCTGGTTCCTCTCCTCATGCCCCAGGTGCCAGGCTAGGTGCTGTATATGCAGCTGGATCTGCCCAGGCAAGGCAGGTCTTGCTCCACACACTCCTGCAGCCCTGTCACTCTGCAGCCCGGGGCTGATCGTATAAACATTCCTTGCCAGGAAAGCAGAGTGCAGCAATTCCACAGCAATCAGCTCTCCCTGACGGGTGACTGGCAGCTCCTCGGAGGGCGAGGGGGCGGGGGGAGCTGTCAAGACACGTTTGCTGGAAGAGGTAGTGAGAGCATCTGTGCCTTGATGCGGTGCTCAGGTGGGATAACTGGTGTCTCAGCGGGGTGAACAGGACAGGCTGCTGGAGCAATGACCCTCAGAAAAGCCAGTGCTTTCGCCCAGGCTGGGAGGGGGGATCTGGGCCCAGATCGACAAAGGGCCTTGGGCATTGTGACGCTGAGCATTGCAGCACCTAACTTTTAGGTGCCTTGAAAATTACTTGGCTCCACAGAGCCTGAGTTACACTTCTAGGCCCCCGTGCTATGCATGAGGAGAGATGGGGGTCTTCGAATGGGACCCACAAAAGCCAGCACCCTGCCTAGCTTAGGCGGCTCCCTGCCCAGTGCCAATGAGAGGCATGTGTCCTGAGCTCCTCCCCCAGCCCCCAAAGAATTCAGCCCCTAAGTCCAGGCTGCAGGGAGGCATCTAGTTCCACTGGTGATCCACAGCCAGCAACCCTGCTCCTGGAGTCTGGGGTCTCAGGCATCAAAGGATGTGGAAAAGGCCTCCCTTTTAACCTTATGCTCAGGGGCTAGGGACCTCCCGAGGATGTGGGAGACAGCGGTTCAAGTCCCCCCTCTGCCTGATGAGCAGGTCTTTGCACAGGGATCCCCCACTTCTCAGGTGAGTGCCCCAATCACTGAGCTAGAATCACGCCTTCTTCAGCCCCCTGCATAGTTAAGTAAAGTGGAACGGCTTCAGCAAGAAAGATGAGGATGGTGTACTGATGATACTGCAGCACACCCCAGAGGTGTCTGCATTTCAAATAGTGATGAAATAAGTCCCTTCTCAACTGAATGCAAAAACCTACATTAGTGCAACATCAATGCAGGAAATGCAAGAGGCAGCCCTCTCATAGCAATGGGAACCTGTCTACATTGCTCATGAAGGTGCACCTTTAGCAGTCCAGCTAGGGATCTGAAGTACTGCACGTATGTAACATGGGGGTTAGGACCCCTAACTTTCACCTCATTTGGTGGGTTCTAATATGGCCCACTTAAAGTTGCATCCATGGAGGATTTTTGTATTTCATTTACCTTCTTTTTGGGTTTTTTTTTAAGGAATGCAAATTACAGATGGAAACAAACCCAGCCCCGGAAGCTGTCTGGAGGTATGCAATCCTTTTAGGCCCATCTTCCTGTTTAGAAACTGCAGCCTCAGGTAAGTACCCAAAGGCCCCCCTCTGGGAGCAGGCTGCATGTCACTGTGGTTTTATGCACACCATTAGCTACATCCTTCCCTAATTCTCAGGCTTTAAACTGCACCTCTTCATGAACATTTTGCTGTCACACAGAAAGCTCCCCCAGAGAGGCACTAAAAGGATCCTAGCCTGCAGCAGGCTGAGGTCGCTGAGCAGGCCAGCCATGCAATGAGAACAATACCTGTCTGGAAAGCTGAGGCTAGGGGAGGAAAGAGACACCCTGCAGGGGTTCCAGCCACTGAACAGCTGGTGAAACAAAAACCCAGAACATTTCTGGTGTCCCAAAACCAACTTCCTGGGATGCCAGGATATCATATAAAAAATCAGGACTTCCCCAGTAATACCACGGAACTCAGTCACTTCAGCCAACTCCTGCTCTCAGATTCTCAGCCAGTCACCAGTGATTTCAACGGGCTCAGCATGCAAGTATCTATGGAAAGGATTTGGCTCCTATATAGACTTCCTGGGCAGGACTTATCTCCCAAAGGTGCAGGCAGCAAGAGGGGACCTGTGCATGCCTTGATCTTGGATCAGAAGATAAAAATAGCAAGCAAGAAAGTGCAGCCAGGGGAGGTACCAAGGCCTGGTGGGGGAGCAGCTAATATTATTTTTTAAAAATAGGGCTTCGTAGAGCTACAGGACTCCTTAAGCAGTGAGCACCAGATTCCATGGGACCTTACCTGTCTACTGCTCAAATCACTCCTAACCAGACAAGCTCCAGTCAGACTGTGGGCGTGTACCACCCACATCCAGCCTCAGAGAAAGCACTTGGCCACTCTTCAATCATTTGCCTTCTGTGCCGCCAGAGAATTGAGTGCATACAGCACCTTGCAGAGTCAGCCCCTGTGTGGTGTGGAGCCAGAGAGCAGAGCTGTCTCCTTCATTAGTGCAGGAAAAGCCGTTGACTGGGTTGAGTGGCCTTTGCAAGTCTGAGATCTGGGTCGGATGCTGGGTTTACCTAGACTTGGCAGAATTCCATTTATATATATATATAAAATTTGGACTGATAGTATAAATTTTTATTTTTAAGCTTTTTCTTCAATTTTTATCTATCTAAATTTTCAGTTGTGCAAAATTAGGGTGTTTAAGCTTTATAAAATCTATTTTAATTCTCACAGTTGCAGGAAATTAAGGGGAAGTCAGACAATTATTGAATGACAGGAGACACTGAGATTTAATTATTATAAAACTTTAACTTTTTGATACGCAAATTGTCAATGACAAAATATAAATATCTTGAAATCAAACCCTAATACCATTTTTCATACTTTGCTTACTTGTATCATAGATGGAATTGTGCTTTTTTGTAGGTTTGTGTGTAAATGGTGAAATTGACATTTACCAATGAAAAAGCTAATTCTTCCAAGCCTCCCTGTATCACAGGGCAGCAATTCAACTGCACAGCTCCTTACCAAGGGGGTGCAGACAAAAGCTACTAGCTTAGAGATGGGCTGACCTCACCCTGCATATTTACTCTGGGCCAGTGGCAGATTAGCCCCTGGGCCAATGTGACACATGCCCAGGGGCTCTGATCAACTCGGGGGGCCCAGAAAAGTTGGCATCCCCATGCCCCAGCCCGCTCTGCTCACCTGGCACTCCTGCCAGGCAGCGGGGAAGCCCCAGTGCCCTGACCGCACTCCCTATCAGGAGTGCCAGATGGTCAGGGCAGGGCAAGCCACCACACCTCCACCCTGCTCCCCGGAAGGAGTGCTGGGGGCGGGGGTGTGAGCCTGAAGGCAGAAGGGGTGGGGCCACTTGCTCTGGCCCAGGGCCCAACAAAGCCTCTGGCTGTCGGACTACAGGGCAAGGGCAGTGGCCCAAACCCACTAGTCCTATAGAACTGCCCTGTGTGCAGATTATGTTCTTCTATATCCCACAAACTGGACTCTGTTCACCCAGGCATTCCCTGCCTACAAACTCCAGGAACCTACTTCAGCTGTAAGATAATTCCTGCTGGGTTGTCCCTATACTCCTCCATGGTCCTACTTCCATCTTGGTCTGTCCCCAAGGTTCTAAGTACATGGGAATCCACATTAGCCCCCAGGTTATTTGTTAGAATTAAGCTAGCCCCAGAGGGTAGTCTGAGCTGCTGATTCCTTGGACACCCTGATCAGGAAGGAGCTGACCCCAATATTACGGCTCATCCCAGCTGATACCTCCTCACAGGTGTTTTCTGACTCTTTCCAGGGGTCCGCTAACCATATTGGGAAGGCATAGGGGCCCTGGATTCAGTTTAAGAAGCACACAGATCTAGCCTGACCCAATCAATTCCTGTTCCTAGGCCTCAGGGCTCAGCTCTCTGACAAGGTGGGCCAGGGCAGATCGGGGGCTGCTTGGAAGAACAGGTTTACCCTGAGGTTCCCTTGATGGCACTCCTGTTAGTGAGTCACACCCTCCAGCCCCCAATAGGTGCCAGCTGGTGGCCCACACTCAAACCTACCTTGTTACCTGGATTACAGGCTGGGGAAGCCTGACCCACAGGAGGGGTGAACAGCCTGTGTGTATGGGTGTAGTGCTTTTACCATCGTTGCTCTGATGCACCTTTCCCTGGTTTTGAAGTCACACCGTGAGGCAGCAGCAGAGATGGAAATAAATGCCAAGGCTCTGGTTGCCAGCTGAATGCTGTATCCACTGGGTCACACTGCCTTCTTCAGACATTATTCAGTCACATATTATCCCCCCTTCTGCCCCACAGCAAGATCTGCCTCAGGAACCCCACCTGGCATTCCAGAATCCTGGCCTAGGCTTCGCCCTCCTGGGGCCAGCTGGCATCCCATGCCTTGCTCCCTGCCCTGGCAATCCCAGGTGGGGCCCGGAGAATTCCCTTCAGCCTCTTCCATCCTAAAGGACCTGGGGGCAGGGTACTGCAGAGCATCCTCACACAGAGCTATCACCTTCCACAGGTCTGGGGTGTCTATAGTGGGAACAGCCCTGGTGATGGATTAAGCTAGCCCCAGAGGGTAGTCTGAGCTGCTGATTCCTTGGACACCCTGATCAGGAAGGAGCTGACCCCAATATTACGGCTCATCCCAGCTGATACCTCCTCACAGGTGTTTTCTGACTCTTTCCAGGGGTCCGCTAACCATATTGGGATTAAGTTTAGAAGTGTGTGCAACAAGAGTGATGTCATGGTGGGAGTCTGCTATAGACCACCGGACCAGGGGGATGAGGTGGATGAGGCTTTCTTCCGGCAACTCACGGAAGCTACTAGATCGCATGCCCTGATTCTCATGGGTGACTTTAATTTTCCTGATATCTGCTGGGAGAGCAATACAGCGGTGCATAGACAATCCAGGAAGTTTTTGGAAAGCGTAGGGGACAATTTCCTGGTGCAAGTGCTAGGGGAGCCAACTAGGGGGAGCGCTTTTCTTGACTTGCTGCTCACAAACCGGGTAGAATTAGTGGGGGAAGCAAAAGTGGATGGGAATCTGGGAGGCAGTGACCATGAGTTGGTTGAGTTCAGGATCCTGACGCAGGGAAGAAAGGTAAGCAGCAGGATACGGACCCTGGACTTCAGGAAAGCAGACTTTGACTCCCTCAGGGAACAGATGGCCAGGATCCCCTGGGGGACTAACATGAAAGGGAAGGGAGTCCAGGAGTGCTGGGTGTATTTCAAGGAATCCCTGTTGAGGTTACAGGGACAAACCATCCCGATGAGTCGAAAGAATAGTAAATATGGCAGGCGACCAGCTTGGCTTAATGGTGAAATCCTAGCGGATCTTAAACATAAAAAAGAAGCTTACAAGAAGTGGAAGGTTGGACATATGACCAGGGAAGAGTATAAAAATATTGCTCGGGCATGTAGGAAAGATATCAGGAGGGCCAAATCGCACCTGGAGCTGCAGCTAGCAAGAGATGTCAAGAGTAACAAGAAGGGTTTCTTCAGGTATGTTGGCAACAAGAAGAAAGCCAAGGAAAGTGTGGGCCCCTTACTGAATGAGGGAGGCAAGCTAGTGACAGAGGATGTGGAAAAAGCTAATGTACTCAATGCTTTTTTTGCCTCTGTTTTCACTAACAAGGTCAGCTCCCAGACTGCTGTGCTGGGCAACACAAAATGGGGAAGAGATGGCCAGCCCTCTGTAGAGATAGAGGTGGTTAGGGACTATTTAGAAAAGCTGGACGTGCACAAGTCCATGGGGCCGGACGAATTGCATCCGAGAGTGCTGAAGGAATTGGCGGCTGTGATTGCAGAGCCCTTGGCCATTATCTTTGAAAACTCGTGGCGAACGGGGGAAGTCCCGGATGACTGGAAAAAGGCTAATGTAGTGCCCATCTTTAAAAAAGGGAAGAAGGAGGATCCTGGGAACTACAGGCTGGTCAGCCTCACCTCAGTCCCTGGAAAAATCATGGAGCAGGTCCTCAAAGAATCAATCCTGAAGCACTTAGAGGAGAGGAAAGTGATCAGGAACAGTCAGCATGGATTCACCAAGGGAAGGTCATGCCTGACTAATCTAATCGCCTTTTATGATGAGATTACTGGTTCTGTGGATGAAGGGAAAGCAGTGGATGTATTGTTTCTTGACTTTAGCAAAGCTTTTGACACGGTCTCCCACAGCATTCTTGTCAGCAAGTTAAGGAAGTATGGGCTGGATGAATGCACTCTAAGGTGGGTAGAAAGCTGGCTAGATTGTCGGGCTCAACGGGTAGTGATCAATGGCTCCATGTCTAGTTGGCAGCCGGTGTCAAGTGGAGTGCCCCAGGGGTCGGTCCTGGGGCCCGTTTTGTTCAATATCTTCATAAATGATCTGGAGGATGGTGTGGATTGCACTCTCAGCAAATTTGCGGATGATACTAAACTGGGAGGAGTGGTAGATACGCTGGAGGGGAGGGATAGGATACAGAAGGACCTAGACAAATTGGAGGATTGGGCCAAAAGAAATCTAATGAGGTTCAATAAGGATAAGTGCAGGGTCCTGCACTTAGGATGGAAGAATCCAATGCACCGCTACAGACTAGGGACCGAATGGCTCGGCAGCAGTTCTGCGGAAAAGGACCTAGGGGTGACAGTGGACGAGAAGCTGGATATGAGTCAGCAGTGTGTCCTTGTTGCCAAGAAGGCCAATGGCATTTTGGGATGTATAAGTAGGGGCATAGCGAGCAGATCGAGGGACGTGATCGTTCCCCTCTATTCGACACTGGTGAGGCCTCAACTGGAGTACTGTGTCCAGTTTTGGGCCCCACACTACAGGAAGGATGTGGATAAATTGGAAAGAGTACAACGAAGGGCAACGAAAATGATTAGGGGTCTAGAGCACATGACTTATGAGGAGAGGCTGAGGGAGCTGGGATTGTTTAGTCTGCAGAAGAGAAGAATGAGGGGGGATTTGATAGCTGCTTTCAACTACCTGAAAGGGGGTTTCAAAGAGGATGGCTCTAGACTGTTCTCAATGGTAGCAGATGACAGAACGAGGAGTAATGGTCTCAAGTTGCAATGGGGGAGGTTTAGATTGGATATTAGGAAAAACTTTTTCACTAAGAGGGTGGTGAAACACTGGAATGCGTTACCTAGGGAGGTGGTAGAATCTCCTTCCTTAGAGGTTTTTAAGGTCAGGCTTGACAAAGCCCTGGCTGGGATGATTTAACTGGGACTTGGTCCTGCTTTGAGCAGGGGGTTGGACTAGATGACCTTCTGGGGTCCCTTCCAACCCTGATATTCTATGATTCTATGATTCTATGATGAATAGCCCCAGGGGGCCAGTTTCTCAACTGGTGTGAGTCACCTTCAGTGGGGCTACCCCAATTCACAGCAGAGGATTTTCAGGTCACTGCAGACAAGTGGGTTGGGAGCCTATGACATGGTCAGGATACCTGCCCCGCTGAAGTGCACCAGTGTGCCTCAGTTTCCCCTCCTGTGCCCCAAAGGTGCCCACACACCTGTCAAGCCAAACTACACTCCTCCCGGTGCCATGTGAATAAGTTTGAACAAAAGGTTTGCAACCCTGTGCCCTCACAGCCAGGCTCCCAACCTGACTCCCTGTGCACAGGAGAGAGCCAAAGCCCCTGCCCAACTGAGTACAAGCTGCTTCTTATATAATCCCAACAGCCAAACACCTGCTCCCCTAGTCACATGACCCACTCAAGTCACATGATCCCTCCAGGCAAGTGTTTCATCTGGGGACTTGCACCCCAGGTGGCAGAACTACAGTACCCAGAATTCCATCCTTTAAAGGGCCATGAGCAATAACAGATGTGCTGGGATCCACACACTTGCCAAAGGCCCCTGCACGCTGATACTTAACCTAGCCTCCTTCTCCCTGAAGAGTGCCCAGATTTTGGCTGAGGCCATAAGCAAATTAACCTTTTGCCTGCCCATTCAGGCACAGAGAAAACTCTGAGGGTGGGCAGAGTCAGAGGGCCCGGGGTATAAGCATTGTTGCTCCCTTGTACCCGGCATGGGGTATGGGGCATGGCGCAGTAGGGAGCAGAGCATGGTGGCATGCTGTGGTGAAATGGGGCATCAGGTAGGAGGGAATGATGCAGAAACACTATTAGAGTCTAAGAATTGGACCAGTGTGACTCTGCTGGCACATTGCCCGGCCCTCACTGCCCATCCAGAGCCCTCTTGCAGAGTGCTGGGCACGTCTGACACCATGTCATACCAGTCACTAGTCCTGACACGGATCCCAACACTCCCCTGGCAGGCAGGGCGTTGAACTAAAGCCAGATACCCAGTATCACTCATGCCACGCCCTTCCTTGTCCCCGTGAACTGCCATGCCTATAACACCATGCATGCTTCCTTCACATCCATGCTCCTTCCAGGGACAGCTGTGCGCACACACACACACAGTATGGCATTCCAAAGGCTGGAATACATTAGCACGTTCCAGGGCCTTTAGCCTTTGCAGACTTCTCCCCCAGCTGGTTTGGGTTTCTTAAAAAGACTTGGAATCCTTCCCCCCCACCCCCACCAATTAAACCCAGCTTTATTTTCATGGCAATTCCATTAAAACCCAGATTTTCCTTCCTAAGTGGGACCCTGGGCTGTGCAAGCAATGAAGGATGAAAGGGAAGCTGTCCTGCATGCTGCCGCTGCTCTCCTGAGCAGGCCCACTGTTCAGCAGGGCACAAAGTCTGGGGCTCCCCAGCCATGGTCAGGGTTCAGCATTCAGAGTACACACAACGTGCTGAGCATCATAGGAACAATGGCCACTCCCATTCCTTCCTGTATGAGATCAGAGAGGAACTTGCAGCACGCACTGGCCAGCACTGGGAGCACCAGAACAGAGGGGACTAGGGGGCCATGGCCCCTCACTTTTAAAAGTGGAAGGGCTATGCCCTCCCACTTTTTACTGGCGGTAAGAATGAGCAATGGGGCAGAGGGGATGGAGATGAGCAAGCAGGGGGGCGGGATCTTGAGGGAAGAGGTGGCATGGGAGCTGAGCCTCATGGGAAGGGGCAATTTGAGAGGAGGGCTTGGGCGAATGGGTGGGGCAGGGCCTCAGGGGAAGCAGGAGCACGAGGGGTGGGGCCACGGTTTGGGCACTGGTGGCCCCCCCACTCTTAGGGACCTTCTGCCACTCCTGCCCAGCACCTCCCATTCTGTGCCCAGCCACAAAGGGGCAAGTAGACCTACCTAGTGAATTTTCGACAAATCATTTTTTTCACTGAAAATGGCAGGAACCGAAAATGGGTGAATCTCCAGCCTCAAAAAAAGTCAAGAAAAATGTTGAAAGGTTGAAATTGTTCATCTCAATGTTTTTTAAATGAAAAACATCTTTTTTTCTGGTTCACAGCAACTTTTTGTTTCGAAACTGAAGCAGATGCAGCTGACAAAAGGGTTTTAAATAAGGCAGCCCCGAAATGAAGCAGTTGGCATTGAAACGAAATGTCTCATTTGCACCAAAATGAAAAAGAAAAATGGGTTTTTTTGGTTCATGAATATTTTCAAGATTTTTGACTTATTGTCCTGATTCAATACAGGGGGAAAATCAGACTCTCAAATTTATTTGCGAAACAGGACAGCTGTGGGGTGAGGTTGTTATGGCACTAGCTACAGATTCTGGCTCTTCAGGTATGTTTACACAGGAACTGGAGCAGTAATTTACAAAAGAGATACTCCTCTATTTCAAGCTGTGGTGACTTGTGTGTGTATCTCCGGAGTCACCAGTTTGATTCCTGGTGTCGGCTAAGATGGTGATTGTCACCTGAATGCAGCTGAAAACCTGGCCCTGAATTCTGCTGGGATGTAAGTTGGGTGCCATGAGTAAGCTGGGAATGGGACCTGGCCTGATAAAGCAGCACTGGTAACATGGCTTCTCCATAATGAAACTGGCATCTTTCGATATTACTTAACTGTCTGGTGCTCAGGGAAAATATCAGCCAATGCTTTCAAAACCAGCAGCCAGAGGGAATGGCTGCGAGCTCTGCCTCACATCTAAACAGACCCAGCAGCCTACGTTTAGACTCCAATACTGGAAAATCATGGTCATGGGGCTGCTGTTCCTTTCAGTTGCGTGGGTGTAAATCAGAAGTGACTCCACGGAAGTCGGTGGTGTCTCACGGGTGTAAGGTCATCCAATGCAGGATTCCCCTGTGATGGTGGGAATGGCCAGACTGGATCAGAGCAGAGGTTGATCCAGCCTAGAGTCCTGTCTCTGATAGTGCCTCGCCAGCCGCTATGGGGGAATGTATAAGAACCCTGCAGTAGAAGATGTGGGATAATTTGTCCCCACGTGAGGTCTCCTCCTGGTCTCTAATAGTTTGGCGTAAGCTCTCAAGCAGGAGATTCACTATCCCTGCTGCCAGAATGTGTGTGGTCATGAAGCTAACTCTGGCTGTTCTTGTTAACATGTAAGTGCTCAGTCCCTTTTGGAATCTCATCAAGTTCTGGCCTCAGTGAATTCATGTAGCAGGGAATTCCACAGTCTAATTGTCAGTTTGGTCATTTCCCACCTTTCAGTTTCTTTGAATCTTTGTGCTGTGAGCCAGGGGGAGCAGCTGCTCACAGTCGCCCTTCTCTAGACCAGTCAGTATTTTATAGCCTTTGTCAAATCCTCTCTGTGCCCACTTTACACCACCAAGCCACTGCATAAAATTGATTAGCAACCTCCTACCAAGGCTGTTCTGCAATGCAATCATCCATTGGGATTCTGCTCTGCATTGCAATGGCTCAGGAAGGCCACAGCTGGGCTCAGGGCCCTATCCACAGCTGGAATCCTGGGTCCAATTCTGGGCCCACAATTCCAGGGGGACATTGGTTAATTGAAGGAGTCCAATTCAGAGAGCAAAGAAGGCAAACAGTTTTAGCTGTGAGGGTAATTCCCTACTGGAACCATTTACTCAGGGTCAGGGAGGATTCTCCGTCACTGGCAATTGCTAAATCAAGACTGGCTGTTTTTCTAGGAGATCTTCTCCAGGAATGACGTCAGGGCAGGTCTCTGTGCTCTACAAGGGGTCAGACTAGATGATCACAGTGGCCCTTGGAATGGCAGGCCCTTCTGGCCTTGGAATCTGTGACTCTATGAATTGTGCTGGGGGACATCCAACCAGAGCTGGCTGAAAAACAGGAAGGAACTGTTGCTAATCAGGAGGTGCAAGACACACTAGTGGGGCGTTGAAGGCGTCACCCTGACCGCGTGGCATGCACCACACAGGACAGGTGGCCTGGCAGACCCCACCACGTGGCATGTACTACACAGGGAAGGTGGCCTGGCAGACTCACCATGTGGCACGCACCACACGGGGAAAGTGGCCTGGCAGACCCAGACACATGGCATGCACTACGCAGGGAAGGTGGCCTGGCAGAATGGAGAACTCCATGCGAGCCAGTGGGCACACAGGCAAAGTGTGATCAGGGTGGCAGCCAGGACTCACCCGGCCATGGACAAGCAGTGAACATGGGATATGGGACAAGAGGGAAGGTCCTCTCATGGATCAGTAACTGGTTAAAAGATCGAAAACAAAGGGTAGGAATAAATGGTCAGTTTTCAGAATGGAGAGAGGTAAATAGTGGTGTCCCCCTACAGTTTGTACTGGGTCCAGTCCTATTTAACATATTCATAAATGATCTGGAAAAAGGAGTAAACAGTGAGATGGCAAAATTTGCAGATGACACAAAACTACTCAAGATAGTTGAATCCAAAGCAGACTGCGAAGAGTTACAAAGGGAACTCACAAAACTGGGTGACTGGGCAACAAAATGGCAGATTAAATTCAAAGTTGATAAATGCAAAGTAATACACATTGGAAAACATAAGCCCAAATCTATATCTAAATTAACTGTTACCACTCAAGATAGAGAGCCTGGAGTCACTGTCGATAGTTCTCTGAAACCATCCACTCAATGTGCAGCGACGGTCAAAAACGTGAACAGAATGTTGGGAACCATTAGGAAAGGGATAGATGATAAAACAGAAAATATCCATATCTCTATTTATGTAGATGCAACATCTATATTGTCTCTATATAAATCCATGGTATATCCACACCTTTAATACTAGAAGTACTTGTGGCACCTTAGAGACTAACAAATTTATTTGAGCATAAGCTCACTTCATCCGATGCATTCAGCTGTAGCTCACGAAAGCTTATGCTCAAATAAATTTGTTAGTCTCTAAGGTGCCACAAGTCCTCCTTTTCTTTTTGCGAATACAGACTAACATGGCTGCTACTCTGAAACCTTTTAATACTGTGGGCAGATGGGGTCACCCCATCTCAAAAAAGATATATTAGAATTGGAAAAAGTTTGAAAAATGGCGACAAAAATTATTAGGGGTACGGAACAGCTGTCATATGAGGAGAGATTAAAAAGACAGGGACTTTTCAACTTGGAAAGAGACAACTAAAGGGGGATATAATAGAGATCTATAAAATCATGACTGGTGTGAAGAAAGTAAAGGAAGTGATATTTACTTCTTCTCATAACACAAGAACTAGGGGTCACCAAATGAAATTATTAGGCAGCAGGTTTAAAACAAATAAAAGGAAGTATTTCTTCATACAATGCACAGTCAACCTGTGGAACTTCTTGCTAGAGGATGTTGTGAAGGCCAAGACCATAACAGGGTTCAAAAGAGAACTGCATAAATTCATGGAGGATAGGTCCATCAATGGCTATTGGCCATGATGGGCAGGGATGATGTCGCTAGTCTCTGTTTGCCAGAAGCTGAGAATGGGTGACAGGGGATGGATCACTTGATGATTACCCGTTCTGTTCATTCCCTCTGGGGCACCTGGCATTAGCCACTGTTGGAAGACAGGATAATGGGCTAGATGGACCTTTGGTCTGACCCAGTGTGGCCGTTCTTATGTTCTTATACCCTGGTAGCCTTCCAGCTGGGTTTCCCCCCATTTCTCCAGCCTGCTTCTCCCTGTGCCCAGTGGGCAGGTGGCACAGAGCCAGACACGTCCCTTATCTCTTTCTGCCACGGACCAGCTGAGCCCTTCCCAGCTTGGAACCACCTAGCATAAGATGCATCATGGCACTTTCTGCCCCCACCGCTTCCCCTGCAAGTAGCCATCTCTGCACTAAAGGCTCAGCTCTGGGCAGCCCCCCAGCCTGGAGACACCTGTTTGGGACTCAGGGCAGCAGCAATCCATGTGCCCCTGCCCAATGGTGGTGGTGGCCTACAGGAAGCCACCCAGATGCTGGGTGATGTTCCTGGGGGGTGTTCTGCCCAGCGAGCCCTGCCATCCACCCAAAGCAGGATCCCACCACATAGCTACATCCTTCATTTCTGCAGCTTTCCTTTCATCCCTAGGCAGGAGGTTGGAGGTGGAAGAGACTGACCCAGCCCTCGGTTCGGCTGCCAGTTCAAACCGCTTTCTGCGCCTGCCATTCCTGCATGGAAAGGCTGAGGACGGCACCTTCGTGCCAACTGCCCCCGGGAGCAAACCTGAATCTGTTATGCCAGGGATTGGCCTACGCTGGTCACTGGGGGGGCGCAGCCTGTGGCTGATTCTCGCGGGGGCACCCTGGCCTTGGCTGGCACCACGTCTGATTTACACTAGGGTGGGGCGAGGAGAGTTGGGACCTCTCAGCCATGGGCAATGCCAGCTAAGGGGGCACCTGGAGTTACAGCTGCAGCTCGACCCGCAGTGGTTATTCCCATGTGCCCCTCGGACGAGGATCCAGCCAATGTTGTCCTGGCCACTGGACTGAAGCAAAGGCCTGGGCCCGGCCATCAGGTGGAACATCCCCATTCCTGGAGAAGGCAGGCAGGGCAGCACAGGGCAGCCAGTCTGTTCTTATCAGCACCAAGCCCCCAGCCTCACCCTGAATGCCGCCAATGCAGCCAGGTCCCAGACCCATGCCAAGTACCCCGCAGAGCCAGCCCTCTTCCCATCATCCCCTCCCGAGCCTCCCTGGCCCTGCAGAGAGGCCTCTGGCATGCAGCCACCCAGGTACAGTGGAGAGCAGGAGAGCTCTCCCCACGCACACAGCTTTGCTGGTGCCCCTCAATCCTGACAGCTAGCCCAGCCCTGCGCTCCCACACACACAGCTCTTCTGGTGCCCCTCAATCCCAATCCGCAGACCCCCCATCCTCCCAGCCTGTTATTCTAGTCTTTGGCTCCTTCAGTGCAAAGAGTGGAGTTAATTTATGTGGAATGAAACCAGCCAAGAGGTGCTTTGGAAGCCAGGTCTCCGGAGTTAAGAGCTGCGGTCGGAGCAGCAGTTCCCGGGCTGCCTTCCAAAGGCTTCTTGATACTCAGGTATAAATAGGAACTTGAGGCAGCCAAAGTTGCCTCCTTCACCGCACTTCTCTGCACCGAATTCCTAACTGCATAGCTCACAGTCACTGCAAATAGCATCTGTCAGCAGGCCAGGGATGATGGGGGAGCCAAAGTTCCCCGGGCTGGGGAGACACCAACACATCTGAGAGCCACATTTCTCTGGGCTCACACTGCATTCCTACATATGCATGTAGCCTAGAGAGGTTCAGGTCCCATGGGCTGCCAAGACACCGGCCTGCCCCGAGGAACTCCCAGAGGAAAGGCCATTATGCCCATTTTAGAGACCGGCCCAGGGAGGCTGTAGCAGAGCTGGGGAATTGTACTCTGGGCTCCTAGGCTAATACTGTCCCCCCAGGGCCCAACTTAGGCTGGTGCTTAGCACCCCCACTGCCCCTGAGAGCCTACATCTCCAATCACAACAGCAGAGACCCTAATGCTAACAGCACTCCCCAGGCACAGACCCTCCACGGGGGAGGTCAAAGCAGGCAGCAGTGAGCTCTGAGGAGACTTCCCCAGGATCTGCCTTGTTCCCATGCTTCAGAGGTCTATGGAACTTTCCCATCACCATCACGGTGATCAGCACCTGGGACTGGGCATGTCATGGGCGAGGCCCGCCAGTGGGGGCCACACTGTCTCCTGGAGTCACTGTCCCCACAGACAGATCCCCAAGTTCCCAGCAAGGACATTCAGCATCCACTCTCACCACCTCAGTTCACAGAGCCACTGCCAAGCTTTGTCACCAGGACCAGCTACTGGAGGGCAGCGTGGTACATGCTGAGCTGGGGTGGCACGTGGCAGGAAGCAGGGAGTTTTGCCCGCCAACAGGCGGTATCAACAGCCTCCCCTTACAGCCCTGCTCCCAGGCATGGTTATTACCAGCCCCAACCTTCCCTGGCACCACAGAGGGTCAGACAGTCGGAACCCCAAGGAGCAACCCACCATGTGCCCCCCAGCCAAAGCCACGGTCTCTCGCCCTGTTCCTGAACAGGTCTCCCCCTACAGAGGCATCAGAGAATCCCCATCAAAGGGAGCAGTATTGGGCCAAAGAGACACAGCCTGGGCATCCCAGTTCCACCCAGCAGGGGGCGCAGCACCCAAGCATGCTAGCCAGTTCATTGCAATTCACATATGGAGAAGCCAGAAGGGCCAGGGAGCACTCTAGGCCCCACCTCTCCTATCTGAAGGCTTTGCTGACACCTTCCTATGCTCTGAAGCCCAGCAGGAATTTGGCAGCCGGTCCCCTACCTCGCCTGAGAAAACATTGGCTGTGTTTGTGTTTGCTTGACCCCAGCGACTTGGGGCTGGGCAGTGGGCCAGAGCTGGAGGAGACCCGTGGGCGAGGAAAGCCCCAGCCACACACTGACAACAGTGCACAAACACATTCTGCTCTGCCAGTGGCTTCTCTCCCGCCTCCTGGGCGCCACACACATGTCAGACGGGGGGAAGTCCCTGTGGGAGGGGGCAAGTCCCCAGCTGGGCTTTCCCCATCTTCTGAGGAGCCTCCATCATCTCAGATTTCTGAGCGCTCCCCTCACCTGGTTCTTTGATAGATTAGTTTAGATTACCCATTGTGATTCCAGCCAGCCAGCCATTTACCACCTAGCCAGCATTCAGAACAAGTGATGCTGGAGACAGCCATCCCTCATCCAAACTCCAGTGGCCCAACTCAACTGCTCCCAGTTTCACCCAGCAGGGTGATGCTAAGGTATTTCTGGTCCTTTCCTGGGCTTTACATGCGGGGAGCCAGGACCTTCAGCCATGTCTTGTCAGCATCACGCGACTGAGACCAGGAAAGCTCTGAACAGCCATGGAGACCCCCAGAGCTGGCTGCCTGCAGACTCAAGGAGATGACATTGCATCATGTTGCATTAGGGAGGCTCTCTCAGCTGGAGCACTGTGAGCTCCTGGCCCTTGCTGGTGCATGGTGACAAGACGCAACTAGCCTGTGTGGGACAGAGTGGAATCTGGTGTGAAATGGGGTGAGGAGGTGCTGATAGGGCCCATTTGCCAGCCAGGCAGGATCCCATGCTGTTGGCTTTATCAGGTCTGCAAGGCTAGAGCATTAGTTCCATAGTGCCAGGCCTGCGGACTCTAACCCCAAGAGATCACAAGAGCAGGGCGAACAAATCCAGCAGGTGGGGCCATGACTCAGAAAGCCCTGGCTAGTTAGAGAGCCCCCACATAAGCCTCTGAGCCTTGGCAGCTGCTCCAGAAACCTTCCTCTCGCCATGCAACATCGGTGGAAGGACACAAACGCTGACTGGTGCAGGGTGGGGGGACAGCCAGTGGGGTGCTCTCCTCTCTGCCCCCACTCAGACAGACCCTTTGTCAAAGCCCTGCTCCTCCAAACGTCAGGTTCCAGCCTCCCCATTACTTGGGGGATCCTGCCTGGCCCCAACCAGAAGGAACTAAGTGCCATGCTCGGTGCCCACCTGCTGCCACTCAGAAACTGGGGTGTGTGTGGTTTCTTTGGGAAAGGGAAAAACTTTTTAAAAAAGAATTGTTTCCCCTGCCCTCCGCCCTCACCCGCCTCCCCTTGCTTTCTGCATGGACCAGCTGCTGCCTGTGTAAAAGGAGGGGGTGGCTCTTGTCTTGGGGGTGACCCCCAGCTCAGATTACTGCACCCCTGTGCCAGGCAGAAAGGGCACCTCTAGGAATATGATGGGCTCAGTGACTGGCAGAGGGCAACCCATTCTGGGAGGCAAGGCGGGTGCTGGCTCTTCCAAGGGGAATGAGTGCTGGCCCAAAACCTGCCCCCTCTGCTCTGTGATACGGTAGCACACTAGGGGGAGTCTGTATGTAACACACTGGGGAGGTGTGCTTTGGGCCTTTCTCTAGTGGCTGGGCCACTAGAAGATAATAGCCTACTACGGCTGACGGAGCTACTTATTTAGCGCATGCTGGAGAGGCCTATGCAGCAGTGCTGACGATGCCAAGGGCAGCCGGCTGGAAAACCAGGCTACAATAGTCAGAAGCAAACTCCTGTTTGAAATTTTCCAGATAGGCAATTTTTTGGGAAAATCAAAACTGCATGAAGGTGTTTTCCCTTCCCCCCTGCCCCCCCCCCCCAGCACTTTTTGACCATGCCTTACTTTTTTTTTTTTTTGTTATGACCAGTTGAAAAAGAGAAAGCGGAGGAAAAGCCCCACAGTGGCAACCCCAAACTTGCAAAATATTTGGGGGCTCTTCTCTGAAACAGTCCCTTCCGGAAAAAATCTCCCTGTCCCAGACATGTTGCCTAAAATGAAACTGAGCTATGCAAAAGTTTGTTTGCAGTTTGTTTGCAGTGTGCAGTGTTGCAGGGGCTGCTGAAAACACCTGTTGTTGGAGCCTTTCTCTTGGGGTGAGGGTCCAGTACAGTATGTGACTGAAAGAGAGAAAGAAACTGACAATAAACGGGAACTGACCCTTTGACGAGCCCAAGGAGGTCTCGTTAACCCTGTCCTTGGCAGACGGCCAGCCTCGCTGGTAATTCCCAGCTGCAACAAACACTGCGAGAACTGCTGTTGCTCTGGACAGACAGAGGAGCTGGTAGAAATCTCTTGCCAGATCCCTTCTCATTGCTGCAGGAACTGAGCAGCGGAGCCACTGCTGGGACGCATCCTCACATACTCCTTAGAGGCCCAGATCAAAGGTATTTAGGCCCTGCCTCCGGGTGACATCAATGGGAGCAAGGCACCTACATACCTTTGAGGATCTGGGCCATAGAGAGGCAGCCAAGGTCTGACAGGCAGAATGGGGCTTGAGCCTGGATCTCAGGAGTCCCTATCTACTGCGGGTGGCTACATGCCCCAACCCTGTGCAGGGAGGCCCCCCCAACCGTGCCCATCTTGCTGCCTGGATGTTTCTCTTCGAGGCTCACACTCTAGCTGTGACTCTGAGCTCCCTGGGGAGTCACCCTAGATGCTTAGCCAGGCACCAAATGGATTCTGCATGTGAGGCCGAGTGCCCAGCCTGTGCCGGCAAGGAGGCCTAGTAGAAGTGGGTGTCAGGCTCCGCCCATCCTCCAGTCCCCTCCAAGGCAGCAGTGCCTTGCTGAGACAAGGGGTCCGGTACAGAAAGCGACTGCTCTGGGGAGCCAGCCCCAGCCCCCTTGCGGCTTCTGGTCCTCACCTGCCCTAGACCTCCCCACAGGCTGCTCCCTAGGCCTCCTTCCCCCTACCCCGCAGCCTAGCTGTGGCATGATCTTGGTGCCGCGGCCACACATCCCCAGGTGACTGGTGCCTGGTTGTTTGCTGCACCTCTGGATGTGAGGATGTGAACCTCTCCCCCTGGGATTCACTGTTCCCCCTGCTACAGCAGCGTCCCCTGAATTCCCCCACACCCCCCACAACGATGCTCTGCCATCGGGGCAGGACTCCCAGCACAACGCCCCCTCTCCCCACTCCGCTGCACCATGAATCCCCATTACTAGTGAGGGCACAGCCAAAAGCTTGTTAAAACCCTGGATGGATGCAGGTCCCGCAATGGGGTGACCCACTGGAACCTCAGCCGCCAGCCGAGTTCTTCCGGAAACACACAGCAGGATTGGGCTCAGGCCCTGGGAGCGAGCAGAGCGGCTTCCGTCTGATGGCATGCCAGGGAGGCCTGCTTGCAGGCTGTTTCCTGCCTCATTCCCTTCTGTCAGCATCCTGTGCCCATCCCTGGCGGGTGAACACTGCTCCTTTTCTTCCTCTGCTGCCCCTCCTCCTCGCTCTGCTGATGGGCTTCCAAAGAGATAATTGGTGTTCCAGTTGGCAGTCTCTCTTGTGCTCAGTGCCCCTTGTGGGCACCTGCAGGCAGGCTGCCAGGGGCCATGTTGCCAAGGCCCTGCTCCCAGGGGCACCTCTCCTGCACAGTCCCCCTGGCATGCCCATTAGCACTAATGAGGCTTGCCTGGGGATATCAGGGGTCAAGTGAGGGCTCTGGGCTGGATCTCCTGCCTGCAGCTGTTGCTCTGTCTCACTTGTGGACAATGGACCCCAAATCACCCTGATCCCTGCCTAGCCAGGCCTTTCCTGGGGCAGGAATAAAAGGGAGTCATGCCAGGCTTGCGAGCCTCATTAGGTGTCCATCCAGCTACTGGCACAGCTCCAGCCTGTCACCGACTGAGCGGGATGGAAAGAATACTGTTGGATGGAGACCAAGGAAAGCCAGGGGCTGAAGGGAGCAGGGTGAGGAGCTCAGGAGTGGGCACTCTCCTCAGCAGTCACTGCTGATCCCAATGCCTCAGCATGGAGCAGGGGGGCACTGTGCAGCCAGACTTCCCTCTTCCTCATCTCACTGGGTCCCTGGCTGTGGCCTCGTAATGCTAACGAGGGCTGAGTTCCTATGCTATCAGATCCCTACATTCCAATACACACACCCTCCATCAAGCTAGATGGGAGCTGTGGTCCATCCGTGGCAAAAACACAGGGCCTCTGCCCCTCGGGATTAAGGAGATCTCCCTCCACTAGTTCTTGTATGAGGTCCCTTATCCTCTCTGTGGACCAGCCACTGGGGGCACCATCTCACACAGAAAGCCACCATATTAAACCGCTGCCACAGTGCAGCCAGGCCACAGGCCAACACAGGAATTTCGGGGAGCCTCCTGTCACGGACTCACAGATCGTGCCTACTCTTCGCCCCGTGCGGTCCGTGGGGGTTGCCCCTTTCAGTGAGCCAGCCCTTCTCTTGGGTGTCCACTCTCTCTCAGGGTTAAGCCCCTCCACATCCTGGAACCACACCTCTCTGAGCCTTAGCACACCTCTGTCTTGCCCTGGGCTGCCTCAGGGAGTCCACTTGCTCTGGACCCCCGGGGCCTCCACCCCCCGAAGGGGATGATGCAACCCTGTTTCTAGACCAGAGTGAGTCTCAGCCAGTGTAAAACAGGAGGGTTTATTAAGCGTTGAACACAGCACAGGAAACTCTCTGGGACTTAGGCCTGGCCTCCCTCACCACAGTACATCTAAGTGTCCCCTGCATGCAGGAGGGCTCTGCCTGCTCTCTCTCTCTCCAGTCCTGAGACCGTGGCATCTGATATCACCTGCCCCCAAGCCCCACCTCTGTCCTTTGTCTTCTCTCCAGGTAAACAGGATTGCCTGGGACTCCTCTCCTCTCTCTGCAGCCCATTGTCCTCCCACTGGCCAGAACCGGCTGTGACTCCTGAGCTGGGCCTCCGGGTCACCAGGTCACCAGTCGCTGGAGTATCCATTCTCCAAGCCAGTGGTTGGGGTCCCAAGTTCCCTCACTGATCCTCTGTAACAACAAACTCCCTCTCCCATCACCTCATTAAACCGGTAGAACCCAGGGAAACTGAGTCCTATCCCCTCTGCATGCAAACCATAGGAAAACCAAGAAAATCCTCCATAGGAAACAAGGAAAAACAAGAAACCTCCTCCCCACACACACTTCATCACACCTCCCTCTGGAGATTTCCATGCAAACAGACCCCAAGTGCGCAAACACCTTAGGACTGCCAACCCTCCGGGTCTCTATCCTGGAGTGGCCAGGAATTAAAGATTAATTTGCAATGAAGGATTATGTCATGTGATGAACCCTCCAGGAATACATCCAACTCAAATTGGCAACCATACCTGCCTGCCAGCCCCCTGCACTTTTTTTAGGTATCCACCCACAGCAGGCAGGACATCTGGGCCAATTGGACTCCACCCTTCCCCCTGCATGGGCCTTTGCCAAGGAATTCAGGATGAGAGCCTCTCCACCACCATGGCAGCTAACCCACCCCTCCCCCAGGACTCATTAAGGAGGATAGGCCCATTGTCTCAGAGCCTGATGAATACCTGCTGGCTTCTCTGCAGACAGACCCACTCATGTGTCCTGAAAACCAGGATCTGTGTGGATTGCAGGGCTCCCGCCCCCTGCCTTTGAAAAGCAGCCGCTTCTACATCTGCTGTGGGCCTGGCGGCTCTGTATGCCCTAAGGACTTCTGCATGGAAACCAGCTCGGGGGTTCTTAAGAGTGGCTCCATTTTTGCTTTGTTTCCCTCCCGCCTGATGTCGGCCCCCACTGGCTGGAACATCTCCGTCGCTTGTTGCACAACTAATTGGATTGTCCTTCCACGGAACCCCTTTCCTCCAGCAAATTCAAAGAGCTTCCACAAACCTTCATTGATTCAGCCTCTTGCCCTGGGCCATCTGAGCAGTTCGTGAAGACCCTTCAAAGCCCTCCCCACCACATTGAGATCCAGTTCATTATCCCCATATTACAGTTGGGGAAACTGAGGCATTGAGTGGGAATGGAGTTTGCTGAGGTCACACAGCGATGCTGACTGAGCCAGCTCAGCTTGTAGATTACAACGCAACCATCCTTCAACCCCAGGCATCAGCACTCCTGGGTTCTCTGTCCCATCTCGGCCAATGACTTACAAAGCACCTTTTGTCACTTCCGCTCTCTGCCTATTGCCCCAGATGTAAAGGGGGGCTCAGGGAAGTCCATGGGGCTTCATGAGGTGTTTGCTAAAGTGCTTGGAGATCAGCAGGTGACCGAAGGGAAAAGCTGTTTTCAACCACCCTTCCTGGGGAAGCTGAAGGGAAGAGCCGGGTGGAAAGGTACAACTCAGCACAGCTGTCCCTATGGGGAAGATTTACAAGGGTTTCCCAGGAGGACTCGGTGGCTCCCTTGATGTCTCAGCCATGCCATCCGCTTGGGTTGCATCCACGATCCCTGGAACCATACTGGCCACGGCCCATCTGGCTGGGGAACTCTGGCATGCCTGCCAGTCCTGAGGGAATGTGGTTCCAGTGGTGAGCTGTGATTTGAGTGAGATGCTGTGTCAGAGCATTTGGTTCCATGCCATGCCTCAGCAGCCCTGTAGGACACCCCAAACTGTGCTCCCTCCAGCACGCTGCGCCACAGGGAAGAGGGGTAGCAGTGCTGATCAGCTTAGTGACCCTGACAAGCCTCTGCCCATGGCATCACTGAGGCGTGATCCCAAATTTAGACCCCTGATTGAAGGACAGGGCACTTCCAGCTTGTGCCATGTCCTGCCAGCTGAGCCTACCAGATGTGACCTGGGAGAAGAAACACAGGCTGCAAATATTGGAGCTGGCATTGATGGCTGGTGACACTGAATTGATGCCCCAGGGTGGTGCTCAGGGGCACTCCCAATGGCCAATGGAGCACGCAGACAGGTGTGCACCCAAGCCAGTGGCCTGGCCAGGGTGGGTGTGGAGATTGGGAGACAGGCACTGTCCCATGGGCTCTGGTGTGGCCAGGCTGGTTACAGACCACATGGTGCATGGGAGCCAGGTGGGTGTGCAGTGGCTGCTTTTGATTTCCCAGCCTTGTCCCCCTGGGATGGGATGCAGTGCAGCACAGCCTCTGCTTTGAGTTTATTTCTTTGGCTCATGGATGTCCCAGCACTAACTCTTAGTCAGGATGACTAATATGGGGCCAGTCATATTCCTGGGATCCAGGCATGGAGTGGACATACTGCACCCTCCCCCCATGCAGATAGAGGGTTCAGCCCCAGACTCTGAAGAGAGGATGGGGCAGGCAGTGAGCGGGGAGGGGAAGGGAAGGGAAGACATGCTGGGGGGTGAACGTGTCCCCTTGCATCTGGCAGAGGTTCCCCTGAGGCTTCCTAGCAGACAGCATTGCATTGCATCTGCATGGGCCACTCTCATTTCAGGGATGCCTTGGGGGAGGCTGCGGTCAGGGGAGACCCAGCTGCACAGAGCCAGGAAGAAGGGTCAGGGCTTCAGAGCAGCTGCAGAGGGCCCCATATTCCTCAGACTCCCCTGCAGATCTCGCTGATCTGTAGGCTTTCTGGGCCAGCCTTGCCAAGCGCCCTGGCATTTGCAGAGAGCCTCTGCAGCAATTCCAGCCTCCCATGCACCCACCCCACTGTAGCCCAGCTGGGAAGGAGTACGGGGTGGCAGGGACACAAGGTGGGGGAGTCCTATCCTGGCTCCAGGCTCCCCATCCCCAGCCACCCCATCACCAACCTCCCCCCTCACTGCCCATCCCCCGCTACAGCAGCAGGGCATTTGTGGGGAGGGATAGCTCAGTGGTTTGAGCATTGGCCTGCTAAACCCAGGGTTGTGAGTTCAATCCTTGAGGAGGCCATTTAGGGATCTGGGGCAAAAACTGGGGGTTGGTCCTGCTTTGAGCAGCGGGTTGGACTAGATGAAGAACATGTGCCTGGGTTGGAAGGGACCAGGACTGCCACACCATCCCTTCCCAGCACATGCTGGGTCTTGTGCTGGGGTGGGTTGGCAGGACTCTTCAGGGCAGGGAGTCTTGGAGATAACCCCACACTGGCATGACTGGGTGAGTCTCCATCCCAGCAACGGGCTCAGGCTCTCTGCAGACCTAGGCGGAGTCGCTGTGTCAGTCACACTCAGGGCAGCTCCCCCCCTCTGACAGCAATGGACTCACGGTCTCTGCAGGTGCTGCTGTGTCAGCCCCTCAGGTCACATTTTCCAGCTTTTCTTCACAGCCAGGAGGGCTGGAAAGGTTTGTTTTCAATGCAAGCTGCACGTCTGCTGTAATCAGCTGGCTCTAAGAGCCAGGCCCATGCGACTGTCTACACCAGCAAGGGGAGCCAGCTGCAGAGCACCAGTGGAGGGGGAAGAGCCCCGGCCTCCTTCCCAAGCAGTAAGGACTCTGCTTGTGGGTGTGAGGCACTCGACCCCCGTCCTGCGGGGCTTTCACTCCAGAGAGGGGCACAGGGAACAAAGCCATGAATGACCCCAGCTCATTTCGATTTCCCATTAGGCAAGGGCGTTTCCTGCCCCAGGGGGCAGCACATCTGCTGCATGGATGAGAAGGGCCACATGTCCCCCGGCCCTTCACCTTCTCCATCACCCTGGGGGAGGTGTCCACGGGATGGGGATGCATGGATGACTTGCTGCGAGCCAGGAGATCACAAGAGTAGGCAGTGGGCCTTGGCGAGCCCACCTAGAGGCTCCTCATTGTTGTGTGCCACTGCCCAGCCGACCATGCCGACTACAGCTCCAGTCATGTGCTCACCTGGAGTTGACAGGAGATACTGGATCTGAGCCTGTGGGGAGAAGGGGCTGTGCAGGCCCAGCTATGGACCCACTGTAGAAACATCGGCATCTACGAGCAGATTGCTCGGAGGCTGCAGGAGAAGGGCTACGACAGGGACCAGTGACAGGGCTGAGTGAAAGCCAAGGAGCTACAGCAGGCATACCAGGAGGCCAGGGAGGCAACAGCCAATTGGGTGCTGAGCCGCAGCCTTGCCACTTTTACAAAGAGCTGCAGCCCATACTTGGCGGAGACCCCACCACCACCCCACAGACCACCGTCAATACCTCCGAGGAGCCCTGGTGTGACCAGTGAGGAAAAGAGAGAAGTGGAGGAGGAAGAGGAGGAGGATGGGGCCATGTGACTGGGGGGCCAGCTATGCTGTGAGCCAGGACCTGTTTGAGACTCCACTGCAGTCCAGCCAGTCCCGGCAGGTGAGCACGGGTGAGCCCGATGCAGGGGAGTGTAAATTTATTTCCATTACAGCGATGGCTCCCCCCAACTCAGCAGGACACAGCTATCGCCTTTGCATTAATTTACCCATTCTAGGAGAGATAGCGGAACAACACAGAGAGGTAGCGTTGTTATCGGCTTTTCATTGCCCTGCAGAGTTAGGTGGGGGGAGGAGGGGGCATGGGGAGCAGTTTGTTTATGTGCACAGGGATGCCCCTTAACTCCTCCTGAGAGATCTCAGTGAGACTTTCCCCTGCAATCCTCTGGCAAAGGTTTCTAGGGATGACAGCTTTAGCTTGTCCTCTGCAGTAGGACACTTCCCCACGCCAGCCAGCAATAATGTCTGCAGGCACTATTGCAGTGCATAGGCTCATAGCACATGGGCCTGGGCAGCAGCAGCCAGCAGCAGCTGTGCTCTATGTGCCTTTGCTACCCTCATGAGGGAGCGCTCTGCTAACGGCACCACCACAATGTGGTTTTTAGCTGCTGCTTGTAATTATTAGAACTGGGAGCACTGGCTGTTGGGAGTCTGAAAGGACAGGAAACAGGAAGTGGGGAAAGTTGAGGAGGCGGAGTGAGAGCTACCGAGGGTGCACCAGCAGCTTGGTAAAGAGGTTTCCACTTTACAAATAAAGTCCTGTTGAAGTTTATTAGTACCTTGTGTGGTGGAAAATTAACCACGTATTGTGTTTGAAATCAGAATCGCCTGAGGCTTTCTTTATTTAAGCATACATATACAGGGAGAGTCAGCCATAGCTGCTCTGCGTAAGCAGAAAATGCAGGAGTTTATATAGCGGAAAACCACAATTTGTTAAGCACACTTCCTTTAACAGCATTTTCCCTTATTTGGCATATAGTGCAAGCTCTAACAGTAGCTTTCCTTATTTGGGATATAGCAAAACAAGCTTTTTCTGTTATTGACAGGTTGTTCTTTGCGGTTAATGGATCTTTCCTAATTTCTAGCTGTTAGGGTTACATTTCTTAAGCTATGCTGTTGTAACTGCCCCACAATGGAATTTTCCTCAGCCTCTTCTTATACTTACACACACACAGTTAGCTTGACCAAAGTTTTAGGCCTACTTGGGAAGTTTAGGCCTACTGGATTTTTCCTCCACATTCCCTCCTTTAGTGCCTTTTTTGGCACCACTAATTGGGCCTAAACTTCTATAGTCATGAGTTTGTTAATTTCCTCCTTTTCGTCCTCCTGTTCTTCTGCCCAAACTGTGTCATACATTTCATTCACAATTATTAGTGCCACCTGCTTTCTTGAACCAAGGTTGGCAGGCCTAAGGCTGGATAGGCAATGATAAATACATCTATTACAGCAACAATAACATAACCCTATGCTAAATAGCAATAAAAGCAACAACATTCCCACGGCGATAATATAATGTGGTTAGGATCGGTGTATAGCTTTAGTCACAAAACACAATACATCAGTCTGGGTACATAAAGTAGACATTCTATACGCAGTATGAAAGCATCCTTTTTGGCTTGATATATATTTTGGAGCATGTGAATTTATCCTTGTAATTCGGAAATTTTCTGAACCTCTGGTAGGATTGAAAGCAAATTTTGGAATCGGTCAGGTACTAAAGTAGTCTAGTTAAAAGATATTTGGAACCTAAGGGCTAATTGTAGAATTTTATCCGCAGGCCAATGAATGATATGATTGCCTGCAATTGTGGTGAGATCAAATTGTTCATCATTCAAAGGAGTGGTCTCAACATGCACACAGCTATCATTAGCTTGGAAAAGTAGGCGTCCTGTCAGGGTAGTCCCGCATCCCATACCCTCCCAACAAATGTTGTCATGTACAGTGACAACCTCTCCTGGTTTTAGTTTATGTACACCGTGAAGTTGAGGGGGTTCTAACGGCCACAGCGTCCATTGGCTTCCAATCCCTACCCAAATGTCGGGTGTTACTCTAGGAGCACTGACTGCAAATCAGTTGGGCATACTGAGTAGTTCAAGTTCCCAAATGTCTCAGTGAATTATCCAATCCCACATGCATCCTCCCCATGGTCCCAGCAGGATTTGGTAGGTGGGAGCCCATATCCTGTCGACCGGCCCGTATGCTTGGAAGGAGCACTGTGAATGTCTGCATTTCCATTTAGAAAATCTCCAAGTATGTCTCCATGGCCACAGATTAGATGGAACTCCTGAGGTATTTGTAAGGGCAGTAGGCCACGCCTGATGCTCAAGATCCCTCTGAATGGCCGTGAGCTGGTGTCATAAATATAAAGGGAAGGGTAAACACCTTTAAATCCCTCCTGGCCAGAGGAAAAACCCTTTCACCTGTAAAGGGTTAAGAAACTAGGATAACCTCGCTGGCACCTGACCAAAATGACCAATGAGGAGACAAGATACTTTCAAAGCTGGAAGGGGGGAGAAACAAAGGTTCTCTCAGTCTGTGTGTTGCTTTTGCCAGGACCAGAGCAGGAATGCAGGTCAGAACTCCTGTAAAGGGTTAATCAGCAATCTAGTTAGATATGCGTTAGATTCTGTTTTGTTTAAATGGCTAATAAAATAAGTTGTGCTGAATGGAATGTATATTCCTGTTTTTGTGTCTTTTTGTAACTTAAGGTTTTGCCTAGAGGGATTCTCTATGTTTAGAATCTGATTACCCTGTAAGGTATTTACCATCCTGATTTTACAGAGGTGATTCTTTTCCTTTTCTTCAATTAGAATTCTTCTTTTAAGAACCTGATTGCTTTTTCATTGTTCTTAAGATCCAGCGGTTTGGGTCTGTGTTCACCTATGCAAATTGGTGAGGATTTTTATCAAGCCTTCCCCAGGAAAGGGGGTGTAGGGTTTGGGAGGATTTTGGTGGGAAAGATGTTTCCAAGCGCACTCTTTCCCTGTTATATATTTGTTAGACGCTTGGTGGTGGCAGCAATAAAGTCCAGGGGCAAAAGGTAAAATAGTTTGTACCTTGGGGAAGTTTTAACCTAAGATGGTAAAAATAAGCTTAGGGGTTTTTTCATGCAGATCCCCACATCTGTACCCTAGAGTTCAGAGTGGGGAAGGAACCTTGATAGCTGGTCATTCAGAAAATCCTGAATCTCTGAACAAGCCAGATCCCACTGCAATGTCCTGTTGAAGTTTGTTAGTACCTTGCCTGGTTGCTACAACACACCTGTGGAAAACAGTGCCAGTGAGCAATTCCTTCCCCATTTCCCTCACCCCTGGCGGGCCATTCTCACCATGGCTGGGGCTGTGGAGAGTGCCCTGCACAAGCCCTCCAAAACAGAAGTGTAAACAAAAATATCTTGTTTAAAGCTTTAGGGGAGCAAGGGAAGGGAGTTCTGAACCAAAAGGGTTAACTCTCTGCTGTGACTATACTGGCAGTGGTACCTCTGTCGTTTTATCTACAGCTGCTGCCATTGTAACATTGAGGGGTTCACACACACACACACACACGGAACGCCTGAACCACGTAAGGAGGAGAAAGAAGAGGACTCAGGATGACATGTTCAGTGACATCCTGCAAGCCAGTGAGATTCACTGAGATCCTGCAAGCCAGTGTCTAGTTGGCAGCCGGTATCAAGCAGAGTGTCCCAGGGGTTGGTCCTGGGCCTGGTTTTGTTCAACATCTTCATTAATGATCTGGATCGGGGTGGGCAAACGACAGCCTGCAGGCCAGATCTAGGCCGCCAGAGCTTTGGATCCAACCATGAGATTGCTACCCCTGCTCCCTCTAAGCTGTGCACGTGTGTGCGCGCACACAGATCTTAAACCTGGCGCACACTGCAACACACCGCGCGCACTTCGGCTTTGGCAGCGGCTTTTTTTTTTTCTTCAGTGGCAGCACAGAAAAATATTTTTGCACACATGGCCTGTTAAAAATTAGAGGGAA
Organism: Dermochelys coriacea; assembly: GCF_009764565.3. Classification (NCBI taxonomy): domain Eukaryota; kingdom Metazoa; phylum Chordata; order Testudines; family Dermochelyidae; genus Dermochelys; species Dermochelys coriacea. The sequence goes on from NC_050074.1 coordinate 49,607,898, forward strand.
TATTGATTGCCACCCCCATGGTGCTGTAGTCCCCTCAGTGCTCCCGGAAGCAACTGGCACCATGTCCTTGCAGCTCCTGGGGGAGAGGAGGCAGAGGGCTCCATGCACCGCCCTCGCAGGCACCGCCCCCCGCAGTTCCCATTGGCCAGGAACCAGGAACCGCAGCCAATGGGAGCTTCGAGGGAGGTACCCACAGGCAAGGGCAGTGCACGGAGCCCTCTGTCTCCCCTTCTCCAGGGGCAGCAGGGATGTGGTGCTGGCCACTTCCAGGAGCAGTGCGAGGCCAGGGCAGGCAGACAGGGAGCCTGCTGTGGTCCGGTGCGCGCTGATGCCAACCCGGAGCCGCTCCAGGTAAGCGGTGCTGGAGCCTGCACCCTGAACCCCTCCTGCATCCAGCACCCCAACTCCCTGCTCTGAACCCCCTGCCACACCCCACACCCCTCCTGCACCCCAACCCCCTGCCCTGAGCCCCTCCTGCACTCTGTACCCCCTCCTGCATCCCAACCCCCTTCCCTGAGCCCCCTCATGCATGTAGCACCCCTCCTCTGCCCCAACTCCTTGCCCTGAGCCCCTTCCTGAACACCACACCCCAGCTACCTGCCCCAACCCTACATTCATGGCCCTGCATGCAATTTCAGACCAAAAAGTTTGCCTGCCCCTGATCTGGATGATGGGATGAATTGCAACCTCAGCAAGTTCACAGTTGACACTAAGATGGAGAGGTAGATATGCTGGAGGGTAGGGATAGAGTCCAGAGATCTCTATGGGCTCAGCCCAGCAGACACAGTTGTCTCCCAGCTGGACCCCCCAATGGGTGCGGCAGGAGGAAGGGTGTGGAGGAGTGGGTCTGTGGGAGGGGTCAGAGGGGTGCTGGGCTGTGACGGGGTGGGGAAGATCTGTGTGTATTGGGGCACTAGGGAGTGGGGGTTCTGTGTGGGGTGCCGGGCAGTTGTGATGAGGTTGTGGGCAGGGGGGCGCTGGGCAAGGGTGGTGTTGTGCAGGATGCTGTGCACTTATGGGGGGGGCACTGGGCATAGCAGGTCCAGGGAGGCTCTGTCCATAGGGAGACGGGGGGGGGTGTTGTAGAGGTGCCGACTTTCTGATTTCCCTGGGGGTGCTTGACTCCTGCTCTGCCCCAGCCCCCGTCCCTCCACCTTTTGCCTCAAGACCCCACCTCTTCCCGCCCTCACTCCATCCCCACCCCGCCTCTTCCTGCCCCATGCTGCACCATCCCCAAGAGACCTTCACCCTCGCTCTGCCTCTTCCTGCCCCTGCTCCTCCCCTTCCACCCCCAGCATCTCCTGCACACTGCTGAACAGCTGATCAGCAATACACAGGAGCCACTGGGGGGAGGGGGAGGAGCTGATAGGCGGGGCTGCCAGTGGGTGCTCAGCACACACTGTTTTTTTTCTGTGGGTGCTCCAGACCTGGAGCACCAATGGAGTCAGCACCTATGAGGTATTGGGTGGGGGGGCTGTGTGTCTGACAACTGCCAGTTTGTAAATAGTGCCCTCGCACTGGGCTGGGTGAAGTGGGAAGGCTCCTGCCATGCCATGGCCCATTGCCCCTGGCTGATGCCTCGCTCTGGAGACTGTTCTCCCCATGCAATGCTCCATTGCCTCCACTGGGGCCCACAAATATGTTTGGCGCCAGGCCCACAAAAGGTTAATCCGGCCCTGGATGTGGGGTGATCTCCATGCCTGAGCCATTCTTTTTAGGTGACAAATCTGAGGAAATCTCAGATCTGTCCAGACTGAGGTGTCAATAGAGAAAGTTGTGTAATAAATTGATAAATTAAACAATACTAAGTCACCCAGACCTGATGGTAATTACCCCAAGAGCTCTGAAGGAATTCAATATGAAATTTCAGAACTACTTACTGTGGTATGTAACCTATCATAGAATATCAGGGTTGGAAGGGACCTCAGGAGGTCATCTAGTCCAACCCCCTGCTCAAAGCAGGACCAATCCCCAACTAAATCATCCCAGCCAGGGCTTTGTCAAGCCTGACCTTGAAAACCTCTAAGGAAGGAGATTCCATCACCTCCCTAGGTAACACATTCCAGTGCTTCTACTTAAGTGAAAAAGTTTTTCCTAATATCCAATCTACACATCCCCCACTTCAACTTCAGACCATTACTCCTTGTTCTCTCATCTGGTACCACTGAGAACAGTCTAGATCCATCCTCTTTGGAACCCCCCCTTCAGGTAGTTGAAAGCAGCTATCAAATCCCCCCCTCACTCTTCTCTTCTGCAGACTAAACAAACCCAGTTCCCTCAGCCTCTCCTCATAAGTCATGTGCTCCAGCCCTCTAATAATTTGTGTTGCCCTCTGCTGGATTCTTTCCAATTTTTCCACATCCTTCTTGAAGTGTGGGGCCCAAAACTGGACACAGTACTCCAGATGAGACCTCACCAATGCCAGATAGAGGGGAATGATCACGTCCCTTGATCTGCTGGCAGTGTTCCTACTTATACAGCCCAAAATGCCATTAGCCTTCTTGGCAACAAGGGCACACTGTTGACTCATATCCAGCTTCTTGTCCACTGTAACCCCGAGGTCCTTTTCTGCAGAACTGCTGCCTAACCACTCAGTCCCTAGTCTGTAGCAGTGCATGGGATTCTTCCATCCTAAGTGCAGGACTCTGCATTTGTCCTTGTTGAACCTCATCAGATTTCTTTTGGTCCAATCCTCTAATTTGTCTAGGTCCCTCTGTATCCTATCCCTACCCTTCAGCGTAGCTACCACTCCTCCCAGTTTAATGTCACCTGCAAACTTGCTGAGGGTGCAATCCACAATATTCTCCGGATCGTTAATGAAGATATTGAACAAAACCAGCCCCAGGACCAAACCTTGGGGCACTCCACTTGATACTGGCTGCCAATTAGACATGGAGCCACTGATCACTACTCATTGAGCCCGATGATCTTGCTAGCTTTCTATCACTTAAATCAGCCTCTGTATCAGATGACTGTAGGGTAGCTATATGACCTAAGTTTCTTGTAAGCTGCGCAGCCACGCGGCTGCCTATTAAGCCCCGCACAGGGACTCAGGGCTGCGGCAGGGAGAGATGCATCTCCCTGTTGGCCCCAGCACAGACCTGCAATGTCAGGGAGAGGCACCCCTCCCTGCCAGCCCCAGCATGGACCTGCCCTGGCTGAGGGAGAGGAGCCTCTCCGTCAGCCCGGCCCAGCTCTGCCGGAGCTGCCGCAGCTGGGGAAAGGTACCTCTTCCCCAGCCCCGAGCTGCTGTGATGAGAGAGAGCTGGGGGGAGTCCTCTCTCCCCACTGCAGCCCTGGGGCAGCCTGCACCCCAAACCCGTCATCCACAGCGCTATCCCAGAGCCCGCACCCCCATCCAGAGCCCTCATCCCCTGCATCCCAACCCTCTGCCCCAGCCCTGAGCCCTCTCCCACACTCCGAACCCCTCGACACCACCCCCGCCACATGAATTTTGTTATGTGCACCAATATGAAGGTGACATGTCACAGAACACTTCCATATTGATGCACATAACACAATTCATTCCGCACATGGAGGGAACACAGAATGTGACACCTATTTTTGAAAAGAGGCTCCAGAGGCGATTCTGGCAATTACAGGCTGGAAAGCTTAACTTCAGTACCAGGAAAATTGGTTGAAACGATAGTAAAGAACAGAATGATCAGACACGTAGGTAACATGGTATGTTGGGGAAGAGTCAAGACAGCAGTTGTAAAGGGAAACCATGCCTCATCAATCTACTAGAATTCTTTGAGGGAGTCAAAAAGCATGTGGAGAAGCATTATCCAGTCGACTAGTTAAGAATCATTTAGACAAGTTAGATGCAAGAGATCTCTGAACCATTAGTGATTGTCTTTGAGAAAACTCGTGCAGGACCAGAAAGATACAAGAAGACTGGAAAAGGGCAAATATAGTACCTACCTATAAAAAGGGGAAGAACAACCCAGGGAATTATAGATCAGCCAGCTTATCCTGATATCTGGAAAAATAATGGAGCAAATTATCTAACAATCAATTTGTAGGTTTCAGAGTAGAAGGTGTGTTAGTCTGTATCCGCAAAAAGAACAGGAGTACTTTTGGCACCTGTAACGATGCTGGTTCTGGCAGGACCCAACTGAGAGTGCCAATTCTGGACAAATTGCTTCAAGCAGGGCAGTTACAGCCCAAGGCTGGGGTTTTTCCACCTCTAAGGCAAACCAAACCAGCCAAACTGAGCAGACTTTGGTCTCACCCCGCTGGCTAAGCACAAGTCACACAAGCAATTCCCTTAGACATTCCAGTTTCCCAGTATCTCCACCAGTGCCACTCATTATGGGGATGAATGGTTATGAAAACCAATACCCCAGGAAAAGAAAAAAGGTTCTCTCGACCCCAAAGGATCAAGCCCCAGACCCTGGTCAATATACAAATCAGATCTTACCCACAAATCATGCTGTTGCCAATCCTTTAGAATCTAAAGGTTTATTCATAAAAGGAAAAAGATATAGATGAGAGCTAGAATTGGTTAAATGGAATCAATTACATACAGTAATGGCAAAGTTCTTGGTTCAGGCTTGCAGCAGTGATAGAATAAACTGCAGGTTCAAATCAAGTCTCTGGAGTACATCCACAGCTGAGATGGGTCATCAGTCCTTGATTCACAGCTTCAGTGTAGCAAAGTTCCTCCAGAGGTAAGAAGCAGGATTGAAGACAAGATGGAGGAGCTGCAGCAGCTTTTTATAGTCTCTCGCCATGTGGTCTTTCTTTCTTTGTCCCAAAGACAAGTTGTCCATCACATGGCCTGGAAAAACCTCAGAGTTCTGTCCATAGGCATGTCCCTGTATACTTTGCTGAGTGCCAACGTGTATCTGCCTTCTCTCAGTGGGTCACTTGTATAGCTGGTGGTCCTTAATGGGCCATCAAGCAGGCTAGGTAGGGCTGGGGTGTCACCCAAAAGCATAGCACAAGTTTGAACTACAGACAGTACAGAGCCAATGTTCATAACTTCAACTACAAAAATGATACACATAGCATAATCATAACCAGCAAACCATAACCTTGTCTTAGACACCTTATTTGACCCCCTTTATACAAGATTTAGTGCCACTATAGGACCTTGGTTGCAACAATTTTCTATATGGTCCCAGTTCAAGTCAATAATGTCACAACACCTTAGAGACTAACAAATTTATTAGAGCATAAGCTTTCATGGGCTACAGCCCACTTCATCGGGTGCATAGAATGGAACATAGAGTAAGAAGATATATATATATACCTACAGAGAATATGAAAAAGTGGAGTAAGAGGCTAATTAATTAAGATGAGCTATTATCAGCAAGAGAAAAAACTTTTGTAGTGATAATCAAGATGGCCCATTTAGACTGTTGACAAGAAGGTGTGAGGATACTTAACTTAGGGACATAGATTCAATATGTGTAATAACCCAGCCACTCCCAGTCTCTATTCAAACCCAAGTTAATGGTGTCTAGTTTGCATATTAATTCAAGCTCAGCAGTTTCTCATTGGAGTCTGTTTTTGAAGCTTTTCTGTTGCACAAGTGCCACTCTTAAATCTTTTACTGAGTGGCCAGAGAAGTTGAAGTGTTCTCCTACCAGTTTTTGAATGTTATGATTCCTGATTTCAGATTTGTGTCCATTTATTCTTTTGCTTAAAGATTGTCCAGTTTTGCCAATGTACTTGGCAGAGGGGAATTGCTGGCACATGATGGCATATATCACATTGGCAGATGTGCAAGTGAACGAGCCCCTGATGGCGTGGCTAATGTGATTAGGTCCTATGATGGTATCACTTGAATAAATATGTGGCCAGAGTTGGCATCGAGCTTTGTTGCAAGGATAGGTTCCTGGGTTAGTGTTTTTTTGTGTGGTGTATGGTTGCTGGTGAGTATTTGTTCAGGTTGGGGGGCTGTCTGTAAGCGAGGACTGGTCTGTCTCCCAAGATCTGTGAGAGTGAGGGATCATTTTTCAGGATAGGTTGTAAATCTTTGATGATGCGCTGAAGAGGTTTTAGTTGGGGGCTAAATGTGACAGCTAGTGGCGTTCTGCTATTTTCTTTGTTGGGCCTGTTCCGTGGTAGCTGACTTCTGGGTACTCTTCTGGCTCTGTCAATCTGTTTTTTCTCTTCAGCAGGTGGGTATTGTAGTTTTAAGAATGCTTGACAGAGATCTTGTAGGTGTTTGTCTCTGTCTGAGGGATTGGAGCAAATGCAGTTGTATCTTAGAGCTTGGCTGTAGACAATGGATTGTGGCCAGCTTGGTGGTGTGGTGTGTCCTGGATGGAAACTGGAGGCATGTGGTAAGTATAACGGCCAGTAGGTTTCCGGTATAGGATGATGTTTATGTGACTATTGCTTATTAGCTCAGTAGTGTCCAGGAAATGGACCGCTTGTGTGGTTTGGTCTAGGCTGAGGTTGATGGTGAGATGGAAATTGTTGAAATCATGGTGGAATTCCTCAAGGGCTTCTTTTCCATGGGTCCAGATGATGAAGATGTCATCAATGTAGCGCAAATAGAGTAGGGGCATTAGGGGACGAGAGCTGAGGAAGCGTTGTTCTAAGTCAGCCATAAAAATATTAGCATACTGTGGGGCCATGCGATTACCCATAGCAGTGCCACTGACTTGAGAGTATATATTGTCCCCAAATGTGAAATAGTTGTGGGTGAGGACAAAGTCACAAAGGTCAGCCACCAGGTTTTCCATAACATTATCGGGGATACTGTTCCTGACGGCTTGTAGTCCATCTTTTTGTGGAATGTTGGTGTAGAGGGCTTCTACATCCATAGTGGCCAGGAGGGTGTTTTCTGGAAGATCACCAATGGACTGTAGTTTCCTCAAGTAGCCAGTGGTATCTTGAAGATAGCTGGGAATGCTGGGAGTGTAGGGCCTGACATACATAGCCCACATAGCCAGACAATCCTGCTTTCAGGGTGCCAATGCCTGAGATGATGAGGCATCCAGGATTCCCAGGTTTATGGATCTTGGGAAGCAGATAGAATACGCCTGGTTGGGGTTCTAGGCATGTGTCTGCACAGATCTGTTCCTGTGCTTTTTCAGGGAGTTTCTTGAGCAGATGGTGTAGTTTGTTTTGGTAACCCTCAGTGGGATCAGAGGATAATGGCATGTAGAATGTGGAGTTAAAGAGCTGACTAGCAGCCTCTTGTTCGTATTCCAACTTATTCATGATGACGACAGCACCTCAAGATAATAAGGTGATAAGTAACAGTCAGCCTGGATTTGTCAAGAACAAATTATGTCAAAGGAACCTAATATCCTTCTTTGATAAGGTAAAAAACCTTTCAGATAGGAGGGAAGTAGTAGATGTGATATAGCTCAACTTAGTAAGGCTTTTGATACTGTCTCACATGACCTTCTCATAGGCAAACTAGGGAAATACAGCCTAGACAAACCTACTATTAGATGGGTGCACAACTGGTTGGAAAACATACTCAGAGAGTAATTATCAGTGGTTCACAGTCAAGTGGAAGAGCATATCAAGTGGGGTTCTGCAGGGACTAGTTCTGGGTCCGGTTCTGTTCAATATCTTCATCAGTGATTTAGATAATGGCCTAGAGAGTACACTTTTAAAGTTTGCTGACGATACCAAGATGGGAGGGGTTGCAAGTGCTTTGGAGGACAGGATTATAATTCAAAATGATGTGGACATACAGGAGAAATGGTCTGAAGTAAATAGGATGAAATTCAATAAGGACAAATGCAAAGTACTCCACTTAGGAAGGAACAATCAGATGCACACATACAAAATGGGAAATGACTGCCTAGGAAGGAGTACTGCAGAAAAGGATCTGGGCGTAATAGCGGATCACAAGCTAAATATGAATCAACAATGTAACAAATGTAACAATATAAAAAAACAAATATCTTTCTGGGATGTATGAGAAGGAGTGCTATAAGGAAGACACGAGAAGTAATTCTTCTACTCTACTCTGTGCTGATTAGGCCTCAACTGGAGTATTGTGTCCAGTTCAGGGTGCCACATTTCAGGAAGGATGTGGACAAATTGGAGAAAGTCCAGTGAGAGCAACAAAAATGATGAACAGTCTAGAAAACATGACCTATGAGGGAAGATTGAAAAAGTTGGGTTTGTTTAGTCAGGAGAAGAGAAAATTAAGGTGGGGGGGACATGATAACAGTCTTCAAGTATGTAAAAGGTTGTTATAAAGAGGAGCATGATAAATTGTTCTCCTTATGATCGTACATCAGTGGAGCTCTCATCAGACCTGCTGACAGTGTACAAGTACATAGCCATAAGCACCACAGGGGTAATAAAATACAGAAGTGGGAGTTAAGTCACTAAATGGCATTTGCTCACAGGAACCCAGTTTATACTCTTTGAGCGGAGAAAGGAGGTCCTGGGAAGGAAGTGCCTGGAGACTAACTGAGACGTACTTTCAGCCCAACCACAAATAACAGGAGGCATCAAGTACAATGCCAGGAGGAGGCGGAGACAGACAGAGGTACGGATTTGATCCTGCAGGTTGGGTATCTAAGGGACTAGGATGGGATAGACCCAGACCCTAATGAGAATGAGCAGAGCCTCAAATTGCCCCTACATTGTCCAAAGACAAGGAAGAAGTAGCACAGGAAAGAGATGGACCTAGGAGAATAGAAGAATGAAAAGAACCCACCACACTGAGGTCACAGAGACTTAGACTTAGAGAAGACTATGTTATTGATTGCATGCACTCTGCTGATAAGAGATACTGTGTGCATGTGAAGGCGTGCAAACAGAACGTCTGGCGCGTTCTGTGCTTGTCAGGGATTGTTAAAGCTTTTGGGATATGATCTGGTGTCTAGAATTGCCATGTGCTGTGTTATAGGACTGCGGGTGTGGGTGCGAAAGTCCTGCTGGTGGCAGAATTTCAGCAAGCAGCAATGTAAGGGGAGCAACTGTCCCCTAGAGACACATCCCAGGCTAGGGTGCCGGGCCCCCTGCTGGAGGGACCAGGTCCTTCCCTGCCCAGCTGATGGTTGGTGACAGGGGGTGGGACATCCTGCATGTGGGAGCCCATGGAAAGAAACACTGTGGTCACTGTTTGTTTCAGGGAGCTGAGTGGCACAGCCCAACACCCACCCCCCCACACTAAAAATGCAGGGAGGAGATGTTCCTGTGCTAGGCTCCAGCCAATCCACAAGGAAGGAGATGGTCTGATGACGCTCAGGGCAGGTATATAAGCCTCATGGGAGAAACAGCAGCTCAGAGTCCCTGGGTGGCTTGGAACCCTCCCTGCCTGCTCGGGGTGTCAGATGAGATTACTGGTTCTGTGGATGAAGGGAAAGCAGTGGATGTATTGTTTCTTGACTTTAGCAAAGCTTTTGACACGGTCTCCCACAGCATTCTTGTCAGCAAGTTAAGGAAGTATGGGCTGGATGAATGCACTATAAGGTGGGTAGAAAGCTGGCTAGATTGTCGGGCTCAACGGGTAGTGATCAATGGCTCCATGTCTAGTTGGCAGCCGGTGTCAAGTGGAGTGCCCCAGGGGTCGGTCCTGGGGCCCGTTTTGTTCAATATCTTCATAAATGATCTGGAGGATGGTGTGGATTGCACTCTCAGCAAATTTGCGGATGATACTAAACTGGGAGGAGTGGTAGATACGCTGGAGGGGAGGGATAGGATACAGAAGGACCTAGACAAATTGGAGGATTGGGCCAAAAGAAATCTAATGAGGTTCAATAAGGATAAATGCAGGGTCCTGCACTTAGGATGGAAGAATCCAATGCACCGCTACAGACTAGGGACCGAATGGCTCGGCAGCAGTTCTGCGGAAAAGGACCTAGGGGTGACAGTGGACGAGAAGCTGGATATGAGTCAGCAGTGTGCCCTTGTTGCCAAGAAGGCCAATGGCATTTTGGGTTGTATAAGTAGGGGCATAGCGAGCAGATCGAGGGACGTGATCGTTCCCCTCTATTCGACACTGGTGAGGCCTCATCTGGAGTACTGTGTCCAGTTTTGGGCCCCACACTACAGGAAGGATGTGGATAAATTGGAAAGAGTACAACGAAGGGCAACGAAAATGATTAGGGGTCTAGAGCACATGACTTATGAGGAGAGGCTGAGGGAGCTGGGATTGTTTAGTCTGCAGAAGAGAAGAATGAGGGGGGATTTGATAGCTGCTTTCAACTACCTGAAAGGGGGTTTCAAAGAGGATGGCTCTAGACTGTTCTCAATGGTAGCAGATGACAGAACGAGGAGTAATGGTCTCAAGTTGCAATGGGGGAGGTTTAGATTGGATATTAGGAAAAACTTTTTTACTAAGAGGGTGGTGAAACACTGGAATGCGTTACCTAGGGAGGTGGTAGAATCTCCTTCCTTAGAGGTTTTTAAGGTCAGGCTTGACAAAGCCCTAGCTGGGATGATTTAACTGGGACTTGGTCCTGCTTTGAGCAGGGGGTTGGACTAGATGACCTTCTGGGGTCCCTTCCAACCCTGATATTCTATGATTCTATGATTCTATGACTCCACTGGCCTTCACCTGATCCAGCCTAGCTCCCAGCCCTGCTCATGCCTTGTTCCAACCCTGTTCTTGGCTCCTGATTCCGGCTCCCACTCACCCTTGGCTCTGACCAGCCTCACCAGCCATTCCTCCACGAGACAATCTGCCCGACCCCGGCAGTGAGGGGCAGCAGGACGAGGTCGGGGAGGAAGCTGTGTGGGGAGCGGGTGTCCGAGCGCTGATCAGCAGGGTGACAGCCGGGGTGTGAGCTGGCGGCACAACAGCGAGAGCCGGGGAAGCGTCGGAGCGATGTCAGTAAACTGAGGCCCCCGCTCTCACAGCAGCATTGTATGTGCTGTGCTAAGGAGAGACGGGCCCCTTCCCAAAACAGCTAGAGTGGGCACCTGGGTGGTCTGTAGACCAGAACTGCAGGTGCTGAACAGGTTCTGTGGCACAGAGCACAAGTCCATCCTGGGCAATGTCACCCCAGCAGCACATGCAGGCCCAGGAAGATGACACCGGACTCGCAGCTGTGAAGTTTATTGCACTGGCAAGACTGCTGCACGGAACCTCACCCCAGCCAGGTCCTCACAAAGCTGGTGCTACGAAGGCTCTTTGGCCCCCAAAGACACAGTTCTGGTGCAAATCAATTGTCTGTATGTGTAAGTGAATTGCAGTGATTCTAGGCTACAAGAGTGACAAGTGAGTTCGGAGTGTTCTGCTGTAGAGTTGCCCACGGAGAGATTGAAGTGAACCCTCATGAGCCCCTGGGCTCAGTCCTGCATGGTGGGAGGCCTGCTCATGCGGGCTGGATGGGCAGATACCGGGGTGAACTGGCCTTTCCCAGCCAGCATCACAGCTCATTTCCAGGACTGGCCAGGGAGCATGCTCTAGTGGTCACAGATCTGTCTGCCCCAGTCCCCAGCCTCTCTCTCTCCTAGAATATCAGGGTTGGAAGGAACCTCAGGAGATCATCTAGTCCAACCCCCTGCTCAAAGCAGGACCAATCCCCAATTTTTGGCCCAGATCCCTAAATGGCCCCCTCAAGGATTGAACTCACAACCCTGGGTTTAGCAGGCCAGTGCTCAAACCACTGAGCTATCTCTCCCCCTCTCCCTCCCCTTTGTGCCCTCCTCATACCAGAGTCTCCCCTCCTGGCTCAGGAAAGACCTCTGCTCTCAGCCCACACTCAGCCCGGCAAACGTACCATTCCTACTCTTACCCAGAGCAGTGGGCATGAGATGCGCAGGCATGCATTGGGTATGTTAGCAACAGCCCCAGACATGCTGTAATACCCAGGCTGTGGAGACAGGACTCAGTGTCTCCAGCCCCAGCCTGTAGCTGAGAGTGACTGTAAGGTTCTAGCACCCTGGGTGCCCTGCTGGGTGGGGCGAGGACCCAGCATCCCAGGCTAGGCCAGGGGATGGGGCCGGGGCTGCTCTGCCGACAGTGACCCCCAGACAGACCAGCCCTTAGAGCTTCAAGCAGGGAATTCCAGTGCACTGGATAGCAGAGGTGGAAGCAGGATGGGGCAGGAGGTTGTGGGTTGGGATTGAGCGGAATCCGCAGAGCTGTGCAGGGTGGAATAGCTGGGGCTGCATGGTGGGATCAAGAGGCATTGGCAGAGCCACGTGAAAGAAGAAAAGTCCTTTGTTTAAAGACAAATCCATTTCCCTGAAGAGAACCTGCCCCCAGTTCTGCCATGTGCTCCTGGCTGCTATGGCCATTATGACTGCATTGGGAGACCGAGGTAATAAGGGTTTCTCCAGCACTGCAGTGTTGCTCATTGACCTCAGGACAACTGTGCCCTAGTTAAAATCTCCTAGTTAATGAGAGCGTTTCAGAGAACAAAGGGGAACACCATTTGCACACTCGATTTTCTTCCAGCTTTGGAATAAATTTACCTTCACAAAGTGCCATTGTTCCCTTACAGCTCAGATTGCAGAGCACGGCAGTGCAGGTGAGCCGCCAAACACGTGGGGATGGAGAGAAGGAGGAAGGGAAAGAAAGAAAGAGCTGGGCTGTAGCTAGGAGCTGTGTGAAAGATCTGGAGATGGACAGATGTGTATGGGGATGGATGCACTGATAGAGTGGAAGACAAGGTGAGCAGGATTCCAGTAGGACAAACTCTAGCGAGGGGATGGTCTCACAGAGGGAGCGGTCTGTCTCCCCTGAGGAGCATCTATATGGCAACTCCTCACAGAGCATGCTGATTTCACTCTGCTCAGCACGGGGCTTAAGAGAAATGTCCTGACAACTCATGGTGAGGCTGGTTGGCTGAGCCCCACCCCCGCTGCAGGGGGAAGCCACCAGACACCAGAATCTGCAAGTTACTCAGGCAAACAGACTTGGAGACAGCCATGGGCCCCAAAGTCACCTGGTGAAGTCTGTGGCCTGACCCGTTGCATCCTCCAAGGCTGTAACAGACTCGCACACCTTGTACAGAGTGCAGCCACTAGAGGGGGGGCAAAGCTCTGCCCGAGTGGGTTAGCGCAAGTCCAGTGTGTGGTCCCTGCAGCTAGAGCCCTGCAAGCCGACAGGACACACGTGGGGTGGTCCCTAATCTCCTTCTCCTGCCCGTGGGACTGGCCTAGCGGTGGCTGACTGCCCCAGCTCTGCCTGTGGCTGCCGCTTCACTGCTCTGGGGGGCTGTGAGCGACTGGGCCATGGTGTCACAACATCTCTCACACTGCAGTGAAGCAGGAGGCAGCGACTGGCAGGAGTGGGGCATGCACGCCGACCCCATGGACAGGAGGGAGATAGGGCAAGGGCATCATGACTGGGAAGCAGCCACCAGGCCGAGCCCCAAGGACAAGGCGGCGGGGCATTGACACAGGTTCAGGGGAAGCATTGGGTTGGGTCTGAAAACATCTTGACATTCTCAGGTCATGTTGGGACCAGCAGTGGGGCCACTTCTAGCTGCAGCCCCTGCCCGTCCCAGGTATGGCCAGACCAGGTGCAGATAGGCAGGAATCCAAGCTCAGCGTGCCCCTGCCCAGCTAGAGAGATCAGAAAGGCTGGCGGAGGCTCCCAGAAGCAGCTGAATGGCTGGGGGCTTTTCAAGCCCTGAGCTAAATTTACTCGCTCCTCTACCCTGATGCAGCCACACCCCTGCCCTTTGGGTTAATCCCTGTTGGTGGCACAAGGGGCCAGTTCATTGCTCAGCCCCTCCCTGGCTGCACAGGCAACTGTAAGTGTGATTGATTAGAAGCTGTACTGGAAGACGCTTAGAAGTGCCTTGTAGGCCAACTACCCAGGGATGTGGCATCTGTGGCCAGGCCCGTCGACAGCAATTCCAGGCCCCAGGACAGAACAGTCAATGGATCACCATGCATGCACAAGCCACGCCCATGCGGACGCGCTCTGCCTGATATTTGGGTGGTGCTGCAGCTGCGCTGGCTGTTGCCCAGTGAGCTGCCAGCTGAGCTATTGCAAACTCTTCCAGCATGGCCAGGGCTTCCACATGCCCGCCCAGTCGGGTTGCCAACTTTCTAATTGCACAAACCCAAAGACCCTTGCCCTGCCCCTTCCCTGAAGCCATGCCCCTGTCCCGCCCCTTCTCCAAGGCCCCATCCCCTGCTCACTCCATCCCCCCTCCTTCTGTTGCTCGCTCTCCCCCTACTCACTTACTTTCACCAGGCTGGAGCGGGGGTTGGGGTATAGGAGAGAGTTTGCGTGCAGGAAGTGGGGAGGGGTCAGGTTCTGGGAGGGAGTTTGGGTGCAGGACGGGGTGCGGGCTCTAGGCTGGAGCAGGGAGTTGGGGTGCAGGAGGAGGTCGGGGGTCAGCACTTTCCTTGGGTGGCTCCTGAAAGCAAGGGGAACACCTCTCTGGCAGCGGCTCCTAGGCGGGGGGCCCTAGGGGTCTCTACTCACTGCTGCCCGTAGGTACCACCCCCACAGCTCCCATTGGCCACAGTTCCCGGCCAATGGGAGCTGTGGAGTCAGCACTTGGGGCAGGGGCAGTGCGCGGAGACCACCTGCCCCCTTCCCCCAGGGGCTGTAGGTCCATTCCAGCTACTTCTGGAAGTTGTACAGAGTGAGGGTGGGCAGAAAGCCTGCCTTAGCCCCATTGCACTGCGATGCTGGTGGTGGCTGGGGTCCCCCAGGCCCTTTTAAATTGCCCAGGCCCCTGGACCATTGCCCCTTTTGATCCCCCCATCAGCGGTCTGTCTGTGGCTAACAATTGGGGGGGTCCGATAGAACTTCCCCAGGTCCCTGGTTAAATGTGGGAGAGATGTGACGAAGTGAGAAGTTTCGGTAATATTTTTACGAATGCTAGGGCCTCTCTCAGTTTCCCTCTGTACATGGCTTTGCTACCCAGTGGGTGCAAAAGGATTACTACGGCTCCTGGAACAGCACGGGGTGGGGGTGTCACCTCACTGTCTGGGGGGAGGGGTGGGGGCAATAATAGAGTCATTAAAGAACTGGTGCAAACCAACCCAAATCCAGAAGAGGTTCCAGCAAAATAGTGATGCCCCCAGGGCTGAACAATCCTGGGCAGGAGGGACTTGGAACCAGAACTGGGGAACAAGGTGGCAGGTGAATGGAAGTGGGTGGTTTTTTGAGGGACCCAGGAGCTTGGAGCTAGGAGACAAGCAGGGGACAGGGAGAGAGAGCAAGAGCTGCAGTCCATCACAACCTGGCTGACTTATCATAGAACTGGTTTGAGCAGGGTGGATTATGGGGTAACTTCTGCCTCTCTGCGCTCACTCAAGAGTGTCGGATCCTGTAGTCAGGTGGCAATCAACTGCCTGGTCGCTGTGACTCCTGCCTGGAGCTTGGTGCAGCCAGCCACAGAGATATAGACTGGGGTACAAGGCCCAGTCTCAGAGGCACGTGCATGCGCCCCCTTAGAGCCATTCCACTACAGCTGCCCTGCACTGGGCGTGCCAAGCCACAGCCTAGCCCAGAGAGCCCCTGGCTGGCACACGCTGCTGGCAGCACAGCCTGAAAGCTGCAGTTTTTCCCCATGAAGCCAGATGCATTTCCATGTTGAGCCGGCCTTTCATTCCCAGCACCGGCGGCTTGTGGCTGGCTCTGGCCCAGGAACATCACCCTCAGCCAGTGCAGGGGGATGCAACATGGGGGTCCCACAAAGCACGTGCAGGAGTGTCTGTTCTGCTCACAGCTAGAGCAGAACACCCATGGTGGGAGGGAAATGGCTCCTTGCCAGCAGGCTGAGCCTCGGAGAGACATGGGTGCCCTCACCCCCTTCCTAGCACTGCGCAACCCTCCACAATCCAGCATGACAAAGGAGAGGAAGGCCGAGATGGGACACAGTTCCAGATCCCACCCACCCCCACCAGTTTCCAGCCTGCCAGCCCCCAGCCACGCCCATGGGTATCTAGCCCTCCACCCCAACCCACCCCCATGGGTACCCCACCTGCCAGCCCCCAGCCACCCCCACAGGTACCCACACCCAAACTCCCTCCTGGAGCCTGCACCACACAACACCGCACCTCAACCCAACCCCTTGCCCCAGCCTGCAGCCCTTTCCTACACCCCAAACCCCTCATCCCTGGCCCCACCCCAGAGCCCAAACCCCCAACCAGAACCTTCACCCCCTGCACCTCAACCACCTGCCCCAGCCCAGAGCCCTCTCCCGCACCCTGAACCCTTCAATTCTGGCCCCACATGGAGCCTGTACCCCCAGCCCAGAACCCATACTCCCCCTGCACCCCAACCCCCTGTTCCAGCCCGGAGCCCTCTCCTGCACCCAAACCCCTCATCCTTGGCCTCACTCCAGAGCCCACACCCCTAGCCAGAGCCCTCACCCCATTCCCACACCCCAACCCCCTGCTCCAGCCCGCTGAAAGTGAATGAGGGTGGGGGAACGTGAGCCATTGAGGGAGAGGGAATGGAGCGAGCAGGGGGCGGGGCCTCCAGGAAGGGGCAGGGGTGTTCGGTTTTGTGTAATTAGAAAGTTGGCAACCCGAGTACCTGGCCCCCCACTCCAACCCATCCCCACAGGTATTCAACCCTCCACCCCCACCAGTCCCCAGCCTGCCAGTCCCCAGCCAAGCGAGTCCCATGGGTACCTGGCCTGCCAGCCCCCACTTGCCGCACAAGTACCCGACCCTCTGCCCCAATCCACCCCCATGGGTACCGAGCCCTCCAACATCACCAGTACCCAGCCTGCCTCTAGCCTCCCCCATGGATATCCAGCCCTCCACCCCAATCTACCCCCATGGGTACCCAGCCCTCCACCCTCACCAGTACCCAGCCTACCCTGAGCCTCTCCCATGGATACCCAGCCCTCCACCCCCACCAATACCCAGCCTGCCCTGAGCCTCCCCCATGGGTACCCAGCCCTCCACCCCAACCCACCCCCACGGGTACCTGGCCTGCCAGCTCCCACTTGACCCCACAGGTACCTGACCCTCTGCCGCAACCCACCCCCACAGGTACCCAGACCTCCCCCCACACCAGTACCCAGCCTGCCTCTAGCCTCCCCCACAGGTACCTGGCCCGCAGGCCCCAGTGGTACCCAGCCTACCAGCAACCCCCCACAGGTACCCAGCCTGCTAGCCCCCAGTCATCCCCACATGTACCTGTCCTGCCAACCCTCCACAGTACCCAACCCAGTGCCACCCAGCTGCCTCCACAGGCACCCAGATCCATGGATGGGGGGTACCCACATGGGGCAAGATGGAGTATGCTGGAACTGAGGTCCGAGGAGGCTACAGCTCCCATAAAGATGACAAGAGGGACTATGGGCTGGATACAGCTCCATGCGCTGCCTCCTGCCCTGCTCTGGGGGACCCTGGCTGTGTCAGAACCTCCCCCTGTAGGGTGCCTGGGGCCCCGCTCAGCCCCCACCAAGCTCTTTGCTGGTTCTGCCTGGGCGGAGGCGACGGCAATTTCCCTCCCGCCTGGAGCTCACAGTTCCAGCTACAGATCTGTGCCTCTCAGAGTCAATGCAGGCCAGCGGGGAGGGTGGAGCCTGGTTCATTGTAGGCAGAGTCATGCTGCTGCCAGGAGGAGCGTTTTAAACCAGAAGCACTAACCTGCGGTCCTGGCCCCACGTGGCTGGCATCGTGCATGGCACCATTCACATGAGCAAGGCTGTAAATGCCCCCCCACAGAGCATCAAATGGTTAGGGGTTGCTTCTTCACTTCCTGCCCTAAAGCCCTGAGCAGCTCTGCAGTGTGCCGGCCATGGGATGCCACTTGCCACCCCAGAGGTGCCTGCATTTCTGTGCTGGGTGACACGATTGCTACGCATCAGTCATAAAAGGGTTCAAGATCACAGCCACACTTGAACCACTGGGGTCTTCTCTGGCCCGGAGCCAAACCCCAGACGGCCCCACATGCCCATTCCTCAGGTCTGACAATGCAGCTCATCACTTCCACTCTGTGGGGGAGGTGGGCCCTTCCCCCAAGGATGCAGTGGGGAGCTGGCTTCATGGCCCACCACCCAAAGGGGAATTCAATACTTTGGCTGCTGGACACAGACAGACCCCATGGCCCTCACTGGCTCTCCTCCTGTGCTGTCTGGTGTCATCAGCGGGGGTCTCCCTAAGACGTGGCCAGAGAGCCGGTGGTGAGAAGGGGGCACAGAGCAGTGGGGCAGAAGGACAGAGGTTGGAAGAGCTGAGGGCTATTTCTTAGGCACGAAAAATCAGACCAATCTTGTTTCAGCCCCCAGCCTAGCACAACATCTAACCAGGACAATCTGGGGTGGGGCAGGGAGCTGTCCCTGACAGGGATTGGCTTGCACTGTGAATACACTTTGCAGAATGTTAT
The DNA here is from genome assembly GCF_009764565.3 of Dermochelys coriacea. NCBI lineage: Eukaryota > Metazoa > Chordata > Testudines > Dermochelyidae > Dermochelys > Dermochelys coriacea. Next base: position 49,626,097 of record NC_050074.1, read on the forward strand.
TCCAGCAACTAAAGGGTTAATGGTCTTAGCCTATGCAAGTCCCAGTAGGCGCATGTGGGTGGGTGTTGCCCTCTTGGGGCTGGTCCATGTAAGAGGATAAAAGTCTACTACAGCTGGCAGCTAGAGGAGTTCTCCTTTAGATCAAGCAATATAGGCTTAAGGTCCAAGTGACAAGCCAGGAAGTCTTGGGAGTCATTAGATATGCAAACAGGCTCAGCTTGAATCTGTATGAGCACCTGTGTCCCTCTGAACTGGAAGTAAAAAGCAAGCCATAGTGAGAACAGTAAAAAGGGGATGTTGGACATAGTTGCAACTGATGTTCTAGCCAGAACCTGGGATAACTGCCAGAGCTATGCAGGAGAGCAGCTTGAGATAGCTTGGGGGGAAGTCTGTGGGCTTTGTAATTTGGTAGATTCTAAGTGGGTGCCTTGTAATGCTCCAACACATGACATCTCACAGCAAACTGGGCAAGGGATGTTCTCAGGGGATGCCCAGGATGAGTCACCTTGTTACCTCTAGTCCAAGGGAGACTTGCTTGTGTTTAACTGGATGTCTGCTCCCTGCCCCCATCAGCCTGCCAGCCCCCCATGCACTCTCATCTGGGCTCTGCCAGCTCTCATGTTGCCCTGCAGGTTAACAATGGCGGCATCCCAGTCCCCGAGCACGCTTTGAAGTGTTCCGCCTTGTAGGTCCAGCCCCTGGAAGTAATCAGGTTGTCTGTGTCCAACAGGACAGTTCTCACACACGTTTGTTTGACTCCACTGATAATCGGCAGCTGGGTAACATCGCAGCACAGAGATAGATTTACAGTGAAAACACTCTTACGTTTCTCAACGAAGATTAAAGTCAGCGAGCTTGTGAGTAAGGCTAATGAAAACAGAATGGCTACCTCTAGAACAAGACCATCCAACACAAGTGGTTACCTTTCCTATGTAACAGAGTAGATCTTCCCCCGACAAATTCAGTCTGGGACAGAACTAGCTGGTTTTCAGCTAAACCAGGATCCAAGCAGCCATAAACGCTCCCTCCATCTTCTGGGGGTGCTCCACTCACTGAAGAAACTAAGCATCTTTTTGCTTCTCCTTCTATTTCCTCAAACTCCTTGTGTAGGCCCCAGAGTGGGGCTGACCCTGCCATCACGCCCTTCCTAGGGTGCTCACTCCATGGTGCTTTCATGTCCTTGTGTGGACTCCCTGTGCAAACCAGGCCTGCCAGGTGTTGCTGTCCTGCTGGCACCAATGGGCCTGTGTTTCACTGGGCAGGCTTCAGGACAAATCACGCCACACAGAAATCCCTCCCAGGAGCTGCTAGTCCCTCGCCTGGCTTAAAATTCATGAAAGAAATGAGGGAGGTGGAAAATGGGGGGGGACACAACTTTGGAGGCACGGAAGCAGCAGGCTTGACACAGTGACAGCTGAAATTGCAGGTAATGGCTGGCACTGTAATGACTAATCAGAGGGTGATTTCAGAGGCAGATGCTGTCAGCTCCTGCCCGATCACCCAAATAAACCAACAAAGGAGAGCAGGGAAGAAAAGGCGCTTTCATGACACAGCTGCGCTGTACTTCCCGGCAAAGACTTCGCAGCAGCTCTCAGGCTGGTGCCCCCCTTGCCAGCTGGGCACACTCAGAGCTCCTACTCCTCACTCCCTGGGCTCCCCACGTACGGCCTCACTAGGGAGCTACTGGCAGAAGGCAGGAGCGGGGGGCTCTGGAGTCAGAGGCTGCCAGGCCCTGGGAAGCAGGCTGCAGGGACTCCTGCTGTCAGTCTCAGTGCTGCCCCCGGGGGACAGAAGACAAAGGCAGATGCCACCACATCTCCTCAGTTCAGATGTGCCAAGCATGGCCTTCCTGCAGGTGGTATCCAACCAACCACCGTGACAGGGCATGGCACTGCCACATAGACAACCAGAACCACAGGGTGCCCTAGGCATGGCCGCTCCCTGCCCAGGGGTCCCACAGCCCCTGCAGGGAAATAACCCTACAGGTGGCAGGGAGACTGAGGTGGCTGAACTCATTGAGTGGCTTAGATACCTACCCTCCCAGAGGGGGTGGGGGACAGGTAGGAGTGCTGAATTTTCTCTGCCCTTCCTGCCCTCCCCCCGGCCCAAAGGGGCTAAGAGTTCTGCCCCTATATCTCAGTATCTTATGCGCCCGCTCTGCTGCCCACCTCCCTCCAACACCTGAAGAAAGCTTCCCCCCACCATGTGAGGGTGACACTCTTCCCAATTCCCCGCTGCTCCTAGCCCTCTCCCCTTTGCCAGACCTGGGCTGTCTCTCAGTAGCCCAGGGTGGCTGCTTTGCAGGCCAGCCAGGTCAGTGTTTCCAGCAGGCAGGAAGCCCTGGCAAGCAGGCAGGACCCATGGCTAAAGGGCAGAAGGATCATGGTATGTGTCACTGGCTCGTGGCCCTGGCAGGGGCTGGGAAGCCAAGACTCCCTCTGTGGCAGGCAGGGTGCTGTGTGGGCTGCGAGTGCTGGGTCTGGCCAGGTCCTGTCCTGCGCCCACCTATAGAACAGGCCCATGGGAAGAGACTGGGAACATGGCCACTCCAAGGTGGGCACCATTATTCTGGGTAGGAGGCGGGCTCACAGCAGGGGGAGCTGTAGCCTTGTTAACCCCTAAGCTACTGGTGCGCCTTATTCATTCAGCCATCCCAACATGCACTGGGTAGGTGTCAGCTGCACGGAGGGCAGGGCAGAGGAGAACAGTTCCCCTCCCCCCAGTGAGACATGATGGGGGTCAATGCACGTGGGAGCTCCCCCTGCCCCCCATTCTGGGGAGAAATGCATTCCCTAACACCCCTCGCTCTGGGTGACCCCGCTGCAGATCCAGAATGGGTAGAGCAGCTGCGGGTTTACACCAGAGTAAGTGAGAGCAGAATCCATGTGCACAGCAGCCCCTGCTGGTGTAGGAATGGTGCATCAGTTCTAACTGCCCTTCCTTAACAATCCATCAGAGATCTCCCATTGACTGGCACACCTTCCACTAAGAATGTTACTAGTGCTGCCAACATGCTGGGTGCTGTACAGCCCCAGAAGGGACCAGCTCCCAAGAGCTTGCCATTGACAAAACAGAGCTAGCCCACTGTCCTCAAGGTAATCACCTGGCTCTCTTCTTTCTGTTTGATTATCTGCCATGTTATCATAGTGCTACTGATCACCAGGCACACCTTGACCCTCTCTATCCATGGACAACCCTCTTCTCCCTCCACTTAACCATCAGTCTGTCTCCTTCTGTCAGTCATCATTCATCGAGTATCTGCTGCTCTGCTGAGCGTATCCCTCTCTATCTAGTCTAGTACACAGCTCTCAGCTGCTTTCACCATGCACCACCCTTTCTCTAGCTCAGGTGTCGGCAACCTTTCAGAAGTGGTGTGCCGAGTCTTCATTTATTCTCTCTAATTTAAATTTTTGCGTGCCAGTAATACTTTTTAACCTTTTTAGATGGTCTCTTTCTATAAATCTATATTATATAACTAAACAATTGTTCTATGTAAAGTAAATAAGGTTTTTAAAATGTTTAAGAAGCTTCATTTAAAATTAAATTAAAATGAAGAGCCCCCTGGACCAACGGCCAGGACCTGGGGAGTGTGAGTGCCACAGGACATCAGTTCGCATGTCGCCTTCAGCATGCATGCCATAGGTTGCCTACCCCTGCTTCAGCTAATAACACAGATAGTCTGTAAAGTCCTCTCCAGGGTGGGGCATGAGCTCTCAGTGCATGGGAGCAGCTCAGATCCAATAAGCGATGCACATCACCTCGAGCCACCTCGAGCCTATTGCATTCTCTTTCGCTCAAGCTACTGATGCTCAGACCTAGAGTTCCTAACATAACTGTGCATAATTTCTTTGGGGAGGATTCAGAGCCAGAGTTTGCACACCAGAAGTTAGAACAAGCTGGTTTTGTAAAATGTAGTTTTTAGGGGATATGTAACTCAGAAATCCCTTGCTCAAACAACCCCAACTTTGGACCACTAACCCTACCCAGTACCCCCATGAGGTCCAGCAAATAGCAATATAAACCTAGCAAGCAGGCCAATTTTAGAGGGCTTAGAATAGTCCACCATTAAATGGAAAGCTACATTCAACCTCAACTACATTTGAGCTGGCACTACTATAATCTAGCTAAATAGACACCCCTCTATCTATTGCCATGCATATCCATCTAACCTATCTCAGAAAGTGTTACTGTACATCCAACCCAGGGGAGTTCTATATTCGATTACATCTTGACAGATATGGAGGAATTGATCAAAGACTTGTGTAGAAAGAATAGTAAATATGGCAGGCAACCAGCTTGGCTTAACAATGAAATCCTTGCTGATCTTAAACACACACACAAAAAACTTACACGAAGTGGAAGATTGGACAACTGACCTGGGAGGAGTATAAAAATATTGCTCAGGCATGCAGGAGTGAAATCAGGAAGGCCAAATCACACTTGGAGCTGCAGCTAGCAAGAGATGTTAAGAGTAACAAGAAGGGTTTCTACAGGTATGCTAGCAACAAGAAGAAGGTCAAAGAAAGTGTGGGCCCCTTACTGAATGGGGGAGGCAACCTAGTGACAGAGGATGTGGAAAAAGCTAATGTACTCAGTGCTTTTATTGCCTCTGTCTTCATGAACAAGGTCAGCTCCCAGACTACTGCACTGGGCAGCACAGCAAATGGGGAGGAGGTGGCCAGCCCTCTATGGAGAAAGAAGTGGTTTGGGACTATTTAGAAAAGCTGGATGAGCACAAGTCCATGGAGCCAGATAGACTGCATCTGAGAGTGCTTAAAGAGTTGGCAGATGTGATTGCAGAGCCATTGGCCAATATCAATGAAAACTCATGGCGATCAGGGGAGGTCCCAGATGACTGGAAAAAGGCTGATGGAGTGCCCATATTTAAAAAAAGGAAGAAGGAGAATCCAGGGAACTACAGGCCAGTCAGGTTCACCTCAGTCCCTGGACAAGGGAAGAAGGATAAAGGAGGTTGAGGCGCAAGTGGTGTTTTCATCCATCCTCCCCGTGGAAGAAAAAGGCCTGGGTAGAGACCGTTGAATCATGGAAGTCAACGAATAGCTACGCAGGTGGTGTCGGAGAGAAGGCTTTGTATTCTTTGACCATGGGATGGTGTTCCAAGAAGAAGGAGTGCTAGGCAGAGATGGGCTCCACCTAACGAAGAGAGGGAAGAGCATCTTCACAAGCAGACTGGCTAACCAAGTGAGGAGGGCTTTAAACTAGGTTCACTGGGAGAAAGAGACCAAAGCCCTGAGGTAAGTGGGGACGTGGGATACCGGGAGGAAGCACGAGCAGGAGAAAACGAGAGGGGAGGGCTCCTGCCTCATACTAAGAAAGCAGGACAAACAGAAAGTTATCTCAAGTGCCTATACACAAATGTAAGAAGTCTGGGAAACAAGCAGGGAGAACTGGAAGTCCTGGCACAGTCAAGGAATTATGATGTGATTGGAATAACAGAGACTTGGTGGGATAACTCACATGACTGGAGTACTGTCATGGAGGGATATAAACTGTTCAGGAAGGACAGGCAGGGCAGAAAAGGTGGGGGAGTTGCATTGTATGTAAGAGAGCAGCGTGACTGCTCAGAGCTCCAGTATGAAACTGCAGAAAACCTGAGTGTCTCTGGATTAAGTTTAGAAGCATGAGCAACAAGGGTGATGTCGTGATGGGAATCTGCTATAGACCACCAGACCAGGGGGATGAGGTGGACGAGGCTTTCTTCCGGCAACTAAAGGAAGTTACTAGATCGCAGGCTCTGGTTCTCATGGGAGACTTCAATCATCCTGATATCTGCTGGGAGAGCAATACAGCGGTGCACAGACAACCCAGGAAATTTTTGGAAAGTGTAGGGGACAATTTCCTGGTGCAAGTGCTGGAGGAACCAACTAGGGGCAGAGCTCTTCTTGACCTGCTGCTCACAAACAGGAAGAATTAGTAGGGGAAGCAAAAGTGGATGGGAACCTGGGAGGCAGTGACCATGAGATGGTTGAGTTCAGGATCCTGACACAAGGAAGAAAGGAGAGAAGCAGAATACAGATCCTGGACTTCACAAAAGCAGACTTTGACTCCCTCAGGGAACTGATGGGCAGGATCCCCTGGGAGAATGACATGAGGGGGAAAGGAGTCCAGGAGAGCTGGCTGTATTTTAAAGAATCCTAATTGAGGTTACAGGGGCAAACCATCCCGATGTGTAGAAAGAATAGTAAATATGGCAGGCGACCAGCTTGGCTTAACAGTGAAATCCTTGCTGATTTTAAACACAAAAAAGAAGCTTACAAGAAGTGGAAGATTGGACAAATGACCAGGGAAGAGTATAAAAATATTCCTCACGCATGCAGGAGTGTAATCAGGAAGGCCAAATCACACCTGGAGGTGCAGCTAGCAAGAGATGTTAAGAGTAACAAGAAGGGTTTCTTCAGGTATGTTAGCAACAAGAAGAAGGTCAAGGAAAGTGTGGGCCCCTTACTGAATGAGGGAGGCAAGCTAGTGACAGAGGAGGTGGAAAAAGCTAATGTACTCAGTGCTTTTTTTGCCTCTGTCTTCATGAACAAGGTCAGCTCCCAGACTGCTGTACTGGGCAGCACAGCATGGGGAGGAGGTGACCAGCCCTCTGTAAAGAAAGAAGTGGTTTGGGACTATTTAGAAAAGCTGGACGAGCACAAGTCCACGGGGCCAGATGCGCTGCATCGAAGAGTGCTAAAGGAGTTGGCAGATGTGATTGCAGAGCCATTGGCCATTATCTTTGAAAACTCATGGCAATCGGAGGAGGTCCCGGATGACTGGAAAAAGGCTAATGTTGTGCCCATCTTTAAAAAAGGGAAGAAGGAGGATCCTCAGAACAATAGGCCAATCAGCCTCACCTCAGTCCCTGGAAAAATCATGGAGTAGGTCCTGAAGGAATCAATTCTGAAGCACTTAGAGGAGAGGAAAGTGATCAGGAACAGTCAGCATGGATTCACCAAAGGCAAGTCATGCCTGACTAATCTAATTTCCTTCTATGATGAGATAACTGGTTCTGTGGATGAGGAGAAAGGAGTGGACGAGTTGTTCCTTGACTTTAGCAAAGCTTTTGACACGGTCTCCCACAGTATTCTTGCCAGTAAGTTAAAGAAGTATGGGCTGGATGAATGAACAATAAGCTGGATAGAAAGCTGGATAGATTGTCGGGCTCAATGGGTAGTGATCAATGGCTCCAAATCTAGTTGGCAGCCGGTATCAAGTGGTGTGCCCCAAGGATCGGTCCTCGGGCCAGTTTTGTTCAATATCTTCCTTAATGATCTGGAGGATGGTTTGGATTGCACCCTCAGCAAGTTTGCAGATGACACTAAACTGGGAGAAGAGGTAGATACACTGGAGTGTAGGGATAGGATACAGAGGGCTCTAGACAAATTAGAGGATTGGGCCAAAACAAATCTGATGAGATTCGACTTGGACAAGTGCTGAGTCCTGCACTTAGGCAGAAGAATCCCATGCACCATTACAGACTAGGGACCGAGTGGTTAGGCAGCAGTTCTGCAGAAAGGGACCTAGGGGTTACAGTGGATAGAAGCTGGACATGAGTCAACAGTGTGCCCTTGTTGCCAAGAAGGTTAACACATTTTGGGCTGTATAAGTAGGAGCATTGCCAGCAGATCGAAGGACCTGATCGTTCCCCTCTATTTGACATTGGTGAGGCCTCATTTGGAGTACTGTGTCCAGTTTTGGGCCCCACACTACAAGAAGGATGTGGAAAAATTGGAAAGCGTCCAGTGGAGGGCAACAAAAATGATTAGTTGGCTGGAGCACATGATTTATGAGAAGAGGTTGAGGGAACTGGGATTGTTTAGTCTATGAAAGCAAAGAATGAGGGGGGATTTGATAGCTGCTTTCAACTACCTGAAAGAGGGTTCCAAAGAGGATGGATCTGGACCAGAGTTGGGCAAACTACAGCCCGCGGGACCTTCCTGCCTGGCCCCTGAGCTCCCAGCCGGGGAGGCTAGTCCCCGGCCCCTAACTCTGCTATCCCCCCTCCCCCGCAGCCTCAGCTGGCCGTGCCAGGGGGGCAAGGGACCGGGGAGAGCAGGAAGGGAGGCTCACCTGCAGCCACAGGGGAGCAGGCAGGTGCTGCAGGTGGCTGGAGAGCGGCGAACGCGGGTGGAGGACTCAAGAGGAGCACAGGGCAGCTGCGCAGCCAGCCAGAGAGAAGCAGTGTTTTGAAGGGGAAACTGCCGCTTCTCTCTGGCTGCATGGCTGCCCCTCCTCCTCCTGCGTCCTCTGCCCATGTTCGCAGGGCCGCATTCTGAAAGGGGCTTTAGAGGGGGGGTTACATAGGGGGTGGGGTTCCGGGGGGCCTGTCAGGGGGCAGGGGTGTGGATAGGGGTTGGGGCAGTCAGGGAGCGGGGGGAGGTTGGATAGGAGGTAGGGTCCCAGTGCGGCAGTTAGGGCCAGGTGGTCCCAGGAGGGGGTGGTCAGGGGACAAGGAGTAGCAGGGGTTGGCTAGGTCGGGAGTTCTGAGGGCGGCATTCAGGGGGCAGAAAGTGGGAGAGGGCAGATACGATTAGGGTTGGGGAGTCACAGCCTTCCCTACCTGGCCCTCCATACAGTTTTGGAACCCCGATGTGGCCCTCAGGCCAAAAAGTTTGCCCACCTGATCTAGACTTTTCTCAGTGGTACCAGATGACAGAGCGAGGAGTAATGGTCTCAAGTTGCGGTGGGGAGGTTTAGGTTGCATATTAGGAAAAAAATTTTCACTAGGAGGGTGGTGAAGCTCTGGAATGGGTTACCCAGGGAGGTGGTGGAATCTCCATCCTTAGAGGTTTTTAAGGCCCGGCTTGACAAAGCCCTGGCAGGGATGATTTGGTTGGGGATTAGGTCCTGCTTGAGCAGGGGGTTGGACTAGATGAGCTCCTGAGGTCTCTTCCAACCCTGATATTCTATGATTCTATGAAAGACCTAAAACATAGTTGTAGCTTAGATACAAGTGATCATGATTTGAATACATGTGTTATGCACAAATAGAATAAAGTCCAGACCAATAATATAGATACTTGCTGCTGAAAACAATTACACGCCAAATCTATTTGGAGAGAGAATTTAAATAGAAAAATGTGAATGATAATTGGGAACTATTTAAGAACATTTTACTAGATGCCCCAAAAGCCGCAATCCCATAATTGAGAAAGAAGGGTACATTGGTTAAAAAGTAATACTGGCTTACAGAGAAAGTCAAAGCAGCTAGTGTGTGTGTGTGTGTGTGTGTGTGTGTATCTATAAAATACATATAACAAATGGAAGATAGGAAGTTGATAGTAATCAATATAAATCAGAAGCTAGGAATTGTAAAAAAAATTGATAAGGGAAGCACAAGGACACAAAGAGAAATCTATGGCCAGCAGAGATGAGGACAAAATGGAGTTTTCCAAGTATATCCTAACAATGGCATTGGTTCATTACTAGATGGAAATGGAAATCAGTAATAATGCAGAAAAGGCAAAAGTGTTCAATAAATATTTCTAGTCTTTATTTAGGAAAAAGCCAGATGATGTGGTCATTTCATATGAAGAAACACTTTCTATTCCAGGGGTTCTCAAACTGAGGGTTGTGGGAGTCGCAAGCTGTCAGCCTCCACCCCCAAACCCCACTTCACCTCCTGCATTTTTATAGTATTAAATATAAAAAATGTTTTTAATTGATGGGGAGGGGGTCACACTCAGAGACTTGCTGTTTGAAAGGGGTCACCAATGCAAAAGTTTGAAAACCACTGCTCTATTCCAACAGTAACTCAGGAGAATTCTATTAAAGCTAAATATTTTTAAATCAGCAGGTCCAGGTTACTTGTCTTCAGAAGTTTTAAAAGAGCTGTCTGAGGAGCACTCTGGACCATTAATGTGGATTTTCAATAAGACTTGGAACTCTGGGAAAGTTCCAGACAACTGAATGAAAGCTAACATTGTGCCTATATTTAAAAAGGGTAAATGGGACACCTGACTAGTTATAGGCCTGTCAGTCAGACTCTGAACCTGGGCAAGATGATGGAGCAGCTGGCTTGGGACTCAAAAATTAAAGGAGGGCAATAGAATTAATGCCAATCAATATGTGATTTTGGAAAATAGATCCTGTCAAAGTAACTTGATATCTTTTTTGATGAGATTACTAGTTTGGTTGATGAAAGCAATAGTGTGGATGTAATAGATTTTGAGGTCTGTAAGGCATTTGACTTGGTACCGCACGACATTTTGATTAAGAAATGAGAATGATACAAAAAGTCAACTTGGCCGACATTAAATGGATTAAAAAACAGTTAACTGACAGGCCCCAAACTGTAAATGGAAATGGGGAATCATCATCCAGTGGGTGTGTTCCCATGGGGGTACCACAGGGTTCAGTTCTTTAACATTTTTGTTAGTGACCTGGAAGAAAACCAAATTGTCACTGATGTAGTTTGCCGAGGACACAAGTTGAGGGGGTGAAAACAATGAAGAGGACAGGTCGTTAATACAGAGCCATCTGCATGGCTTGGTAAGCTGGGCACAAGCAAACACGCGTTTTAATGGGGCCAAATGTAAATGCAGCATGAGCACCCCTAGTGGGCAGCCAACATGTGATATTTGCAGGAGCCTAGGTTCTAGCTGCTCTCCTCGAGCTGTAGGATAGCCAGTGGTGAACCCCTCCCGCTCCACAGTAGAATCAAAGAATCATAGAATATCAGGGTTGGAAGGGACCTCAGGAGGTCATCTAGTCCAACCCCCTGCAATCCCACTTTCCTCAGCCTCTCCTCATAAGTCATGTGTTCCAGTCCCCTAATCATTTTTGTTGCCCTCCGCTGGACGCTTTCCAATTTTTCCACATCCTTCTTGTAGTGTGAGGACCAAAACTGGACACAGTACTCCAAATGAGGCCTCACCAATGTCAAATGGAGGGGAACGATCACGTCCCTCGATCTGCTGGCAATGCCCCTATTTATACATCCCAAAATGCCATTGACCTTCTTGGCAACAATGGCACACTGTTGACTCATATCCAGCTTCTTGTCCACTGTAACCTGTAGGTCCTTTTCTGCAGAACTGCGGCCGAGCCATTCGGTCCCTAGTCTGTAGTGGTGCATGGGATTCTTCCATCCTAAGTACAGGACTCTGCACTTGTCCTTGTTGAACCTCATCAGATTTGTTTTGGCCCAATCCTCTAATTTGTCTAGGGCCTTCTGTATCCTATCCCTACCCTCCAGTGTATCTACCTCTCCTCCCAGTTTAGTGTCATCTGCAAACTTGCTGAGGCTGCAATCCACACCATCCTCCAGATCATTAAGGAAGATATTGAACAAAACCGGCCCGAGGACCGATCCTTGGGGCACTCCACTTGATACCGGCTGCCATCTAGACATGGAGCCATTGATCACTACCCGTTGAGCCCAACAATCTAGCCAGCTTTCTATCCACCTTATTGTCCATTCATCCAGCCCATACTTCTTTAACTTACTGGCAAGAATACTGTGGGAGACCGTGTCAAAAGCTTTGCTAAAGTCAAGGAACAACTCATCCACTCCTTTCTCCTCATCCACGGAACCAGTTATCTCATCATAGAAGGAAATTAGATTAGTCAGGCATGACTTGCCTTTGGTGAATCCATGCTGACTGTTCCTGATCACTTTCCTCTCCTCTAAGTGCTTCAGAATTGATTCCTTGAGGACCTACTCCATGATTTTTCCAGGGACTGAGGTGAGGCTGATTGGCCTGTTGTTCCGAGGATCCTCCTTCTTCCCTTTTTTAAAGATGGGCACTACATTAGCCTTTTTCCAGTCGTCCGGGAGCTCCTCCGATCGCCATGAGTTTTCAAAGATAATGGCCAATGGCTCTGCAATCACATCTGCCAACTCCTTTAGCACTCTTCAATGCAGCGTATCCGGCCCCATGGACTTGTACTCGTCCAGCTTTTCTAAATAGTCCCAAACCACTTCTTTCTCCACAGAGAGCTGGTCACTTCCTCCCCATGCTGTGCTGCCCAGTGCAGTAGTCTGGGAGCTGACCTTGTTCATGAAGACAGAGGCAAAAAAGCATTGAGTTCATTAGCTTTTTCCACCTCCTATGTCACTAGCTTGCCTCCCTCATTCAGTAAAGGGCCCACATTTTCCTTGACTTTCTTCTTGTTGCTAACGTACCTGTAGAAACCCTTCTTGTTACTCTTTACATCTCTTGCTAACTGCACCCCCAGGTGTGATTTGGCCTTCCTGATTTCACTCCTGCATGCGCAAGGAATATTTTTATACTCTTCCCTGGTCATTTGTCCAATCTTCCACTTCTTGTAAGCTTCTTTTTTGTGTTTAAAATCAGCAAGGATTTCACTGTTAAGCCAAGCTGGTCGCCTGCCATATTTACTATTCTTTCTACACATCAGGATGGTTTGTCCCTGTAACCTCAATAAGGATTCTTTAAAATACAGGTTTCAGAGTAGCAGCCATGTTAGTCTGTATTCGCAAAAAGAAAAGGAGTACTTGCGGCACCTTAGAGACTAACAAATTAATTTGAGCATAAGCTTTCGTGAGCTATAGCTCACTTCATCGGATGCATTCGGTGGAAAATACGGTGGGGAGATTTATATATATACTCAGAGAACATGAAACAATGGGTTTTATCATACACACTGTAAGGAGAGTGATCACTTAAGATGAACTATTACCAGCAGGAAGGGGGGAGGAGGAAACCTTTTATGGTGATAATCAAGGTGGGCCATTTCCAGCAGTTAACAAGAACGTCTGAGGAACAGTGGGGGGTGAGATGGGGGGGAGAAATAACATGGGGAAATAGTTTTACTTTGTGTAATGATCCATCCACTCCCAGTCTCAATTCAAGCCTAAGTTAATTGTATCCAGTTTGCAAATTAATTGCAATTCAGCAGTCTCTCGTTGGAGTCTGTTTCTGAAGTTTTTTTGTTGAAGAATAGCCACTCTCAGGTCTGTAATCGAATGACCAGAGAGATTGAAGTGTTCTCCGACTGGTTTTTGAATGTTATAATTCTTGATGTCTGATTTGCGTCCATTTATTCTTTTATGTAGAGACTGTCCAGTTTGACCAATGTATATAGGAGAGGGGTATTGCTGGCACATGATGGCATATATCACATTGGTAGATGCGCAGGTGAACGAGCCTCTGATAGTGTGGCTGATGTGATTAGGCCCTATGATGGTGTCCCCTGAATACATATGTGGACAGAGTTGGCAACAGGCTTTGTTGCAAGGATAGGTTCCTGGGTTAGTGGTTCTGTTGTGTGGTGTGTGGTTGCTGGTGAGTATTTGCTTCAGGTTGGGGGGCTGCCTGTAAGCCAGGACTGGCCTGTCTCCCAAGATCTGTGAGAGTGATGAGTTGTCCTTCAGGATAGGTTGTAGATCCTTGATGATGCGTTGGAGAGGTTTTAGTTGGGGGCTGAAACTGATGGCTAGTGGCGTTCTGTTATTTTCTTTGTTGGGCCTGTCCTGTAGTAGGTGACTTCTGGTACGCTTCTGGCTCTGTCAATCTGTTTCTCCACTTCAGCAGGTGGGTATTGTAGTTGTAAGAATGCATGATAGAGATCTTGTAGGTGTTTGTCTCTTTCTGAGGGGTTGGAGCAAATGCGGTTATATCGTAGAGCTTGGCAGTAGACAATGGATCCTGTGGTATGATCTGGATGAAAGCTAGAGGCATGTAGGTATGAATAGCGGTCAGTAGGTTTCCGATATAGGGTGGTGTTTATGTGACCATCATTTATTAGCACCGTAGTATCCAGGAAGTGGATCTCTCGTGTGGACTGGTCCAGGCTGAGGTTGATGGTGGGATGGAAATTGTTGAAATCATGGTGGAATTCCTCAAGGGCTTTTTTTCCATGGGTCCAGATGATGAAGATGTCATCAATATAGCGCAAGTAGAGTAGTGGCATTAGGCGACGAGAGCTGAGGAAACGTTGCTCTAAGTAAGCCATAAAAATTTTGGCATACAGACTGACAGAGCCAGAAGCGTAACCAGAAGTCACCTACTACAGGACAGGCCAACAAAGAAAATAACAGAATGCCACTAGCATCCGATGAAGTGAGCTGTAGCTCACGAAAGCTTATGCTCAAATAAATTTGTTAGTCTCTAAGGTGCCGCAAGTACTCCTTTTCTTTTTTTAAAATACAGCCAGGTCTCCTGGACTCCTTTCCCCCTCATGTCATTCTCCCAGGGGATCCTGCCCCTCAGTTCCCTGAAGAAGTCAAAGTCTGCTTTTCTGAAGTCCAGTGTCCGTATTCTGCTGCTCTCCTTTCTTCCTTGTGTCAGAATCCTGAACTCGACCATCTCATGGTCACTTTCCTCCCAGGTTCCCATCCACTTTTGCTTCCCCTACTAATTCTTCCCAGTTTGTGAGCAGCAGGTCAAGAAGAGCTCTGCCCCTAGTTGGTTCCTCCAGCACTTGCACCAGGAAATTGTCCCCTACACTTTCCAAAAATTTCCTGGATTGTCTGTGCACCACTGTATTGCTCTCCCAGCAGATATCAGGGTGATTGAAGTCTCCCATGAGAACCAGAGCCTGTGATCTAGTAACTTCTGTTAGTTGCCGGAAGAAAGCCTCGTCCACCTCATCCCCCTGGTCTGGTGGTCTATAGCAGACTCCCACCACAACATTGCTCTTGTTGCTCATGCTTCTATACTTAATCCAGAGACACTCAAGTTTTTCTGCAGTTTCATACTTGAGCTCTGAGTAGTCATACTGCTCTCTTACATATAATGCAACTCCCCCACCTTTTCTGCCCTGCCTGTCCTTCCTGAACAGTTTATATCCCTCCATGACAGTACTCCAGTCATGTGAGTTATCCCACCAAGTCTCTGTTATTCCAATCACATCATAATTCCTTGACTGTGCCAGGACTTCCAGTTCTCCCTGCTTGTTTCCCAGGCTTCTTACATTTGTGTATAGGCACTTGAGAAAACTTGCTGTTTGTCCTGTTTTCTTAGTATGAGGCAGGAGCCCTCCCCTCTCATTTTCTCCTGCTCATGCTTCCTCCCGGTATCCCACGTCCCCCCACTTACCTCAGGGCTTTGGTCTCCTGCCCCCAGTGAATCTAGTTACAGTGCGAGCTGCAACACACCATAGGACTTGGGCTGCTCCCCAGCCCAGCCCCCACTGAGTGGATGAGAAGCAGGCAATGGTGAAGCACCAGACCCCATCATATCAGTGCCTCCTTGGGGACCCTGGGAGATTGGGCTTATTGGATAAGTGCATGCAGCACCAGTGCTGGGGAGCATCCCAGTGGCTGGTGACCACTGCTCTCCGCCTTGCATATGGCTCTTGGGATCCTGCAGGACCCTCCGGTCCATGGCCTTTGCATAGCAATACCCATTAAACCATGAGCCCTGCCATGAGCCCTTGTAACAAGCCTGCAGGCCCAAAGGCAGGAGTCCACAGTGGCCACCCTGTTGCCCATTATGGACATGTGGAATTTCCCAGGGATGGCAAGGACTGTTCCCGTGTTGCCATGCCCGCTGCCCCAACCCCTTCCACTCCAGCTAAATGGGAATCACTCCCACCCCTTTGCCACAGAGGGGCAATGACACACATCTGCCCAGTTCTGATTCCATCCAGTAGAGGGCAGCAGTGCATCGCAATGAGGAGGGAGAGAGGTTGCCCCATAAGGATGATAAATTGCAGGCTAATCTCCCACAATGCTCTGCAGCATCCGGCCAATCAGGAGCAGCAGTCATAGGTGAGGGAGCTGCAAAGGAATTCACATGCCTCCCAGTATAATAACCGCGTTTCCTTGGGGAGAAAGGCCAGAAAATGAAAATCACCTAGAGGAAAGCAGCATCAGGGAAGCTGCAAACGGAAACACCTGCTGCGTCTCCAGCTGTGCCGGGGGCCGCGCCGGAGTGTGCGAAGGTTGCACTGCATGGGGGACTGGGCCCTGCTGCTCAGGAATGCTGGAGCAGCACATTTGCTGGGAAGCAGCTGCATTCTGCGCCTGCCGAGGTGTTAATAGAGATGTGCACGGATGGGGCTGCAGCAAGGAGATGCAGAACAATGCAGAAAGAAATAGGTCACACCTGCCCCTGCTTTGGCTTGCAACAGAGCGCATGCCAATACATGTTACACACATACATCCAGACACATTCCCTACACACACTGCACATACACACACACACTCTACACATTACATAATGCACACACAATTTCTACTGCACACAAACACCTGCACCCAGCCAGGCATGTGCATATCCAGCCACAAAACACTTTTAACACATCCACCGTGCGCATGCACCCACCACACGTCTCCCATGTACAGCCACGCACACCTGAAACTTTTGCCCACAGCACACGCCCAGAGTGGTGCTCACTGTCTGTGCATCCACATCCAGCACAGCTCTGGCAGCACATAAGTGCAATCACAGAGCTAATGCTGGAGGACCCTTGAAGGGGGGCCTAGAGCTTGAACTCTCCCCTCCCCCCAGCTTGTATAGCCCTGCCTCTGGGCTCTAGCAGCTCTGCGTGTCTCCTGACTATTACGGGGAGCTGGCAGGAGACATACTGAGCCGTCTCTCAGTGACTTTCCTGAGGACCCAGAAAGCAGCCGCCCCAGACTCACCCCCCAATACCCCACTTCAGTGGCTGGTGGGTTCTGGCTACAGTTGCAGGGATCAGTGGGACAACGGCCTGGTGGGATTGCAGCTTTGCCAGGGAACAGGGAGCCACCCTGGCTAAGCCTCCGCCAGCCCCCTCCCCAACAGGGGGCCCCGCTGCACAACAGGGCCCTTGGGCCACAGTCCCAACTCCCAGACCTGAGCTGCTCCACAGTCTCCGCCCACGGGCTGAGTGTGGGCCTCTGACTGGGCATCACTGCACCAGCCACTGGGGGTGCAGGGGCCAGGTTGGGAGCCCCACCTGTGGCCCAGGGGCTGCTTGTGGATCTAGAGGGCGTCTGGGTTAAGATGCACTGAAAGCCACACCCTGCAACATTTAAACAGAAGCATTGGGCTCAGCCGCGCAGCTAGCGGGAGGTGATGGGGGCACTGTCTCCCTGCATCAATGCTGGCGCCAGGAGCACACTGAGCAGCAGCTGTTCCTTCCCTGCTCTACGGCACCCCTCTTGGCCACATGCTGCATTACAAGGGTGGGAGGAGAGCTGCCCCCTGGCTGCAGCGTGGGAGCTCATCCTCACCCCAAGCAAGTATGGGCCTAAACCAAAAACTTGCACCCCTCCATCCCAGAAACTTGAGCATGGAACTGGATTAGGCCAGGTGTGTAAACAGCCAGAGGCCAGAGCCAGCCACTGGTGCCATTTGGCTGGGGAGGCAGGTAAATGGACCAGAGACCAGAGATGAGATTTTCAATGGGAACTGAGGACCAGATCCTCAGTTAGGTGCACAACTCCCATTGCTATTGAAATCCATGTGAGTTGGGTACCTAAATACTTTTGAGGCTCTGGTGCCTGACTGCCCTCAAAATCTCCCTAGATTAGACAGGGCCCAGTGAACTCCCCAATCTGTGTTGTGACTGACACCAGGCTCTGGGTCTGAACCTATCTCACAAAAACTGCCCAAGCCTGACGAAGGCACAGGGGGGTCCCCCCACAATCAAACTTGATTCTGCAGAAGGTTTCCAGCTTCTGCCCTCTGCCTGCAGTCCCAGCTGGGAGCCCAGTGCCATGCAAAGGCAGAAAGGGAAACGAATGCACAGAGGCTAACACAAGGCTTCCAGTGACGGGCTGAGTAGGGGGATTGCCCTCCCTCATCACACACAGGCAGACCTCCCAGTGGAGCATGCCAAGAGGTGCACCGATCCCCTGAACTGGGGGAGGAAGCATGCAGGAGTGAATGGCAGGTGGGGGATGGAGTGTGCAGAGGAAAGGGCTGTCCCCACCAGGCAATAAAGTTCCACCAGAAAAATCCACCTGGCTAATTGCGCTAGCTTTGCGAGAGCGCTCTGCTGCGCCCCAGGGACCCGCACAGGTGGGTAACCTTGGCAACCAGGCATTCTGGGGCTCCGTGCGCCAGCTGAAGTGGGTGGGAGATTTTAATTGCATCCCCTCCCCCCATGTGGTGGAGAACAGAGCGAGGGAACCTCAGCGGGAAGGTTTCCACTCCAGGCCCTAGTGGGACAGGACAGCCCGCTCTGCTAGCTGAGATCACTGGCGGGTCAGGGGCTCCCGCGACCCTCTGCAGGGGCAGGACCTCAGGGAGAGGAAACAGGAATGGGAGGCCCAAGGAGCATCGGTGCTGGCAGCTGCAGCCCAGCTGTGCGGTGCAGCGGGCGCGCCTGGCAGAACAAGCTGCACTGCAGGATGCCTGTGACAAGTGCAAGGTATCAACCCACCCCCAGAGCCAGGGATTCCGGAGCACATCTGCGCCCCCAGAAATGGCCTGAGTCCCCCAAAACACCTGAGGGAGGCTTCTGTGCTCAGCATTACAAAGGGGCAAGGAGCAGGAAGATGGAGCTCACTGTGATCGAGAGAGTCGGGGTGGGTCAGCTGTGAACAGCACTCTTTATAATCCAATAACCCCGAGAGGCCGGAATCGAGATCGAGAGCCCCAGCACTCTCGGTGCTGTAGAAACGCGTAGTGAGAGAGAGAAAGTCTTACAATGTGCCTAAGCATGAAGGCCCAGCTGTTCAAAGGTATGAAGTGCCCAGCTTCCACTGAAATCTGCTAGGGCCTAAATGCCTTTGAGGTTCTGAGCCCAAGTATCTTGCCTATGGTCACCCAGCAGGTCAGTGGCAGGGCTGGGAACAGACCCCAAGTCTCCTGGTTCCCAGGCCAGTGCCCTGTCTATGGGCCTTGCTGCTATTGGCAGAATCCCTGCAGCTGTTCCAAGGGAGATGACAGAGAGCCAGCTGTACCTCCGGCACCCATCCTCCCACTCACCAGGAAAACTCATCCCCTTCGACTTGCTGGGCACAAAAGCAGCTGAAAACACTTGTCCCTCCCAAACGACAGCAACAGCTTTTGTGACCAAACAGCACAGGTCAGACTGCCACTGGGTCATTTCAGCTGCCAGCACCAACCCCTCTGCTTTCCCCATTCCTAACTGAGCTTTGTCTGCCAGACCCACACATCCAAACTCCTGGGAAGGAGTTAAATATCCAACCCCTTTGCCTGTAACCCCAAGTTGCAGAGTAAGAAACACCTGCTCTTGCCTCGCACCGTGTTTTAATGCATCTGATAAAAATATATGAGCTTCTGGGGACTCGCAGGCAGATAGATTTGGCAGCATTTCTGCCTGCGCTTGGCCTGGGCGACAGGCTCGGAACTGGGGCCTGGCTCTCCCTAGCAGTACATTCTTGGTTCTCTGAGTAAGGTTCTGTACGACGGAATCAGTGTGCAATAAGGTGATTACGATGGCTCTTGGTTAAGCTATAGAGTGTTCTGTTTGCAGCCCCCCAGGGTCTCTCTGCTCCTGTGCTCCCCAGCACCACCTGCTGGCAGTTTTAGAGCATAGCTGAGCCCCCAAACACCAAATGGGTCTCAAATGTTTACCAGTGAATATCTAAAGTATTGTGACCACAGGTACAATTGCTGAAAACATCTAGTGACTTGGGAGCCTGAGTCCCACTGAAAGTCACTTAAGTACTGTTACCCCTTTTGCCCTGAGTGGTTAATCAGCATTGTGGGGGGGGAGGGGTGTCTCGTGGGTGGTTTCCATCAGGAGGAGAAAACGACAATCCTGTTCATTTACAAAGAATGTTTCCCTGACCACAGAAGGAATCAGACAGGAGGCAAATTCTTTGCTTATAGTTCCAAGCCTCTCTCCAGCCAGCCCTCTGCCCAAAAAGCTCCCTCTTCTGCTGTCTCTCAGCACCACCTTACCAGCACTTTTTTTGCTTCTCTCTGCCTGCCACTGACCGCTTCCAACACACAGACATGCACAGCTCCCTGCAGCATTCGTGTGCCGCCCCCAGCGAAACCCCTCTGTCTACATCGCTCAGCTCCTCATTAGCCCGGTATGTTGGGCAACAGCTCCTATTGCTTCAGCTCTCGGACACCAAAAAGGTGCCTAACTGCTTATTATTTATATTACCATAGAAACGGGCTGAGATTTTCATTTGGACAGGAGACAGATTTGGAGAAGAGGGATCTGAAAGTCTTCAGCATAATGATGAATTTGTGTTTGCAGGTGACATTATTCAGAGATAAGGTACAGAGGGAGAAGAGAAGGGGATCAAGAATCCAAACAGAAACCTGGAGAGGGGATGAGGAGAAGCCTGTGAAGAATTCGCCAAAAGAGCTATTAGAGAGGTAGGAGGAGACCCTGGAGAGGACAGAGTCACGGAAACCAAGGCAGGACAAGTTCACAACCCAGTTTTAAATTAAATGGAAGGATAGAGTTTGGTTGTACTGTTCTATAGGTGTCCACACTGCTCTGTGTTTGTATCGGAGAGGGCAAGGAGACTGCCTGGCATGTGGGATAGATGATGGGAAGGTTGGTAGGGTGCAGATGCGACCCCCACAGCACAAAGCAAAACGCCACTTTGGACTTGATCGCGAAGTATGAAAAAACTCACCTCAGACCTGAAGACTTTCCACCATTCCAGCAACTCCCAAACTCAGCGGGTCCCCAAAGTGGGTCGCAACCCCATTTTAACGGGGTCACCAGGGCCAGCATTAAATTTGTTGGGATCCAGGGCTGAAGTTGAAGCTTGAGCTCCACCCCCACCCAGGGTGGCAGGGCTTGGGCTGTGGTCCCCTCTCTGCCCACCCTAGACGGTGAGGCCTGGTCTCTGCCCCCCTCCTGGGATCATGTAGTAACTTTGTTGTCAGAAGGGGGTCCCAGTGTGATGAAGTTTGAGAACCCCTGCTCTAACTAACTGGCCCAAAGACCCCCCCGCCCCCGAGTACAGCTGAGGACTGGAGACACTTGATCTGGATAAAAACAGGTTTTCTTGTTGTACCATCATAAAGTTGAAGGGCCCATCAACTTATCCAGTCTGACCTCTGGTATATCACAGACCACCAGCTCCACCCAGCACCTGAATACTGCACCCAACACCCGAACTGTGTTACTGCCCAAGCGGAGACGCAGGAAGCACATGGGCCATCCACCCACCACAGTGGCATGATAATGCCCAGTATTCCTGCGGAGCCCTCAGAGGGATATTTAGCATTTATATCATGGTTTTCATGGCCAAGACGCTTTGCAGGTATCCACTAGTTCCCCCCTAAGAACACCCCACTCCCCATGAGCCCAGAGGGGGCTGTCAGGCACAGGTCTGCGGATCAGAATGCGTGGGTTCTAGTCATGGATCTGCCACAGACTTGCTGTTTTGACCTTGGGCAAGTCACAGTGAACCAGACTTTCAGAATTACATGCACCATTTCGGTGATGGCACACCCAGGGGCAAACAGCCATTTCTGGGTCTCGTTGGCCATTTGCACAGACAGCTGTGGTGAGTGTCTGTGCAAAGGAGGCAAACTGATGTGTGTACATGTCTGAAAATCTCTCCCCTAATTGTCCTGTGCCTCAGTTTCCCTGTTAACTACCTCAGTGGGGTTTGTGTTTGAGTCACTCATCCAGGGCTGTAAAGCAGGTTGAGATCTTCAGGTGGGGGCACTACAGAAGTGCAAAATGCTACCATTGTAATCCCAATTTTACGGTTTAGCTCCCGTGTGTGCGCGCAAGGTGACTCGCCCTGTGCTCAGCCCTGTGTGTTTAGCTGTGACCTGCAGTGGGTGCTAAACTGGATGTCTGCCCTTTCTAGCTTTTTAGATGTAAAATAAAAGGACTGAATGGTTATTTTGGGGCAGCTTCTTTTTTTTTTTTTTTTTTGGCCTTAATCTCAAGAATACCAGGGTCTATATTCCTGAGATTACAAAACAAGTCAAAAATTCAAAAAGCTCCTAAAAAGATTGAGGTTCTGATTGCTAACATAAGCTATTTGCCTCACTACATACCCAATACTTTCAACACAGCAGTGAAGTTAGCTCCATGGTTACATATACGGAAAAGCCCCTCAAAATCTGTTGTTTCAAGCCCAAACACTTTTTTTGTGGTTTACTTGTTTATTACAAGATGTGTATTACAAACTGCCCTGGAAGCCTCACAACCCTTCATCAAACTGGCTAACTTACGCTCACTGCCAGCCCTCAGTAGGCCTATTTCAGGGTGCTTTATAGTTTATTTCCCTCTACTTGCATTATAGCATCTCCACTTAGCCTAACATATAACTGACAAGACAAAAGCCTTCCCATAAATAAAAGCTTAAGAGCTCAGGTCAGGGGTCAGAGGTCAATCATGTTAAGGACAAGGTTGGCACAGGAGCAAAGGGATATAAACTGGTCATGAACATGTTCAGGCTGGAAAGGAGGGGTGAGGCTCTGGAGCAGCCCCTCTCCACTCCCCCCAGATGAGTTGTGGGCGCAAACCATTGTAATTAGTTTGGGATGCAAGCTGTCTGAGTGCAGTTGAAGGATGGGGCTGTGTGCGAAGGTGGGGGGCAGGGCTCAGCTGCCCAGGGCTCACATCTGATTCACATTCCTAGAAGCTTATACGTCAGGGTGTCAGTCGCCTCCTGCAGGAAGCCAGCTGGGACTTTCCCCTCGGTTTTGGCTTTTTATTTCCTCCCTCTAGGTGGCTGTGGCCAGAGATGGAACACAGGTCAGGGCTCCGAAGTGGCACCTATCCTTGTCTCTCTCTGGTAGGTGGCTGGTGGGTCTTACCCCCATGCTCAGGGTCTGACTGATAGCCCTGGGTGGGCTCAGGAAAGAATTCCCCTCCCAGCTCAGACTAGCAGGGACCTGATGGGGGAGTTCCCCTTCCTGTGCTGTGTGCGGGTGCTGGACACTGGCCAGGATTATCTGGGTATTAGGATGCTCCCCAGGGCATCTCACCCCCACCTGCCCTTAGCGGGAGACAGACTCATCTGTGCCTGCCGGGGAAATCCACCAGCCGCTGGCAGCTCCAGCCCTGCTTCCCCGGCCCCTGCAGGCCTCGTGCTCTCTGCACAGCTATAGATAGGCAACCACCAGCCTCTGAGTCCTCAGAGCATTCCCTGCCATGTCCAGCTCCTCCTGCATGGGGCACTCTGCACTTTGCTAAACCCCACCACTGAGATATATGGCTAGGCGAGTTTATCACCCCAGATTAGAGTTTCTAGTAGTGAGTGAGAACACTGGAAACAAATGGTTACATAGCAAACAAAATCTTAACATGCTTTCTGAGACTCAACTTTTGTCACAGGGCTCTGCGGGCCCTACCCAGTGAACCGTAGAATCATAGAAGATTAGGGTTGGAAGAGACCTCGGGAGGCTGTAGGGACTGGTCACCAGCGAAGGTAAAAATTGGGTTCTCTGTTAGCTGAATATACATCTCTTGTTAACCTGCTGACATGTAAAGTGAGTCTTGTCCCATTCACAGCAGGTCTCCTCTCACCCACCTGAACTGCATGTAAATGAAGGGCTGTAAGAAAAGCATTTTTGTTGCCCTCCGCTGGACTCTCTCCAATTTGTCCACATCATTTCTGTAATGGGGGGCCCAAAACTGGATGCAATACTCCAGATGTGGCCACACCAATGCCAAATAGAGGGGAATAATTAATTCCCTCGATCTGCTGACAACGCTCATACTAATGCAGCCCAATACGCCGTTGGCCTTCTTGGCAACAAGAGCACACTGTTGATTCATATCCAGCTTCTCATCCACCGTAACCCCTAGGTCCCTTTCTGCAGAACTGCTGCCTAACCACTTGGTCCCTAGTCTGTAACGGTGCATGGGATTCTTCTGCCTAAGTGCAGGACTTGGCACTTGTCCTTGTTGAACCTCATCAGATTTCTTTTCACCCAATCCTCTAATTTGTCTAGGTCACTCTGTATCCTATCCCAACCCTCCAGGGTATCTACCTCTCCCCCCATCTTAGCCCTGGTCTACATTAGGAGTTGAGGTGGAATTTAACAGCGTTAAATCGATTTAACCTGCACCCGTCCACACGACAAAGCCCTTTTTTTCGACGTAAAGAGCTCTTAAAATCGATTTCTTTACTCCACCCCCAACAAGGGGCTTAGCACTGAAATCAACCTTGCCGGGTCAAATTTGGGGTACTGTGGAGGCAATTA
Source organism: Dermochelys coriacea (assembly GCF_009764565.3). Lineage (NCBI taxonomy): Eukaryota > Metazoa > Chordata > Testudines > Dermochelyidae > Dermochelys > Dermochelys coriacea. The sequence continues at coordinate 49,650,114 of NC_050074.1, forward strand.
GATGGTATTGGCCTCCGGGAGCTATCCCAGAGTCCTTCATTGTGACCGCTCTGGACAGCGCTCTCAACTCAGATGCACTGGCCAGGTAGACAGGAAAAGGCCCATGAACTTTTGAATCTCATTTCCTATTTGGCCAGAGTGACAAGCTGCAGGTGAGTGCAGAGCTCATCAGCAGAGGTGACTATGCAGAGCTCATCAGCAGAGGTGACCATGATGGAGTCCCAGAATTGCAAAAGAGCTCCAGCATGGACCGAATAGGAGGTATGGGATCTGATCGCTGTAGAGGGAGAGGAATCAGTGCTATCAGAACTCTGTTCCAGTTTTCGAAATGCCAAAACATTTGTCAAAATCTCCCAGGGCATGAAGGACAGAGGCCATAACAGGGACCCAAAGCAGTGCCGCTTGAAACTTAAGGAGCTGAGGCAAGCCTACCAGAAAACCAGAGAGGCAAACAGCCACTCCAGGTCAGAGCCCTAAACATGCCACTTCTATGATGAACTGCATGCCATTTTAGGGGGTTCAGCCACCACTACCCCAACCGTGTTGTTTGACTCCTTCAATGGAGATGGAGGCAACACGGAAGCAGGTTTTGGGGACAAGGAAGATGATGATGATGAGGTTGTAGATAGTTCACAGCAAGCAAGCAGAGAAACCAGTTTTCCCGACAGCCAGGAACTGTTTCTCACCCTGGACCTGGAGCCAGTACCCCCTGAACCCACCCAAAGCTGCCTCCCGGACCTGCCAGGCAGAGAAGGGACCTCTGGTGAGTGTATCTTTTTAAATAGTATACATGGTTTAAAAGCAAGCGTGTTTAATGATTAATTTGCCCTGGCATTCACGGCCAGTACAGCTACTGGAAAAGTCTGTTAACGTGTCTGGGGATGGAGCAGAAATCCTCCAGGGACATCTCCATAAAGCTCTCCCGAATGTACTCCCAAAGGCTTTGCAAAAAGTTTCTGGGGAGGGCAGCCTTATTCCGTCCACCATGGTAGGACACTTTACCACGCCAGGCCAGTAGCACGTAGTCAGGAATCATTGCAGAACAAAGCATTGGAGTGTATGTTTGCTGGCATTCAAACAACATCCGTTCTTTATCTCTCTGTGTTAGCCTTAGGAGTGTGATAACATTCATGGTCACCTGGTTGAAATAGGGTGCTTTTCTTAAGGGGACATTCAGAGTGGCCGTTCCTGCTGGTCTGTTTGCCTGTGGCCGAACAGAAATGTTCCCCGCTGTTAGCCATGGGGGGGGAGGGGCTAGCCACGTGGTGGGGGGAGGCAAAATGTGACCTTGTAACAAAAGTACATGTGTTATGTATGTAATGTTAACAGCAAGGTTTACCGTGAAAGAGTGTACCCATTGTTCTACAAAATGTGTCTTTTTAAATACCACTGTCCCTTTTTTTTGCTCCACCAGCTGCATGTGTTTCAAGGATGACAGGATCCTCTCCTTCCCAGAGGCTAGCGAAAATTATAAGGTGAAAAAAATGCACTCGCGATGAAATGTTCTCTGAGCTCATGCTGTCCTCCTACACTGACAGAGCACAGATGAATGCATGGAGGCAGACGATGTCAGAATGCAGGAAAGCACAAAATAACCGGGAGGAGAGGTGGTGGGCTGAAGAGAGTAAGTGCTGGGTTGAAGAGAGGGTTGAAGCTGAAAGGTGGTGGCAGCGCGATGAGAGGAGGCAGGATTCAATGTGGAGGATGCTGGAGGGTCAAACTAATATGCTCCAGCGTATGGCTGAGCTGCAGGAAAGGCAGCAGGAGCACAGACCACCACTACAGCGCCTATGTAACCAACCACCCTCCTCCCCAAGTTCCATAGCCTCCTCACCCAGATGCCCAAGAACGCAGTGGGGGGGCCTCCGGCCACCCAGCCACTCTGCCCCAAAGTATTGCCCAAGCAACAGAAGGCTGGCATTCAATAAGTTTTAAAGTTTTAAACCTTTAAAGTACTGTGTGGCCTTGTCCTTCCCTCCTCCACCACCCCACCCAGTGCTTCCCTCCTCCACCACCCCTCCCGGGCTATGTTGGCAGTAGAGTGAACCAAAGGGGGGTGTTTCATCAAGGAGAAACAAACAGAATTTTCACACCATAGCCTGGCCGGTCATGAAATTGGTTTTCAAAGCTTCTCTGATGCGCACTGTGCCTTCCTGTGCTCTTCTAACTGCCCTGGTGTCTGGCTGCACATAACCAGCGGCCAGGCGATTTGTCTTAACCTCCCACCTTGCCATAAATGTCTCCCCCTTACTCTCACAGATATTGTGGAGTGCACAGCAAGCAGTAATAACAGTGGGAATATTGGTTTTGCTGAGGTCTAAGTGAGTCAGTAAACTGTGCCAGCGCACTTTTAAACATCCAAATGCACATTCTACCACCATTCTGCACTTGCTCAGCCTATAGTTGAACAGCTCCTGACTACTGTTTAGGCTGCCTGTGTATGGCTTCATGATCCATGGCATTAAGGGGTAGGCTGGGTCCCCAAGGATAACTATAGGCATTTCAACATCCCCAGCAGTTATTTTCTGGTCTGGGAAGAAAGTCCCTTCCTGCAGCTTTTGAAACAGACCAGAGTTCCTGAAGATGTGAGCATCATGTACCTTTCCCGGCCATCCCACGTTGATGTTGGTGAAACGTCCCTTGTGATCCACCAGTGCTTGCAGCACTATTGAAAAGTACCCCTTGTGGTTTATGTACTCGCTGGCTTGGTGCTCCGTTGCCAAGATAGGGATATGGGTTCCGTCTATGGCCCCACCACAGTTAGGGAATCCCATTGCAGCAAAGCCATCCACTATGACCTGCACATTTCCCAGGGTCACTACTCTTGACATCAGCAGATCTTTGATTGCGTTGGCTACTTGCATCACAACAGCCCCCACAGTAGGTTTGCCCACTCCAAATTGATTCCCGACTGACCAGTAGCTGTCTGGCATTGCAAGCTTCCACAGGGCTATTGACACTTGCTTGTGAACTGTGAGGGCTGCTCTCATCTTGGTATTCTTGCACCTCAGGGCGGGGGGAAGCAAGTCACAAAATTCCATGAAAGTGCCCTTACACATCCAAAAGTTTCGCAGCCACTGGGAATCGTCCCAGACCTGCAACACTATGCGGTCCCACCACTTTGTGTTTTTTTCCCGGGCCTAGAATCAGTGTTTCATGGCATGAACCTGCCCCATTAGCACCATGATGCCCACAATGCCAGGGCCCGTGCTTTGAGAGAAGTCTGTGTCCATGTCCTCATCACTCTCGTCACCGCACTGACATCGCCTACGCGCCTGGTTTTGCTTTGCCAGGTTCTGGTGCTGCATATACTGCTGGATAATACATGTGGTGTTTAATGTGTTCCTAATTGCCAAAGTGATCTGAGCGGGCTCCATGCTTGCCGTGGTATGGCGTCTGCACAGAAAAAAGGCACGGAACGATTGTCTGCCGTTGCTCTGACAGAGGGAGGGGTGACTGACGACATGGCTTACAGGGAATTAAAATGAACAAAGAGGGTGGCTTCAAGGAGAAATAAAAATAACTGTCACACAGAATGGCCCCCTCAAGGATTGAGCTGAAAACTCTGGGTTTGGCAGGCCAATGCTCAACCCACTAAGCTATCCCTCCCCCTGGTATTTCAGGCAGGACTGAATGTCTATTAAACTTTTCAAGGTACCCCTGACAGACCTCACCGAAATGATTGTTGGCTGTTGATTTCATGGAGGGAGAGAGGGGGAGCAAATGAATACAAAACAAATCTGGTCTATATCTTGTTTTGATCCACTCCATCTATCTTTTACATCTTTGGCTGGCAGCAGACAATGCAGTAGGACTGCTTGCCATGGTCTGGCGTCTGCACAGGTAACTCAGGAAAAAAGGTGAAAAACAATTGTCTGCTGTTGCTTTCATGGAGCGAGGGAGGGAGGGAGGGCCTGATGACATGTACCCAGAACCACCCATGACAATATTTTTGCCCCATTAGGCATTGGGATCTCAACCCAGAATTCCAATGGGCAGCAGAGACTGCGGGAACTGTGGGATAGCTACCCACAGTACAAAGCTCCTGAAGTCGATGCTAGCCTCGGTACTGTGGAAGCACTCCTCCGAGTTAATGCACTTAATGCCCTTAGAGCATTTTGTGTGGAGATGCACACAATCGACGATATAAAAAAGGTTTCTAAAAAACCAACTTCTATAAATTCGACCTAATTTCATTGTGTAGACATACCCTTAGTGTCATCTGCAAACTTGCTGAGGGTGCAATCCATCCCATCATCCAGATCATTAATAAAGATGTTGAACAAAACTGGCCCCAGGACCGACGCCTGGGGCACTATGCTTGATACCGGCTGCCAATTAGACATTGAGCTGCCTGGCCAGTGCAGATACACACTGGGCTGTTTATCTTACCCCAGGGGGTGTATTTATTTGCCTCTCACATAGTAACACCAGGCAATACAGGCTTACAGCCAAGGTAGGCTTCCCTGCAGCCCTCATGCTCATCCTCATCCCATGCTCATCCTCTGAGCTCCTCCTGAGCTGCCCCTTGCTTCCTTTTCCTCCCCAGTTACGGCTAGCCCAGTGACTGTCACCCAGGGGCTCATGGCCCCCACCAGAAAGTGTAGAACTGCCCTCAGTTGGACCTGCAGCATGCCCCAGGGTGCTGCTGATCATGCCTGTCAAAACCTCACTAATGAGTTAACATCCTGTCAAAAAAGGTTGATCTCACCTAAAGTTCTCGACAGCATTTTCTGCCAAGCCCAGCTAAGACCGCTTTCTCTTGGGGATTACAGTGGACGAGAAGCTGGATATGAGTCAGCAGGGTCGTTTTTAGCCACAGTAATTACATTTCAGGTCCCTCAAGTCCCATGAGGGGGTCAGCCTGCCCCAGTTCACGGGCACCCCTGAGTTGGCTTCCTGGAGACCTTTTAGAGGTCTCTGGGTGACTCCCCTCCTCCCCCTGATCTGCTCTCCACAAACTCATCCGCCACTGAGCAGATCTTTAGGCTTCCGGTCCCCTTACCACATCTTAAGGTCTGGAGGGCAGATGTCATACATCTACTCCAACTGCACCAGGTTATACAAGTCCTCGATGGTAGTGGCCCCTGTGCCCTTTCCCAACTTGCAGAGATATTCCCCCAGCAGGTTGGCAACCTCCTTGTAGGTGATGCCTGAGGTCTTGTGTACACCCGGAATCATTTCCTGTATGCCTCTGGGGGTAGAACATATGATAGTCCCCCGTCTTAATACCACCCATTTGGCTGAATGCCTCTAGGGCCTTGGGACCCAGCAGTGGGGGTTTAGACAGTGGAGCCTGTCTGTGGGATCAATCTGGTTCAGATCACAAGCCTTCTCGAAGGCTGTGAGGTAGCCATTAATATCCCTCCCCCACCCCTCCTTAAACTGGGGCAGCAGTTTGGTGTCTAGATTCCCCACAGAACTGGCATTTCAGGGCCTTTCCCCACTTACCTCCCTCCCACCCTCGGCAGACCCTCTTGGCTTGCCTCTCCTCCAAGTCCAGCTCATGTTTTCACTGCCCCAAGCGGTCAGCTGGCCTCTGCTCCTCCGGCTCCAGCTCCTTCCCTCTCAGCTTCAGTTTCCATCTCTTCACATGCACTGGGGGGAACCCAGGTGGGAAGCCCCCATTCTGGCTGGGGAACTGGGTCCATTGGACCCCCTGCCATTACACCAACTGCCCCACTGCTACTCCCAGGAACTTGGTCTACCAGCCAGGCAGTCAGCTGCTCCTAGGTGAGCCTCCCAATGCTCAGACCTCTCTCCCTGCACAGATGTGCCGGGTCCCTCTTACAGAGCTGGTTATAAGCCATTTCCATGCTGGTTCCTTCCATTCCCTCATTTTATTGCTGGCAGCCACTCACTGCAAAGTGGCTGCTCTCGCAGCCACCTATCTACAGGGTGCATCCACAAACCATTCTTTGCTACCACATTGTCACAGACTCCCAGTCGTGCCCACCCTTGGCCCCGTATGGTCCCTGGGAGGAACCCCCTTCAGTGTGACAGCCCTTCTCAGGGGGTCCCCTCTCTCTTGGGGGTTAAACCCCTCCGCCTCCTGGAACCGCACCTCTCTGAGCCTTAGCACACCAGTGTCTCTCACTGTGGGACCCCTCAGGGAGTCCACTCCCTCTGGACCCCCAGGGCCTCCACCCCCAGAGGGAATAATGTAACCCTGTTCTCTTGACCAGAGCAACTCTCAGCTAGCGTAAAACAGGAGGGTTTATTGAGCGTCTGAACACAGCATAGGAAACTTTCAGGGCCCTCAGGCCTGGCTGCCCTCAGCAGCACAGTATGTCTAAGTCTCCCCTGCATCCAGGTGGGCTCTGCCTGCTCTCTCTCTCCAGTCCTGAGACCCTGCGCTTTCCAGCTGGGCATCGGATATCACCAGCCCCAATATCTCCTCCCCTGTCCTTTTTCTTCCATCCAAGGTAAACAGGTTGCTGTGGTCCTCTCTCTTCCGTCCTTTGTTCCCCTCTGGCTGGAACTGGTTGGTCAGGTCACCGGGGTCTCTCTCCTCAGCCCTTTGTCCTCCCCTTGGTCAGAACTGGCTGACTGCCAAGCTGGGATGGGCCTCTTAGTCACCAGGTCACCAGTTGTTAGGGTTCCCCATCTCCAGGCCGTTGTCTGGGGGTCCCAGCTGCCAGACGTCACAAACCCTCTGCAACAACAAACCCTCTCCCACCACCTTGTTAAACTTGCAGCACACAGGGAAACTGAGGCACGCACACATTGTTCATGTAAAACACTACAAAAATCCCCAACTTTGTCACACTCCCCACCCAAGAGTCCTCACAGGGGCTGGGTGTTCCTTGCCCAGCTGGGCAGCTGCATAATAGGTCTGCTTTATCCCCTCAAATCATCGGCGGGCAGTGTGGTCTAGCAGACGGAGCCTTTAACTCTGGAGATGGGGGTTTTGTTCCCAGCTCGGCTCCTGCCCTGCTGGGTGGTCTGGGGCAAATCACATCCCTGCCCTGTGCCTCAGTTTCCTCATCTGTAAAATGGGGATAATTATGCTGACCTCTTTGGTAAAGTGCTTTGAGATCTCCTGATGAGAAGTGCTTGGTATTTGTATTAGCCCAGGGAGGACACACCCGTCCCAGGGAGGACATGCCTCTCCAAGCAGATCTCTTGGTTTCCATAAGAAATATATTTTGTCTTCCCCACTCAAAGCAGACTAGTGCAGACTCCCTTCCATAAGAGATGTTCTTGGATGCAGGCCCCTTCCCCTCCCATTCATGATTCCATGACGTCCCTGTGGATGCCGCAGCCAGGGTTGACATGGGCAAGCCGTGTTAGCAATGTCGTCAAGAACATCGGCACCATGAACGTGTTGGGTCTTTTGTCCTTTTGGCTCTTTATTTCCTCTGGCCAGAACCTCCTCCCCCCGACTCTATTTGTTTTCTACCCTCTGCTTTCCCACACAACCTGCCCAGCTGCCTCAAGCCCTGGCACCCTGCTCTGGCCCTGACAGCAGCTCTCAATCCCTCTCCTTCTACATAGCAGCAGCATCTCCTAAAGATGGCAGCACAGCTGCTCCTTCTGGCTTTCAGCTGCGTTTATAGGCCTGGTGGTTCTTCTTTGCAAAGTAGAGCTGGAACATCTGTAGAAACAGCTGGAAAGAAGAAGGAGGAACTAGCAGCACACAACCAGCCAGCCAAGGGAGTTCTCTACAGACCCCAGTGAGAGAGACACAGGGCAAGACAGTCACCCACACCACCATGCTGTAGCAGAGATGGTGGGATTACATCACACTATCATCACTAACCATGGGGTTCTGCCCTACCCAGACATGGCCCTCTGGACTTGCAAGTCAATTGTTTCAAACTTGGGAATATTACAATGCATTTTCCTTGTGAACCTGGTTTTGGGGCTACTTTCACAGCTCCAGGGGAATCTGTCAAAAACTTTCTTTTCTTTCCCAGGGAACAAGACAAAAATACATGTTTGTAATTTCAGGTAGATTTTTTTTCTGTCACTCATATAGGGGAATAAAGGTTTGATATTTGAATGTACATAAAAATAGCTCATTATGTCCTGATTGGGGCCCTCAAGCTCTACCAATTAATATTAACCAATTAATATTGTTAATAATTATCTTCTGATGACGAGAACCTCACAAGTCCTGAAATTTGGGTTCAGTTCTGGGAAATGCCCTGCAATGGGCATGATTTTCTGTAGCTTAGCCAAAGAAGAATAAGTCTTCAAAATAGCATTGGGACTTCCATAGCGGCTTTTCTCCTGGGTTTTCTGATGCCAGTACATCTCTGCAGTACATTCATCTCTCGTGTAAGAAGTCTATTGACTTCAACTTCAATCAACTTCAGCTCCCCGTGACTCACTTGTTAGAGAGCTTATTCCTTCACTTTCCCACTTCCCTGGTCCTTCTCACATGAACAGAGAGCAACAATACGCGAAGTCTGAAGGTGCAAACAATTCAATGTTTATTGGGGTGAACTTCCAGCAAGCTTAAATCCAAGTTCCTTTTTCCTTATTTTCGAATCCCAACTTACTTCCTGTTTGCCCCTAATTTATATAGTAATATTCTTAGCTATACCTTAACTGATCATTCTACTGAAATTTACCTAAGCAATCCAAACATATTGTAACATGATTAGCTAACCAATTATATCCCACCACCTTAATTAGTTTACACCCAGCAAAATTAATTATACAGCAGACAGAAACAATCACAGAATCAGACAGAGACCATACAAATAAACAATAGCAAAGTGGGAACTATAATGAAAAAACAATACAGAAATGAGGATTTCACAACTACATCTATGATGACATAAGGGTTTCCCAGCTGTGTCTATTGATAAATCAGTTCTTATCAAACAGAAAACTATCAAACTAAATTTCCTTTTACATCTTTTAGGCTCTTCCCTTTCTCTGGAGGTGATAGATCGGATCACCTTCCTAACAGCCCCAGATTGCCTTATTTCAATGTGACTAGTTTGGGATGTGAGGATGTGACCGTTCGCTTCCCAGCTTATGGCTGCCTCTGCTGCTTAGCCAAAGGCCTTAGCCTAAGGTTTGGTCTACACTATGAGTTTATGTCGGATTTAGCAGCATTAAATCCGAATTAACTCTGCACCCATCCACACAACGAAGCCATTTTTTTGACATAAAGGACTCTTAAAACCTATTTCTCCTCCCCAACGATGGGATTAGCGCTGAAATCAACATTGCCATTTTGGATTAGGGCGAGTGTGGACGCAATTCGAAGGTATTGGCCTCCGGGAGCTTTCCCACAGTGCACCATTGTGACCGCTCTGGACAGCACTCTGAACTCAGATGCACTGGACAGGTGTACAGGAAAAGCCCTGGGAACTTTTGAATCTCATTTCCTGTTTGGCCAGGCGAGCTCATCAGCACTGGTGACTATGCAGTCCCAGAATCGAAAAAGAGCTCCAGCATGGACCAAACGGGAGGTACTGGATATGATCACTGTATGGGGAGAGGAATCCCTGCTATCAGAACTATGTTCCAAAAGACGAAATGCCAAAACATTTCAAAAAATCTCAGAGGCCATGAGGGACAGAGGCTACATCAGGGATGCAACACAGTGCCGCATGAAACTTAAGGAGCTCAGACAAGCGTACCAGAAAACCAAAGAATCAAACGGCCTCTCCGGGACAGAGCCCCAGACATGCCACTTCTACGCTGAGCTGCATGCAATTCTAGGGAAGGCCGCCACCACTACCCCGCCCCTGTCCATGGACTTCGAGGATGGGATACTCTCTGCCATGGCTGAGGATTTTGCAGATGGGGAAGATGAGGAGGAGGATGAGCTTGGGGAGAGCACACAGCACACCATTTTCCCCGACAGCCAGGATCTTTTTATCACCCTGACTGAAATACCCTCCCAACCCAATGAAGCCAGAGAAGGGACCTCTGGTGAGTGTACCTTTTTAAATATAATACATGTTATAAAAACAAGTATTTTTTAATGATTAAGTAGCCCTGAGGATTTGGGATGCATTCGTAGCCAGTACTGCTACTGAAAAAGTCTGTTAACGAGTCTGGGGATGGAGCGGAAATATTCCAGGGACATCTCCATGAAGCTTTCCTGGAGGTACTCTAAAAGCCTTTGCAGAAGGTTTCTGGGGAAAGCAGCCTTATTCCGTCCTCCATGGTAGGACACTTTACCACGCCATGCTAGTAGCAAGTAATCTGGTATCATTGCATGACAAAGCCTGGCAGCATATGGTCCCGGTGTTTGCTGGCATTCAAGCAATATCCGTTCTTTATCTCTCTGTGTTATCCTCAGGAGGGTGATATCGTTCATGGTAACCTGGTTGAAATAGGGGAATTTGATTAAGGGGACATTCAGAGGTGCCCGTTCCTACTGGACTGTTTGCCTGTGGCTGAAAAGAAATCCTCCCCGCAGTTAGCCACGCGGTGGGAGGGGGGGCCATTGGCACTGAGCTGTTCGCGTTTGGCTAGCAAGAATCTTCCCTGATACCAGCCACGCAGTGGGGGGAGGGGAAAAGCGATCATCCCAGATAATTGGATGGGGGGACGGGGTTAGTTTGGTTTCTGCTGCTGCACGTTAACAGGAAAACTGCAGCAGTAAACAGCCAGCTCAACAGGCTTTGCTTGGTATTGGAAAGGAGGGGACTGCTGTTATGAAGGTTGCAGAAGCCGAAAGACTATGGCTTATCATGGCTGCCTGCAAGCTGAATTCTGTTGCCCGGCCCTGCGTGTGTGATCTCTAACACCAAAGCTGCAGGCACTCAATATAAGATGCAAAATGTGACCTTGTACCAAAATCTCATGTCCTATGTAATGTGAATAGTGTTGTTCACCGTGAAAGAGTATAGCCATTGTTCTGTAAAATGTATCTTTTTAAATACTTTACTCCCTTTTTTTCCTCCAGTAGCTGCAAATGTTTCAAGCCTCCCTCCTCCATCCCAGAAGCTATCTCAGATAAGACGGCGAAAAAAACACACATGCGATGACATGTTCTCTGAGCTCATGCGGTCATCTGGCACTGACAGAGCTGTGTGGAGGGACACAATAGGAGAGTACAGGATGGTGGCCGATGAATGTGAGGAGAGGTGGTGGCAGGAAGATCAGAGGAGGCATGAGGAAATGCTGGGGAAACTGCGGGATCAAACGGACATGCTCCTGCATCTGGTGGAGATTCATGAACGGCAGCAGGATCACAGACTGCCGCTGCAGCCCCTGTTTAACTTCCCTCCCTCCTCCCCAAGTTCCATAGCCTCCCCACCCAGATGCCCAAGAACACGGGGTGGGAAGCTCTGGGCACCCAACCACTCCACCCCAGTGGACAGCCCAAGCAACAGAAGGTTGGCATTCAACAAGTTTTAAAGTGGCCTTTTCCTTCCCTCCTACCCTCCTCTCACACCCCACCCGGGCTACCTTGTGAGTTATCTCCCTATTTTTATAATCAATTAATAAAGAATACATGTTTTTTAAACAATAGTGACTTTATTTCCTTTGCAAGCAAGCTGTGATTGAAGGCAGGAGGGCAGGTGGCTTACAGGGAATTAGAGTCAACCAAGAGGGCTGGTTTTCTTCAAGGAGAAACAAACAGAAGTGTCACATAGTACCCTGGCCAGTCATGAAACTGGTTTTCAAAGCTTATCTGATGCACACCGCTTCCTGCTGTGCTCTTCTAACCACCCTGGTGTCTGGCTGTGCATATTCAGCGGCCAGGCGATTTGCATCAACCTCCCACCCCACCATAAACATCTCCCCCTTATTCTCACAAAGATTGTGGAGCACACAACAAGCAGCAATAACAATGGGAATATTGGTTTCGCTGAGGTCTGAGCAAGTCAGTAGACTGCACCAGCGACCCTTTAAACATCCAAATGCACAGTCTACCACCATTCTGCACTTGCTCAGCCTATAGTTGAACAGCTCCTGACTACTGTCTAGGCTGCCTGTGTACGGCTTCATGAGCCCAGGCATTAAGGGGTAGGCTGGGTCCCCAAGGATAACTATTGGCATTTCAACATCCCCAACAGTTATTTTCTGGTCTGGGAAGTAAATCCCTTCCTCCAGCCACTTAAACAGACAAGAATTTCTGAAGATGCGAGCGTCATGAACCTTTTCCGGCCATCCCACGTTGATGTTGGTGAAACATCACTTATGATCCACCAGTGCTTGCAGCACCATTGAAAAGTACCCCTTATGGTTTATGTACTCGCTGCCAAGATAGGGATATGGGTTCAGTCTATAGCCCCACCACAGTTAGGGAATCCCATTGCAGCAAAGCCATCTAGTATTAACTGCACATTTCCCAGAGTCTCTACCTTTGATAGCAGCAGCTCAGTGATTGCGTTGGCTACTTGCATCACAGCAAACCCCACAGTAGATTTGCCCACTCGAAATTGATTCCCGACTGACCGGTAGCTGTCTGGCATTGCAAACTTCCACAGGGCCATTGACACTCATTTGTGAACTGTGAGGGCTGCTCTCATCTTGGTATTCTTGCACTTCAGGGCGGGGGAAAGCAAGTCACAAAGTTCCATGAAAGTGCCCTTACGCATGTGAACGTTTTGGAGCCACTGGGAATCATCCCAGACCTGCAACACTATGCGGTCCCACCACTCTGTGCTTGTTTCCCGGCCCAGAATCGGCATTCCACGTCATGAGCCTGCCCTGTTAACACCATGATCTCCAAATTGCGGGGGAACGCAGTTTTAGAGAAAAGTGTGTTCAGAGCCTCATCACTACGATGCCGTCGCCTCCTCACCTGGTTTTTCAGGTGCTGGTTCTGCATGCATTGCACGATAATGCGCAAGGTGTTTACAATGGTCATAACTACTGGGGTGAGCTGAACGGGCTCCATGCTTGCTGTGCTATGGCATCTGCTCCTGCTCGGGCAATCCAGGGAAAGGGGTGCGAAATGATTGTTTGCCGTTGCTCTGGAGGAGGGAGGGGCGACTGACAACATGGCTCACAGGGTTGGTTTACAGGGAATTAAAATCAACAAAGGGGGTGGCTTTGCGAGGAACAAAATGGCCCCCTCAAGGATAGAACTCAAAACCTCAAGGATAGAACTCAAAACTGGGTTTAGCAGGCCATTGATTTCACGGAGGGAGGGAGGAGAAAATGAATACAAAACAAATCTAGTCTATTTCTTCCACTTCATCTATCTTTATACAGCTTGCTGGCAGCAGACTGCGCAGTATGACCAGTATGACCGTCATCACCTGGGTGCTTGGCAGAAGACGGTGCAGTATGACTGCTGGCCGTTGTCTTCTGCTGGCTGCAGATTAAAAGACAGTGCACTGCCGGTAGGACTGAATCGCCATGAGACGAAACTTAAAAGGGAAATGACCTGGCTGAGTCACTCACATGTTTGCCCAGGGGCCCCGACCTCATCGAGGTCGGTTAAAAGAGCACCCTAGACTACGTTGACAACGGCTACCACTCATACTGCACTGTCTGCTGCCAAAAGGCAATAAACTGTTGCTGTGTAGCAATGCAGTACCACTTCTGCCAGCACCCAGGAGACGTATGGTGACAGTGAGCTGAGTGGGCTCCATGCTTGACATGGTATGGCGTCTACACAGGTAACTCAAGAAAAAAGGTGCAAAACGATTGTCTGCCCTTGCTTTCACGGAGGAAGGGAGGGAACGGGGGCCTGACGATATGTACCCAGAACCACCCGCAACAATGTTTTAGCCCCATCAGGCACTGGGATTTCTACCAGAATTCAAATGGGCTGCAGAGACTGCAGGAACTGTGGGATAGCTACCCACAGTGCAACACTCCGGAAGCTGACAGTTGCCTCGGTACTGCGGACACACTCCGCCGACTACATGCACTTACAGCATTGGTGTGGGGACACACACAATCGACTGTATAAAAACGCTTTCTACAAAACCGACTTCTATAAATTCGACCTAATTTCATAACGTAGACAAGGCCTAAGAACAGGGCCTCAGACTGTCGCAGTGAGAGAAGTTCCTTACACAGATTCTTTCTTTTATATCTCTATAACCAGCTAAATGATAAACATATATCTAAATTCATAAAGTATAGGCCTTTACAGACAGGCCTGAATATCTATATCCTAACATCGCTGATAAGGGATATGGGTCTCTGCATAGTTTTGTTTTATAAAAGTTTCTCATTTCATTTCGGAGCTGCTTTAGGAAGCTTGATCTTCTCTGACCCAGAACAAGGTATCAGACAATGCTCTTCTCCAACAGAGATCCACCTTAGCAGGGCTCGGCTAAGCATAATGAAATCAGCTCTGACACAATGCGATAAGGGGACTAGCTGACACACAGAAACTCTCTTCCAACCCAGCAGATCCTCAGGACGTGTCTGGGATTTGATCAGAAATGGCAGTGCGCTGAGATGTGTATTTAACAGTCCTCAGTGAATTAACTCTTAGTACCCATTCATGTACCCTTTCACTCCTCAAAAACACTAGTGAAATTTAACCCATGAAGTGTTATTGTGTGTATGAGTCCATGAGGCATAAGTCTTCCAAGGAAACTACAGAATATAAAAGTGGCCATACTGGGTCAGACCAATGGTCCATCTAGCCCAGTATCCCATCTTCTGACAGTGGCCAAATCCAGATGCTTCAGAGGAAATTAACAGAACAGGGCAATTTCAAGTGATCCATCCCCTGTCATCCAGTCCCAGCTTCTGGCAGTCAGAGGCTTATGAACACCTAGAGCATGGGATTGCATCCCTGACCATTTTGGCTAATAGCCATTGACAGACCTTGTGGTGGGTTCCGCCCTCCCCCCCGGCGTGCCGCCTGATGTACTGGGGTTCCACTGAGCCTGCCTGTTCCACCAGCTTGGGCTCCCTCACCCTGTCCTACTGCACACATACACACAAGTAGGAATACACCCAGCTATCTTCATGGGAAGACTCAGCTTGGGGATTGCCCAGCACTCAAGTGCACACACCCTGTGGAGTGCAAACCCAAAATTATATTGTCTTGCGCTGTATACAGATCTATACAGCATAAACTCATGAAATTCGCTCCCTCACTCAATGTGGAGGAAGATATGCACAGATTTTTGCACCCCACCATGAATTACACAAACTGGTCATAGAATAAACAAAAAACAAGTTTATTAGCTACAAAAGGTAGATTTTAAGTGATTATAAGGGATAGCAAATAGATTAAAGCAGATTACTGAGCAAATAAAACAAAAACACAAACTAGGCTGAATACATTAAAGAAATTGGCTACAAATAGTAATTTCTCACCCTAAATGTTATTTTATGCAGGTGTCAGAGTTTCCTGAAGGTAAACTGCACTGTTTGCTTCCTAAATCTCCAGGTATTCCTTTCACAGGCTAGATCTTTCTCACCTGGACTCAGCTCCTACGCCCTGCCCCCGCTTAGTTCCTTTGTTTCTTCAGGTGTTTTCAGCAGTCTTCATTCTTGGGTGGGTATACAGTGGAGAAGAACCTAGATTAACTCACTCTCCAGACTTAAATAGGATCCCCACCCCCTCCTAGCGGAAAAATACTAGCTGTCCAAGATGGCGTCTGTGACGGGTTAAACCCCCTGGGGTGTCACCTGATGTGCTTAGATACCACTGAGTTGACCTGTTCTGCCAGCATGGGCCCCCTTTAACCTGGCTTGCTGAGCCAGGCTCTTATAACCTCCTCTAACACACACACACACAGGCAGGGCCATACCCAGCTGCACAGGGAGACAAAGATCTGCTCTGAGAAGGCTCATCTTAAGCAGCTTGCCACAGCACCCAGATGTCCACCCCCACACCTCCTTGGAATACAAACCCAAAATTATATGAAATTTGCCTCTTCCCTCAATGTGGAGGAGGGTATGCACAACTTCTCACCCCCACCCCCAGTTAGAAATCACATAAACAAAAATAAATAGGAATAAATAAATAAATTCACAGAAATAAATTTATTAACTATAATAGGTGTATTTTAAGTAGTTAAGGAGGTAGCAGACAGAACAAGGCAGATTACTAAGAAAATACAACAGAGAATGCAAACTGAGCTTTGGTCCCCCCATGTGAACAAATTGGAGAGAGTCCAGTGGAGGGCAATGAAAATGATTAGGGGGCTGAGGCACATGACTTATCAGGAGAGACTGAGGGAACTGGACTTGTTTAGTCTGCAAAAGAGAAGGGGGTGGGGGGATTTGATAGCAGCCTTCAACTACCTGAAGGTGGATTCCAAAGAGGATGGAGCTCGGCTGTTCTCAGTGGAGGCAGATGACAGAACAAGAAGCAATGGTCTCAAGTTGCAGTGGTGGAGTTTAGGTTGGATATTAGGAAACACTATTTCACTCGGAGGGTGGTGAAGCACTGGAATGGATTGCCTAGGAAGGTGGTGGAATCTCCTTCCTTAGAGGTTATTAAGGCCTGGCATGACAAAACCCAGGCTGGGATGATTTATTTGGTGTTGGTCCTGCTTTGATCTGCATTTCATAGAATACCATGGTTGGAAGGGACCTCAGGAGGTCATCTAGTCCAACCCCCTGCTCAAAGTAGGACCAATCCCCAATTTTTGCCCCAGATCCCTAAATGGCCCCCTCAAGGATTGAACTCACAACCCTGGGTTTATCAGGCCAATGCTCAAACCACTGACCTTCTGATATTTCTTCCAAGCCTAATATTCTATGATTCTATGATTCTAAGCTTAATACACTAAAGAAACTGGTTACATGTTAATTCTTATCCTGAATGTGATTATAATAATCTTCTTCACAGGCCAGACGCCCTTCAAGCCAGCATCCCGTTCTTTCCCCCAGTTCAGTCTTAGTTGTTTCCAGCAGTCATCTTGGGTGGAGTAGCAGGGGAGAACTGACAACTTGGATTACCTCACTCCCCACCCTTAAATAGGCTTTGCATAAGGTGGGAGTTCTTTGTTTCCTAGTTTGATCCCCCCCCCTTGTGGAAAAGTACAGAATTCAAGATGGGTCCCAGTATCCAGTGACATGGTTACATGCCTCTGGAGGGCCCCTGTAGCTGACCCACATGTTCTTCACAAGCTGACCCACACGTTCACAGGAAGATTAAGCACGTTTATAGTCCATTGTCTTTTGCTGATGGGCCATTGTTTCATTGTTGTACCTGAAGTGTTAGCAGGGGGCATCACCCAAATTAACATAGTTGAAATATAGATACATAGTCAGTATTCCTAATTTTAGATACAGATATGATACATGCATACAAATTGGATAATCGCATTAAGTAAATTATAACCTTTCTAATGATACCTTACAAGAGTTATCTTGCATAAAGCATATCTTAGTTATGTCATATTCCTATCACAAGCATATTTTCATAAAGAATATGGAGTATAATGTCACAGTGTCCAGTACCAAGTGACTTGGTACTGACCCTGCAGTGTCAAAGCGGCATCCCAGGAAACTTCTCAGGAAGGAGGGAGATCAGTATCTTCAAAGTCCTATTGTTCTTCCTAATGGCCCATTCCAGACTAATTGCATACTGTCTGGTGGGTGTTCCCCAGGTGAAAACAGTTGTAATTGTTACATAGTCAATATTCCTAATTTCAGATACAGAAATGATACATGCATACAAATTGGATAATCACATTCAGTAAATCATAACCTTTCCAATGATACCTCACATGACTCATCTTGTAGGTGGGGGGGAATGTGGAAGTGCAGAGGGAGTGCCATTCTGCCAACCCTGCTACAATCAGAAGTTGAGCTCCCTCTGCCTATCCTTAGCTAGACGAGGCAGCACTCCCCTCTTCTGGGCTGATTCTGCGAGAGCTGCCCCTCCTGGTTCAGTTGGCCTGCCTCATGGAGGTCAGGGCAGCATGCAGGAGATAAGTGGGACTGTGGCTGTGGCTGTGGCTGTGGCTGGACCTGCTGGCCTGCCCTTGGCTCACTCAGGCAGAGTCTGCAAACCAGGGTGGGGGCAGCAAGGGGTGGGAGGTGAGAAGAGGGTGCTCAGATAATATGGAGGCACTTGGATATTGCACTCAATCCAGGACTTTAGGAAAATAAGGCTGCAGTCATTACTGAAGGGAAAACCAAGTGCAAACCAGACTGGTGGATTCTCACTGGCTCCCCAGAGATTGGCTAACCAGCACTAAGGTGACTTGACCCTGCGGCTAAGCCACATGTCCCCCAGCGCCAAATGTCCCCATTGCCTGGTGGGCCATGTGGCCTTTGATTAATTTAGAGTGCAGAATGCAAAGTCCCTCTCAACCGGTTCTTTTACTGAGGTGGCTACGGAAATGCATTATAGATGAGACGGGTGGATCACACAGGGAGACAGGAGGATATTATTTAGTACTTAAAAATGGATAAGTAAACTGGAAACCATAGAAAAGCAATGTAAATACAGCAGAACTGCTCAATGTCTAGTAGGCAGCCAGTATCAAGTGGAGTACCCCAGGCAGGGCTGGCTCTAGGATTTTTACCGCCCCAAGCAAAAAAATGTTTGGTCGCCCCCACATTTTTTCGTGCTCCCCGCGCCCTGGCTCTGCCCCAACTCCGCCCCTTCCCAACCCCTTCCCCAAATCCCCGGCCCCGCCTTCTCCCCCGGGCGTGCTGCATTCCCCCCCCATTGCTTCCTTCAGCTCCCCCCCGCGACACCCCGCCCTAGCTCACCTCCACTCCGCCTGCTCCCCTGAACACGACGCTGCTCCGCTTCTCCCTCCCACAGGTGAGGGAGAGGCAGCGCGTTCGGGGGAGCATGCGGAGTGGAGATGAGTGAGGGTGGGGGGGCACAGGAAGTAACGGGGGGGTAGAGGAACCGCTCCCCGCCCCAGCTCACCTCCGCTCCACCACTGCTGCCTCCCACGAGCGCGCCGCTGCTCGGCTTCTCCTCCCTCCCTCCCAGACTTGCCACACAAAACAGCTGTTTGGCCCGCGGCAAGCCTGTGAGGGAGGGAGGGAGGGAGCAAAAGGAGAGAAGTGGAGCAGCGGCGGCGCGCTCAGGGGAGCAGGCGGAGATGAGCTGGGGCGGCAGGGGCACATTTCTAGGGGCAGCATGGCCAGCGCCAGAATGCCACCCCTAGAAATGTGCCGTCCCAAGCACCTGCTTGTTTTGCTGGTGCCTAGAGCCGGCACTGACCCCAGGGGTCGGTACTGGGGCCGGTTTTGTTCAATATCTTTATTAATGATCTGGATGATGGGATAGATTTTACCCTCAGCAAGTTTGCAGATGACACTAAACTGTGGGGAGAGGTAGATATGCTGGAAGGTAGGGATAGGGTCCAGAGTGACCTAAACAAATTGGAGGATTGGGCCAAAAGAAATCTGATGAGGTTCAACAAGGACAAGTGCAGAGTACTGCACTTAGGACAGAAAAATCCCATGACTGCTACCGACTGGCAAGGCAGCAGTTCTGCAGAAAAGCACCTAGGGATTACAGTGGATGAGAAGCTGGATATGAGTCAGCAGTGTGCCCTTGTTGCCAAGAAGGCTAACAGCATATTGGGCTGCATTAGTAGGAGCATTGCCAGCAGATCGAGGGATGTGATTATTCCCCTTTATTCAGCACTGGTGAGGCCACATCCGGACTACTGCGTCCAGTTGTTGGGCCCCCCCATTACAGAAAGGATGTGGACAAATTGGAAAGAGTCCAGCGGAGGGCAATGAAAATGATTAGGGGGCTGGGGCACATGACTTATGAGTAGGGACTGAGGGAACTGGGCTTGTTTAGTCTGCAGAAGAGAAGAGTGAGGGGGGATTTGATAGCAGCTTTCAACTACCTGAAGGGGGGTTCCAAAGAGGATGAAGCTCAGCTGTTCTCAGTGGAGGCAGATGACAGAACAAGAATCAAAGGTCTCAAGTTGCAGTGGGGGAGGTCTAGGTTGGATATTAGGAACCACTATTTCACTAGGTGGGTGGTAAAACACTGGAATGGGTTACCTAGGGAGGTGTGGAATCTCCTTCCTTAGAGGTTTTTAAGGTCAGGCTTGACAAAGTCCTGGGTGGGATGCTTTAGTTGGTGTTGGTCCTGCCTCGAGCAGGGGGTTGGACTAGATGATCTCCTGAGGTCTCTTCCAACCCTAATCTTCTATGATTCTATGAAAACAATCCCTTGCATTGCACAGACTCAGCCTCATGGAGCTCATTGGATGAGAGAAGATGGAATGAAAAGCAAGTGGAGAACACCATCAGTAGGATGAGACGATCCAGGCTTCCACCACCCTCTTACCCAGATGTAAACACTCAGGGTTGGTCTGACAAACTTTTTACATGCCTTTTCCTTACATCCCCCACCCATCCGGTGACCAGATTGCCCCCTCCACGTTTCCAGCAAATGCAGACCACCTGACCACTGGAGAAAGTGTGGAAGGATAGAGGATGCCAAGGAGAATGGAGTCCTACTTAGCAAAGGGGTGTGTCGATGTCCAGTTCATCATCAGCTACACCCAAAATCTCCACTCCCATGTCCCCATAAGTGCTCCGACCTCTCGGGCAAGTCTACAGCATCCTAAGGAGGCAGCCCCTGGTCCATCCCCAACTCTCCCCAGCCTCAGTCACTTTCCCCCCAAAGTGGTGGCCCCTTCTTCTGCCCCTTTGGGAGCTGGTTTTCTCACTGAACCTCTTGGGTGTTACCACTTCTCCTCCCGGATTGAACTGGGTCTGGTTTATACAGGCCCAGAGCCAGCCTCAGAGAGGATTGGTTACTTGGAGTCAGGTGACAATTCCCTCTGTCACACAAGACCCCTGGGACTGCTGTCCCAGCTGGAAATAAGGGGGCTTTGGAGCCAGGCTCCAGTGCCCTGAAAGCGCACCCCTGAATGGGAACAGCTCACTGCACACCCCCACCACAGCTGTACTCACACAAGGGGTCATGGGAGGTCAGGGGCTGGAACTGGCATCCTGTGCAGCGTGGAGGCAAGAGGGGATCACATACCCAGGACACGCATTGAGGAGCCTCCAAGAACCATGTCTCCAAAAGCAGGAGTGTGGGTTGGTTGCCCGCCCCCCGCATGTGCCTTTGGGGAGGGAGGGCCATGCTTTCTCCCCCATGCTGCTGAACATGGATACATCATAACTTTGAACGCATCCATTCTGCCCTAAACATGCGCCTGTGGGCAGCAGCTGCATGTACACAAGTGCCGTGACCCAGGGCTGCACACATGTATCACACCGGTCCACAAGGATCCAACCCAGGACCTTCAGCACCTGAAGCACAAGGAGCCACTCCAGTAGAGGTCAGAAAGATTTTGTGCCAGCAGGGTACATGATCGCAGGCACTAAGCCAGGACCATACAGCAGGTGAACAACAGGCTGCACTACCCTGCACAGACCTTCCCTGCTCTGCTGCTCAGGGCAGGGAGCAGGGATGGGAAGAGCATAGCAATGGGCCATGGTTCTGATTACTCAGCCGTGCATTTTGGCAGCTGTGAGGTGTCACCTTTCATAGAATATCAGGGTTGGAAAGGATCTCAGGAGGTCATCTAGTCCAACCCCCTGCTCAAAGCAGGACCAATTCCCAATTTTTGCCCCAGATCCCTAAATGGCCCCCTCAAGGATTGAACTCACAACCCTGGGTTTAGCAGGCCAGTGCTCAAACCACTGAGCTATGCCTCCCTCCAGCTATCCCTTTCATAGCCCCGGGGCCCCATCTACACCAGGGAAGTGCTGCCAACAATTCTTGGCAGCGGCTCTGCTAGCAAGTGGGATTAAACTGCTGAGCAAAACCATTCCCAGCATGGTCCTAAAGAAAGTGAGCATGAGCAGGGGCCCTGAGCCTTGGGTCATGCCCGCCTGGGCTCTCCCACATGGTGGCTAGCTGGCAAGGGGGTCCCAGCCAGATCCCAGCTAGAAGGGAGGAGGGGTTTGGTATGGAAAAGGCCAAGAACCACTGCTCTAGGCCATGTGCCAGCAGCATTGTGAGGGTCCTGCTGGAAGTGTGAACTCTGACCCATAAGGAGCCCCAGAAGCCCCCCAAAACCAGCACACCTGGGGTGTTGGAAGAGCAGGGAGCACTGTGCACAGTTAGGATGGACGTATTGGACTGAGTATGTACCCTGCCAATCCCCGTACACCAGCCAGGTGTCTGCACCACTTGCCCCCGCCCCCTTTTCCCATGGGGACCTATGGAGGGCTCCCTCCACTCGCACACCAATCCTGGCTCCCACAGTCTTCTGCACATATACACACTTGCTCCTCTTTGCATGTGTGGTGGGTCCATGCTGGTATCCACACAGCCTTTTGCCTACACACATATACACATCCCTCGCTGTACACACACACACACACACACACACACGCACGCACGCACGCACGCACGCTCGCACGCACGCTCGCACGCAGCCCTCAATGTCAGCTCTCGTTAAGCAACTGCTATGGAGGACGGGGCAGGGAAGGGTCACAAGGAAATCACTTTCTGACTGTACAAATAGTAAATGCGCAGGGATAAGGTTGCCGCTCTGGCATCCCGTGGTTGAATGGCACCTCTGCCTGCTGAAAAGCAGGATAGCAAACACCCTGCTTCCCTACCACCACGACCCACCTGCCCTTGTTAGGGCTGTATGGCAGGGGCCGCTTGCCAGGGCTCTGCTGTAAAGGCTGTGCCTGTGATGATAGATCGGGAGCGTCAGCAGGCACCTGGCTGGATCCAAAGGCCTGATTTATATGCAGCCCAGAGCCAGAAAAACACCATCTGCCTGACGCCGCTAGAGCGGGCACCATCGCACTTGGCCCTGGGGACAGCCTGTGCACATAGCTATCACGCATGCCCAGCGATCAGCTCCATGCATCTGAGCCAACAGAGAAACACATAGTGGGCTAACACCAGCTCCAGCCACTGCCCTTCTAGACAGGCAGCATGAGGTGCTGCAGCCTATGACCTGCTGGGGCACTGGCTTGGCTTGGTTGTGCTGTGTGTGCAGCCCCTGCCTCTGAACCCCATGCAAATGAACAGCAGCCTGAAAACAGGACCACCAGATGCCATCCTCGGGCCTGGGCTCCAGCTCCCCCACCGCGTCTCCAGCCCTCGGGCCTGGGCTCCGGCTCCCCCACCGCGTCTCCAGCCCTCGGGCCAGGGATCTGGCTTTCCCACTGCGTCTCCAGCCCTCAGTAGGGTCACCAACTTTCTAATTTCAGAAAATTGAACACCCTTGCCCCGCCCCTTCCCCAGGCCGCACCCCCGTTTACTCCATCCCCCTCTTCTGTCACTCGCTCTCCTCCACCCTTGCTCACTCGTTCATTTTCACAGGACTGGGGCAGGGGATTGGGGTGAGGGAGGGGTTGAGGGCTCCGGCTGGGGGTGCAGGCTCCAGAGGGGATGGGGCCAGGGATGAGGGGTTTGGGGTGCAGGAGGGGACTCCGGGGTGTGGCCAAGGGGTTCAGAGAGTGTGTGTGTGGGGTGCAGACTCCGGAGGGAGTTCTCGTTCCTGGGAAGAGCAGCCCATGCTTCCATGTAGCCCATTCATCCCCAGGAGAAGACTGACCAGGCCACAGCACCTGTTATCCGCACGGTCCTGAGATGAGCCTGGCGCAGCAGCCCCCGTGGAGAGGGCTACTGCGCCCGGGGCAGGTCGCAGCGGCTCACCGTGGCCCCCACCCCTGATGCCAGCTGCATGCAGCCCCCAGGGAGCCGAGCTGGCTCCTCTCTCCGCTCCCACTGGCCGGGAAGCAGCGGAACGGGTAGGGAGGGAACCGAAGGCACTTCCTAAAGGCCACAATGCCCGCTCCTCAGGGAGCCCCCGGCCACTGTGGTGGCTGCTGCCCGGGGTTAACCCTGCTGGCCCCAGCCTGCAGCCAGGTGCCTCTCCCAGCCCCTCTGCTGAGATCCGCCCCCTGCCCACGAGGGCTCTCATGGTCCCCGAGCTCCACAGAGAGAGCTGCTTCATGCCCCCTTTTTATCCTCTCGCCCACGACCAGACTTTTCACAGCTGACCAGAGCTGCCAGGGTCCCTTTTCGACCATGCATTCTGGTAAAAAACCAGATGCCTGGCAACCCTAGCACTCAGGCTCCCCCGCCGCGTCTCCAGCCTTCGGGCCTGGGCTCCAGCTCCCCTGCTGTGTCTCCAGCCATGTCTCCAGTCCTTGGGCCTGGGCTCCGGCTCCCCTGCTGTGTCTCCGGCCCTCGGGCTTGGGCCCAGATCCCCTGCTGCATTTCTGGCCCTCGGGCCTGGGCTCCAGCTCCCCCACTGCATCTCAATCCCTCAGGCCTGGGCTCCGGCCACATCTCCGGCCTATGGGCCAGGGATCAGGCTCTCCTGCCGCATCTCCTCTCCCAGGGTGGGGGGACTTGCTGCTGAAACTCCTGCCCCTCATTTTGATGCTATCCCAATGGACCATCCTCTGCTTTCAGCTGTGCCTTCGGAGGAGCGATTCAAAAGGGGCTTTGGGGCAGCTGGCAGGGGGTGGTGGGAGGGTCGGGGAACCACAGGAGAGGGAGCTGCTGCTCAGCAGAGCCCAGACTGCCTGCCAGGCACTGAGGCCAGGGAGCTGGGAGCAGGGGAGAGG
Organism: Dermochelys coriacea; assembly: GCF_009764565.3. Taxonomy (NCBI): domain Eukaryota; kingdom Metazoa; phylum Chordata; order Testudines; family Dermochelyidae; genus Dermochelys; species Dermochelys coriacea. The sequence continues at coordinate 49,674,516 of NC_050074.1, forward strand.
AGCTGAGGGAAGTGGGGATCCAGCTGGGGCAGAAGGCAGGTTAATGCAGTCCAGCAGAAGGAGAGGAGCTGGTAGGTTGTGTGTCTGGTTGTGTGTCCAATCCGAGGTCCCCAGCAGGAGCACGCAGCATCAGTAGCGTTATATGCATGGCAATAGCGCCGAGCATCCTGAGCCAGGCCCAGCCATGCTGACAAGGTGGGGCTGGGGGACTCTTTGATTTCAAGAGGAGCGCCTGTGGTGAGCCATCTCTTGCTTTCTGAACATTTGCAAGATCTCCACTTTCCCCAGAAAAGGAGCCAGTCCATGGTTCTTCCTCTATGCCCTGCTAAAGGGAACTCCAGCTCCTTAATTGCTTATCACCCTGATCTGCACGGGGCAAGAGGCTGGGTCCAGCAGTAATTGGGAAGCTCTCTGGAGTGAACCCTAGCTGTTTGTTTACATGGCCCAGTGGTGAGGGCTCTAGCTTAGAACCTGGGAAACCTGGATTCAAACACCTGCTCTGGTGTAGCCTTCCTGTGTCCCTCAACCCTTCTGTGCTTCAGTTCCCTGGCTGTAAAACAGCGATAACTGCACTGCCCTAGCTCCCAGGGGGTACGAGGTGCCATCTACCCCAGTAATGGGGGGCTAGATAAGAATGCAGAGATAACAAAGGTGGGTTGTCTCTACAGTGCCTAGCACAAGGGGGCTGATCCAGGACTGGGGCCCCCAGGCCATACCAAAAGAATGCAAAGAGAAACTGACGACACAATTCAGGCATTTGATCCAACAGCAATGTTGGGGGCGGGGGATATTAATCCCAGGCTCTTTTGACAAGAGAACACTTGCTGGAGTCTCCGGTTGCTGACAGCAATGTTGTTGGTTCAGTGGTTTTCCTCTCACGCTGCACTGGTCACATCCAAGTCTGCCTGCTGAGGTTTGTTTTTCTCTGTTTGCTGTCTCTCAGAAGAGGCGAGATGACCCGTTCCACTGGATGGAGGTTTGGATCCTGGTGTCAGAGCTGCAGGATGCCTTCCCAGGGGCTGCCTCGGAGACATTCACTAAAGCTGCGGCTGAGATGATTCCATACCTATCTCGTCCCAAAAAGCAGAGAGCATATACCAGTACCTTCTTCCTCCTTTTACAAAGCAGAGGAACAGCACAGGTGGCAAGTTGCGGAAAGGGCTCAGGAGCGTAAGATGCCAGAGAACAAAGGAATTTGCAGAACTGGATTGATTCAGGCACTGGAGCAGAATTTCTGGGTTCAAAACTGAAATCCCTCTCTAATTTTACAATCCTGAAAGCTGGGAAAGTTCTGCCTCTCCTGGAATCTAAAGGAAGCTCCTTTCTGTAGGGGAAAACTACAAGGCTTCCCCTTGCTTCCCATAAAATCTCGCCCACTTGCCAACTCAACACCTGCGCTCTATAAACAGCCCCCTTTCCGGCTCTCAGGCAGGGATGGGCTTGGAACAGAAGGAGGAAAACCCAGCTAGAACACAACCATTAAGGTAGTGTCAAGTGCGGGGACTTGTCTTCAGGTGCATGGGTCCCTGGTGGCAGCATCTGTCGAGCATGTTCTAGGTTAGGTATTGGCTTAAGTGGCCAGTGGAAGGGGAATTACCCAGAGAATTCCACTAAGCCGCCATTTAATACATTCCAACAGCTGCAAAGGGGGAGCTCTTCACATGCGTTTCTGATGAAAGGCGGGCTCCAGACACCTATCAACCAAAGAGCTGTAACAACAGGGGCAGGAGATTTTTTCCCCACAACTGGGATTTTAGATGAGCTGAGGCTTTTCTGATGATTCCCCAGAGTCCCCGGATGTTATTAAAACCACACACACAAAGAAGCCCTTAAGTTCCTGGGTCTGGCAGACCACACCAGGACTCTGCTCTTTCTTCTGCAGGCGACGGGCAGTTCGTTCCCATGAAGAGCGAGTCTCAGGTCCTAGATGCATCGTTGGCCTGCCCAGCCCTCTCTCGGGGTCTCTCAATGGTGATGAAAAGATAATCCTCGAGCGAGGGGAATCTATTCCAGGGGTGGGCAAACTACAGCCTGCAGGGCGGATCCGCTCTCAGAAATGGCCAGCACCATGTCCCTGGGGCCCCTGGGGAGGTGGGGGGGCAGAGGGCTCCATGCATTGCCCATGCCTCCAGGCACCGCCCCCCACAGCTCCCATTGGCCAGGAATGGGGAACCGCGGCCAATGGGAGCTTGGGGGGAGGTGCATGGAGGCGTGGCAAGGGCAGCACATGGAGCCCTGTGCCCCCTTTCCCACAGGGGCCTTGCAGGGACATGGTTCCAGCTGCTTCCCAGAGCAACGCAGCGTGTGGCCAGGGCAGGCATGCAGGGAGCCTGCCCTGGCCCCAGTGCACGCCACAGCCACCCCAGAGGCGCTTTAGGTAAGCAGCACCAGGCTGGAGCCCAAACCCCTCCTGCCCCCTGCCCCCCAACTCCCTGCCCTAAGCCCCCCACCGCACCCCGCACCCCTCCTGCACCCCAACCCCCTGTCCTGAGCCCCCTGCTGCACCCCACACCCCTCCTGCACCCCAACCCCCTGCCCTGAGCCCCCTGCCTAACCTCGTACCCCTCCTGCACCCCAACCCTCTGCCCTGAGCCCTCTACTGCACGCTGCACCCCAACCCTCTTCCCTGAGCCCCCTGCTGCACCCCACACTCCTCCTGCACCCCAACCCTTTTCCCTGAGCCCCCTGCTGCACCCCACACTCCTCCTGCACCCCAACCCCCTGCCCTGAGCCCCCTGCTGCACCCTGCACCCCAACCCCTTTCCCTGAGCCCCCAGCCACACCTCACTCCCCAACTCCCTGCCATGAGCCCCCGCCACAACCCGCACCCCAACCCCCTTCCTTGAGCCCCCTCATACACCCTGCACCCCTCCTCTTCCCCAATCCCTTGCCCTGAGCCCGTTCCTGCACACCGCACCCCCTCCCACACCCCGCACTTCCTCCCGCACCCCAACCCCCTGCCCCGGCCCTGCATACAATTTCCCCACCCAGATGTGGCCCTCGGCCCAAAAAGTTTGCCCACCCCGATCTATCCTGACATCTTCGCCCAAGCCGAATAGCACCTCCCCGCCCGCGTGGTCCCATTCCACTTGGGTTCCATTCCTGTCTATGCCACACACTCCCCTGTGTGAGCTTGGCCAAGTCACCTGGTCTCGCTGGGCTTCGGTTTCCCCATCATACAAGGGGGACAACAGCCCTGCCCTGCCACACTAAGGCAGTGGGAAGATAAAAGTGCTCGTGTGTGCGAGGAGAGATGAGCACTATGGAGAAGCCAATAATCAGCTACCAGAGTGTCGGTGGGATGATCTCCATTTTAATTCCATTAAGGCTCAGACAGAATGGTAAGAGGAGAGCTGCCATAAGTCTACTCTGGTATCTACATGGCTCCCTCCGCTGGAGTATCTGGGCACCTCACAATCTATACCAAGTTTATCCTCCCTCACCCCTGCGAGATCTGAGATCCAGAGGGGTGAAGGATATGGCACAGCTGGGAACTGAATTCAGATTGCTGGAGTCCCAGGCCAGCCCCCGAACCCCTGCACCATCCTTCTTCTCCAAGAAGAGGAAACAGGGTCCAGTGGTTAAAGCACAGGCCTGGAAGTCAGGAAATCTGGAGCCATTCCTTGTTCTGCCACTGGCTCACCATGTGACCCCAGGCAAGTCACCTCCCTTCTCTGTGCCTCAGTTTCCCCATGAAAGGAACTGAAAGATAAGGGCATTAGGAACAAACATGCCCTGAGTAGAGTCACCCCAGCTACAGGCTGCCTTAAGAGGAGCTGGCAGGCTCAGCCCAGAAGAATGAGACTGACAAGCCAAAACAAACATCAGGCTGCAACAACAAGCCCCAGAACAGGGTGACAACTTGCCCTACCACCAGGAGGCTTGACAAGCAGCTGGCAACCAGCCTGGCAGCCTCAGATCTGTGGGAAACACATGCACTTTCCAAACTCAGGGACAGAAGCCTGGCAGTGCCAACTCCTGCAAGGAGTGCTTCTGGCTCAACATTCACCACCCCTTCCCACCCGGAGCTTCCACAGCACCAGGATACATCCCTCCATGCAATGGCTTTGTGTCCCATCAGGGCCCAATACTAGTCCTTGGGAGAGCAGAGTGCATGCAGCGCCCCCCCTTCCACATCCCCCCCAAAGCACTCAGCATCTTACAAGGCCAGGAGTTCGGTTACCCACACCCAACTGGTATGGGACGCCCCAGTGGTGGCTGGGCCTGATCCAGGCTGAGGACTCTGCCCCTGTTTTTAGGAATGATTGTGGGGAAGTTCTACAGCCTATGCTATGCAGGAGATCAGATTAGATGCTTGCACTCTATGTACTAGCAGCCTCAGTTCAATCCCTGATGCTAATAACCCACCTGGAGGCGGTGTTAAAAGTGGTGGCCTGTATGACTGAGATGTATCTCTGTCTCTTCCCAGGGCCACAGAGGGAACTCAGCACCTCTGAAAAATCAGGAGTCTTTTTCATTGTCTGCCACAGCACGAACTTCGGTTTTCGGCACTTTCAGTTGAACACATTGGCGTACTTTCCCCTCTGTGGAATCGGCCCCATGACGGCTGTCTCAGAAGGGCGCTCGACTTTGTTAATCGGTGCTCACAAAACTGAGCTGGAGGGTGGTTTGGTGCTTCAGGCAGTGGCCCGATACTCGCGAGCAGCGTCCAAGCCCTGCCTACTCTACTAACTTCCTAGGTGACCAGAGGCCAGTTGCTGCATCTCTCTAGGGCTCTGTTCCTCGTCTGCAAAATGGGGAGGGTCATAATTATTCATTTCTCCCACCTCTCCTTGTCTATTTAGACTGGAACCTCCATGGAGCAGGGCCTGTCTTGTGCTATGTGTTCGTACAGTGCCTGGCAGAGCAGGGCCCTGAGTTTGGGTCGGACCTTTCGGCACTACTGTCACCAAACCTAGAGTAATAATAAAGGGCTTGGAGATCGCTGACTGAAAGTCCCTGGAGAGGCAGAGTGTTCTGCTATAGGTGCTGATGGCAAGTTTTCTCTCAGCTGGTGTCACACCGGCTGACCAAGCAAGGTGTGATGAGTGAATGGCTTTCCCAGTGCTGCTTCCCATGCTGGCATCACACAGACGCCAGCAAAGCACAGAGCTCTGGCTGACATAAGCAGCTCCAATTCCAGCCCAAGCACACCCTTTCACAGATGTCTTCCTGGGTGGGATGAACATTTTGGGGTTTACCCAGTGTAGGTCCTTCCAATATTCCACCACAGCTTACAGAGCTGGCGTCAGAGCACGGATTTCCTCAGATCCTTCCTGAAGCCCTCCAACATGCCACAAAGACACCACACCAGTCCGTATCCTGTTGGCTTGGTCACCAGGATCTTCTTGAAGATGAGATCTGGGAAGGTAGCTGGATGGATCAGCCTCAGCAGCTGATTGGTCAGTCCCAGACCCACCTGCCATGACTCACCCAACTTCAAAGAGCCCCCCCACACACACTTTCCCCCAGTGCCCCCTCTGCTAAAGCAAGCTCAGGGCCCCCCATTTTCAGCTGGTCCGGGCAATATTCCTCCATCATCTGTTCCAGGCGCCACAGTGACCTGCTGCTGCAGAAGAATCCTGGACTCACAAAAGGGAAGGCCACCAGAGAGATGCCAGACCCTGGCATGCTCCATGTGGACTGAGTCCCCAGAGCCCAGTTCAGCAGTTGATTTAATTCACAGGAGCAGCACTTGAATAACTGCCAAATGTTCCCCGACCAATACTCCCCAGGCTTTGCTGGGAGAGCGTTGACTGACAGCACCAAGCGAATGTGTCCCCATGTGCAGGCTTCAGGCGTCTCTCCATACCACAGCTGTACTGGCTGCTTTACCTACACTGGGTTAGGTAAAACAATATCCCCCCTTGTGGGGAGGCAGGTATAGCAATTGTGGCAAGGCACCTTCTCGGTCTCACCAGCCTCAGCTGTTTTTAGCCTTGGTGAGACGGACTTGGGGTAAAACTGTCCCTCTTGGCTGCACAGGGGCAGTCCGTTCTTCTCTCAGCCAATCTTTTGGGCTTGTTTTTCTTCCTTATGGGAGGGAATCACCCTCCCCTCCTGATGAGGCTCACTCTCTTGCTGCTACTCACCTACTGGCAGCTGGAATCCTTCTCCCTCCCTCCCTCTTCTCCCCACAGGGAGGGTTTAATAAGGTCTCAGGCAGCCCTTAGTTGGAATCCGCTGATCCTAATTGACCTCAGGTAACCCCCTCTCAGCTGATCCTAATTGATGTCTGGTAACCTCTTCTCAGCTGAACCTGTAGTCACCCCTTCTCCGTTTGATAGGGAGGAGGGCCTTTTAACCTTCTGGGACTGTTCCCCCCTCCCCCCACCCCCCACGCTGCTTGCAGACGTCTGTCCTGAGTTTATCACACAGTATAATGGTGCTTAGACCAGTATACTATTCCCATGTGGGAAGGGTATTAATCAATGCCTAAGGTTCCTTTATCCTGGTATAACTGTGTCCTTATGGGGGTTATTCCAGTACTGTATAACTATATTGGTTACCAAAAAACCCATCCCCCAGCTCACATTGTTCTACTGCTACACAATCAGTGTGTGGAGCAGGCTGCCAACACTGACAGACTTTATACTTACTGTACTAAACTAGTGCCCCGAGAGTAGAACCGGACACTGGGACTTGGGCCCCTGAGTATCCCGGGAGAGCTGAGACCTACCGTGTCAAAACAGTGACACTGCTTGCCTTCCCCAGAGCTGCAGAAGCTCAAAAGCGTGTCCCTTCCATCAACAGACGTTGGTCCAATAAACAAGATCACCTCCCCCACCACATCTCTCTCCGATCCTGGGACTCACCCTGCTTGAAACATCAAAACTGACTTGTGGGCTTGGGTGTCTGAATTTATGGGATCCCAGTGCCTGAGCAGCTGCCCTCTGTAATGCAGGCCCTTTAAGAAGTCTCAAAATTGGCCCCCCAAAAAATCACATCACTTTTGAGAAGCTGGGCCTTGTGACCAAAGACACCTGTCTCTGTCCTTAATTCCCAATGAGGGGAGGGAAGCCCTGCAACCTGATCCCAGCCCATCGGGATCCAAGCTTCTGACCCGGGTTGGACACCAGCCGGACACCCTCAGACTCGGACCAGTTGGACTCTCCTCCTTGAGCCAGTGTGGTTGGCATGGCGGCAGCTGCATGCCCTGCTCCTGCTGGGCCCTACCTCCTCGCTGCACTGTGTGTGCTGCAGAGCAAGCATGTCAAGGAGTCAGAGCTCCTCTCACTGCGCAGCAGGCAGTAACGGCCAATGGAATTGGGACACGCAACACTGGTGCACCAACACCCCTGGGCAGGGGAGGAGAAGACCCAACCCCCCACTCCCCAGGGTAGCAAGCAGGGCTGACTCCAGTGGAGGTGGGGGGAAGAGTTGGAGTCAGGTCAGAAAATGATTCACCCTCTGGCACTCAGAAAACAATGGCTCAGGGGGCCATCAAGGTGTCAAGCCATTGCACTGCTAGGTGGGCACACCCAGGGTAGGGAAGAGATGGTAACTGAGGGGTTTTGGAGGAGCTGGGGTGTGACAGGGGAGCAGTTGATCTCCCTGGATTTGGCATGAATCCCCAGACAACGGGGCATAAGGTCAGTGATTGTCAGGGGACCAGGGCGGATGTTGGGATGCTGGCAGAGGATTAGGAGATGGGGATTGTTATCTGAGCCATGTACCTGTGTTGTTCCTTGTCTGTCCCTTTGGTCTAGAAGGCTTTGCCTAGTTTAACTTGTGCCAAGTGTAATTCTGCGGGCTTTGCTTTTAAATCCCCTTTTATTTCTCCTCTTATTTTGAAACTCTCTCATTGCATTGGAATTCCACCCTGCCCATCGCTGAGGGACCCACCCAGCGACACATTGCCTACAGGGGGAGAGGGCTGTAGGAACCAGCACTCCCTGCTGGGACTGTTTTCAGGGTGCCCAGGACTGGGAGTCATCTTGTTACCTCCCCCACCTCCATTGTGAGGGAGTCTTGCCTGTGCTTAGGTGGGTGTCAGTTTTCTAACACCGCCAGCCTTCTAGCCACTCCAGCACTCTCTTCTGGGCTAGGCCAGCCCATACATTACCTTGCAGGTTAACAACAGGTGCACTCCCAGTCCCCTGGAGCGTCCAGACCCTTCTGCACTGAACACCATCAGAAACACGAGGCCTGCTGGCCCCGAAAGCACAGAACACACCAGCTTGTCTGAGTCAACTCAGGATCAGCGCCTTGCTTAACATCACAGCACTGAGATACATTTCTGGTGAAAGCAAGAATAAGTTTATTATCCAAGATTCAAGTGATAGCCAATAAGGATATTGGAAACAAAATGTTACATATGACACAAAAACATAACATGCTCTATAGAGACTAAATTGAACAGGCTAATCTCCCATCAAAAGAAGTTTATCTCATGCCCAAAATCCTCCACAGCTTATTTAACCAAGGCTGGCTGAGATGCCATTTTCATGAATGTAAACATGTCACCTGTTTACTGCCTAGGCGTAGATATGGGTGTGTGTCATAAACATCCCTCCTAAGTAGCTGTACTGAATCTTTACCTGTAAGGGGTTAAAAAGCTCAAATAACCAAATTGGCACCTGACCAAAAGGGCCAATAAGAAAAGAAGATACTTTCAAATCTGGGAGGGTTTGTTTGTCCTCTCTTTGTTTGTTCCCTCTCTGGATAGGGAGAGAGAAACCAAGCAGGAAATATATCTCCTGAAAACATACCTGAAACAAGTAATAAGATTACAAAAATTGTAAGTAATGGCAAGGAAATATGTTAGATTATCTTTTGTTTTAAATTTTTTTGTGAGAATCCCTGCCCTAGAATGTACGAGTAACAGAGAATTTAATGTGGGTAACAGCCCTATCTGTCATGGGAGAAGAGCCATGTGGGTCCCAGGTGGGGCTGGGCCCACCACCTCTTACAGAGTCCTGACACCTTGTGACAAGGTGCAACCCCACCACCTTCTGCTCCCAAAAACCATTTCCTTGCATGACTGTGACACACAGCTGGATTGCTCAGGGAATTGCTGCCCTCCAGAGGGCAATGGGTGGGAAATGAGTCAAACAGCCTCACCAACTGCTCTGTGCAGTGGGGCTGGTCAGTCTGGAGCAGGGCTGGGATAGCTTGCAGGTGCTGGGAGTGATGGTGGCTGTGACCTACAGAAGGTAAGACCCAATGGTCTATGGGGCCCTTCTGACCTTGGACTCTGGGACTCTAGGGCTTATCCTGGGTTGGACGGCACGATGGGAGAGAAACACTTTGACATTTGGCTTCACCTTGGCTCCAGCCAACCTTGAAGCGAGAATCTTCCAGATTTCAGCAGAGCTGAGCCAGCCTACCCCAGCTGAGGCTCCTGGCAGGTAATTGTCCTAGGAGGTTTCTGGATGGGCAAGGCTGGGGTTTCCAAGAAGTGCACAACTCCCATTAAATGTCAATGAGATTTGGGGCCTAACACCCTTGGCCATCTTTGAAATTTCCAGCCTAAAGGCCAACTTCAGTGTCTTCCCCTCAGACAGTGCACTGGGCGTGGATACACCGAGTATGGCAACCCCTTTCATAGGGCTCCCAGTGCCTCTGAGCATACTGCCCACAGGCTGCCTTTCTTCTGCTAACAGGCAACCAGGGAGAGGCAAACTCTGGGCAGGAAGATACTCATGCTGACCTGCGATCGGTGGGGAAAGTCCTGGACTCTGATCTCGGCATCCTCAGTCCACAGTCCCACCCCTCCCACCCAGCCACCTAATCTCCGCTCTGCCCAGTCCCACCTGCCCAGCTTGCCCGGGGAGCTGGCTGAGTATGGGAGGAGATGTGCACAGAGTGGCACCAACCTGCAACCCCCAGGCAACTTGACTATTCTGTGAAGTGGCCCTGTGATCTACTGGGGCTGCTTCTTTGTGCTGCAAAGAGGGGCCTAGGGTAGAGCAAAGGGAGAACAATTGCCAGGTCAGTCAGGGCCCCTTGGCAGTGACCTTTCCCCACCCCGACTTGGTGCAGGACACAGGCTGCTCAGTACCTTGTGATGGGGAGAGGAGGAGATGTGGGGGGAGGGCAGGCTGGGGGCAGAAGAGCCAGCACTACGCCCCCGGCGGCTCAAAGGGAGGAAGGTGGGTTTGGAAATCGACCTGTCCATGCCCCAGCTATGGGCCCCTTTCCCCTCCGTTCCCAGCCTTCTATCCACAGGGCTCCCTGGACCAGCACCGGGCCTCACCCCTGGAGGGTGCTGGTCCTTGGGGGATGCTGCTGCCTCTGGGGTCTCCACTGTGTTTGGCTGGAGGCTGCTCCAGAGAACCAACACCAGCGATGGGGCCAGGCAGAGGGTTCCCTAAGCAGGCTGGACTAGGGGGGTTGTCTCACCCACTGGATGTCCCTGGTCCACTCTCTATACAAGGCCTGGCACCCTCCTTCCCCTGTAGGGATGGGCCGGTGTTGTGCTGGGGTTTGGTCTCCCACATGGCAAACCCCATCGGCCAACAGTTACGTGTGGGTACCCAAAGCATGACTGCCTGGGGCTGTGACTGTGTCTGGCTGCCCCCCTTCCACCTCCCGCTGCTGGATAGGCAGCCCGGCTGGGAGAGCCACGCTTCCCTGGTGGGTCACAAGCGAGTCCGTTGGCACAAGCCCAGAACACTCACTTCTTTAAACAACAAAGAGTGTGAAAACATAGAGCATTTGTTCCTCTTTTAAAATGTTTTCTGTTTATTGCCATCAATATGGCTCCATTAACACAGATTTCAAGGCAAAAAATGATATTGAAGTGGAATTAAATGTTACAAGTACGTATTAGTCACGTGCAATAAAACCATTGCCAGGATGTCCTGGCTAGACCCAAACCAGGCAGTCCAAACCCAGAACATCAGAGTTAAAGTTACACTTACAAGAACCTGAGACATGTTGAAGTAAAAAACGCAACTAGGCAGGCTTCTTTCTCCCAGGAAGGGAGAAGAATATGGGCAAAAAATACCTATTCAAATCAGTTTCATCTCCTTTGTAAATATCCTCCCTCCATCATGAGTTTGGTTTGCTGTCATCAGCGATTTTTCAGCTTCTAAAGCCCATAACATGATTAGATACAAAGGTAAGGTCTGTGTGGCAATTCTATTGTCTAATAAAACGTGCCCAGCTCACCCCCATCCCACCTCTTCATGACTCCTCCAAGTTCACCTGGAGTGCAGAGTGGGCAAGAGAAGCAGGAATCTGCTGCTGAATGGTATATGGGGAGGTCTCAGTGTAGCAGGCACTGGAGTGGGGGGGTTAGTGGGGGGGTCAGAGCTGGGGATGGTGGTTCAGAGCCCTGCGTGGGATGGTGAAGCAGTGTAGGGGGCGTAGGAGCTTGAGGACACTGCTCCTTTGCCAACCTTTGTCCCTAAGGGCTGGTGGCAGGCAGTTCTGGAAGGCCCAGCACAGCCCTAGATCCTGATTCTGACTGGCCGAAGGGCGCAGCCACATACTGTGTTTGGAAACATTTCCATGGCTAGAGCTCTGATGAAAAATTGGGGGTTTCTAGTCCCCAACGAGCCTTTACTGTCTGGGGGCTCCAAGGTGCTGACAAAGTAGAACCATAAAGGCAGGGGTGGGGAGGAATTGGGCACCTTCCCCAGCAGTGACATATGGGCAGTGGGGAGAAATGGAGCCATCTGTGTCCTCCATGCTGTACAAGTACCCAAACACCTCCCCCGCACATTGGCTGCTCCCCTTCCCTCCGCAGCAGGGGAAGGGGCTCAGAACTCTCCTCCTTCCCCTGTCCTGCCCCAGAGAGTGGATGAGACCCCAGGCTCAGCCTTCCCCACAAGGCTGCTGCTCTTAGGGGCTATTAGAGCAGTGCAAGGGGGGAAATGTAAGGGTGGGGTATCAGTTCTGCCCCTCCATCCCGCCTCCCCATTTCCATCCCTCCTTCCAAAAATGGCCCCACTGACTCCACATCAGCCCCTGCATCCTCTCCCAAGCTCACCATCCTGTGAGGTCCTGGTGCCCTGGGGAGGAGGGAGAGCCAGGCTGCACTGGACAGGCAAGGGCTGGGAGGTGAGATCTGGGCAAGGAAGGGCCCAATATGCGGCCAGAGCATTGTGTGGCTAGCATCATCATAGCCAAGGAGCCAGAGGCAGTGGAGGAGGGGAGGGGGCTATGGAACATGGGAGTGCTGAAAAATTATTTTAAAAAACCTACCACAAAGAAATTAACTGCCCAGAAACTTTGTAAACGCAGAGTTAAGGGTGCCCTGCAGTGCCCTTTGCAAAGCATAACAGTGTGCACTATTGGCTGTAACCCCCTGGCAAACAGGGGTTAATAGTTCCCAGGCAGGTTCAAAGAGAGGATGGTTAGCAAAATAAACATGGAATGCATGCCGAACACATCATCAGTAGGATAAAACACCGGCAATAGTATTTGGAACACTCCGAATCACTTTTAAACAACAGCTGTTAGACAATACAAAAGTATAACTGGGCTCACAAGAAGAATGAGATGGATGGGTCCATCAATGGCTATTAGCCAAGGTGGTCAGGGAGGCAACCCCAGGCTCTGGGTGTCCCTAACTCTCTGACTGCTGGAACATGGGACTGGATGACAGGGGATGGATCACTGGATAATTGCCCTGATCATTCCCTCTGATGCATCTGGCACCGGCCACAGTCAGGACACTGGGCTAGATGGACCATTGGTCTGACTCGGTATCTCCCAGTGTACCTTATACAGACTTCCCGGCTTTGTTTCTGTCACAAATATTCAAACCTAAGGTTTCAACATCACATTTTCTATACTTCAGCACACATCAAAACCCCTTCCTGTCCATGGCCCTCTCTTTTCCTCATAAACCCAGCTAAGTCAGGCAATTTACAAACCTTCCCTTGCCCCATTTGCTCTCCTTCGCGAAACAGATTCCCACTCTGGAGCAGGTAGCTAGTAGCTAAATGTAAATGCCACAGGTCTATAGCCTCTAGGGGTCATAAATATTACCCCAGCTCTCCTGCTAGCTCCATAAAACACCCCAAGAAGGATCAAACCTCCTCACATAGGTAATGCTGGAGGAGCCATCACTGTATCCACAGTGGGACCCAGCAGGGACATCTCCGGATCCTGCGTAGGTCAGCCGCTGAGTCCCTTGGGCTATCTCTAACTCTTGTGTTTATCCCCCTTCCCAGGCATTGCCTTCACTTACACCTCACCAGGAGACCTGTGCCATGTCTGCCACCAGGCTGCTCATAAGGCCCATGGCAAGGAGGCTCTGTGCCAGGCTACTGAAGCGTAAGAACAGTCCATCTAGCCCAGTATCCTGTCTCTGTCAGTGGCTAATGCCAGGTGCTTCAGAGGGAGTGAACAGAACAGAGCAATCATCCAGTGATCCATCCCCTGTCGTCCAGGCCCAGCTCCTGGCAGTCAGAGGCTAGGAACACCCAGAGCATGGGGTTATGTCCCTGCTTAACTTGGCTAACAGCCACTGATGGGCCTAACTTCAGTGAACTTATCTAGTTCTTTTTTGAACCCCATTATAGCTTTGGCCTTCACAACATCCCCTGGCAACGAGTTCCACAGACTGTGCATTGTGTGAAGAAATACTTCCTTTTGTTTGTTTTAAACCTGCTGTCTATTAATTTCATTGGGTGACCCCTGCTTTGTGTGTTAGGTGAAGCGGTAAATAACACTTCCTTATTTACTTTCTCCACACTATTCTCAATTTTATAGACCTCTATCATATCCCTCCTTAGTCGTCTCTTTTCTAAGATGAATAGTCCCAGACTTTTTAATCTCTCCTGATACAGAAGCTGTTCCATACCCCTAATCATTTTTGTTGCCTTTCTCTGTACGTTTTCCAATTCTAATACATCTTTTTGGAGATGGGGCAACCAGAACTGTGTGCAGTATTCAAGGTACAGGCATTTGAAGATTTGTAAATTCTTGCCTGACTTAGCTGGAGGGTTCTGTCCTGCCCTGGGGGTTGGAGGTTGCAGAGCCCTGTGGGGCGGCCTGGCCAAATCTGCATGACACTGTAATCCTGTGTGCTAGGTCACATTGCCCAGAGCAGGGAGCCATGCCCAGCCCGCATGACAGGAGCTCCTGCTGCAGGGAGAAATTTTTCATTCTACAGGGTTTTGTCCCAATATTTTTGAGAAAAAAACAAACAGAGGCCTCTAATTATTGCCCCATTTTTCAGATGGGAAACTGAGGCTCATAAAAATTCAGGACTGGGTCAAGATGGGATTGGAACACCACTCTTGTGAATGCGCTAGATTAAGATCTGAACCTCAAGATCAGCCTTCCTCTGGTGTTTAAAGACGCGTCCTCCTGCTTCACCAGCACAGACCCTCATCATGTGCACTAGAGGAGAATCACTGTTTGTTCTCAGCAGTATAGGGCTTATGACACCCAGCTGAGCAGTTCTGAGTCCATCCTGAAGAAGGCAGTGACACCCTGACGCACACCAGCAAGAAAGTCCCAGCAGCAGCTGGCTCCTTTCCCCTCCCTCTTATTCAACAGCTGGGTATTATTAAATCCTCAAAACCCAGCAAAAGCTCTAAACAGAACAGGGCTGAATAGTCATTTGCAGAGGATAGGATGGGATTTGCAGGGGGGAGGGGAGCTTGGCTGACCAGAGTTAAATGACATGGGCAGTTACTGGCCCGCTCTATCTGCTGAGAAAAAAACTCTCTGAGGTCACTGGCAAAATAAAGCTCCCAAAAATAATATTTTTGGAACGATTTTGGTGGCCATGGTAACGCTGCGCAGTTGGGGCTTTACCCCGATGACATCAGGCGTTGGCATGGGTTCCTGGCTGGAGCAGGGGAAGGGGAAAGTGCATTTGAGCGAAGGACTCCAGCTTCTTTCTGCCCTGCAAAGGAATCGCATTTCCCAAAGCCGCCTGCAAACAGCTCCGTTGGTTGGTTCGTTGTGGCATGGCACGCCCCCCATGAGCGAGGGGCAAAGGCAGGCCTGTCCCGTCTGTAGGGGAGGGCAAGGTGTAGCACTGGAAATGCAGCGTGCAGAGCGGATCTCTCACTCACATCCTCCCCTTCCCCGCCCCCCCCCCGGTATCTCCCAGAGCATGCTGCTCTGAAACACCCTGCATTTGTACCTGGCCAAACAAAGCAGGGCCCCGTGCCTGTCTCCTCACGAGATCTTGCTCCAGAACTCAGAATTAATGAAGGCGTCAGACTCCAGCCTCTCTGGTGCATGGATTGTGTGGACAGGAAGTTTTGATCCCAGTTTTGTTACTTAGAGCAGAATCTAAACTCTGTGCGAAGTTGCTCTCATTTTCCTGAGCTGGGGGCAGGGGCATTGTAGGGCAGCTACTCCAGTCCTAGCCTCTCCCAACAGGGGGCGCTGGGAGGAGGGGGCCGGAGCACTGGCTGTGGGAGGAGCTCCCAGCAGATCCTGGGACACATGGCAGGGCCAGAGATGGGGTAGGGAGCTGCGTAAGGGGAATGGAGGAGAGGAAAATCGCTGAGCCCTGCTTCGCTGTCCCTCACTAGCTGGAGTGGGGCAGCCAGGCGGGGCTGGGGAGGAGAAGGTAGGTGGAAGAAGGCTGGAACCAAGAAACAGGGAGGCCTGCCCGTACTGTCAGCGCTGCTCCATGGGCCATTCTCCCCGAGGGCACTCTGAGTGCTGGGCCCCACGTCAGCCACACCCTGAAACAAGCAACCCTATGGAGCATCACCCCACTGAGCCAGGCCCCAAAGGGGGAGGGGAGCCGGACCCTGCCATCCACATGCAGAGCCAGCTGCACACTCCCAGGCACCGGGGAATGGAGACCACCGGGGGCACTGGGCAGAGAAGCGCCTTTGGGGCCACCTGCCCCAACACCCATCATTAGGGATGCTCGAGATGCTCTGCAGGGCGTGTTCCCAATCAGTCCCACGATCGATACTCCGGCCAAGCCAGGGTGGGACCCAGGCTGCAGTTCATTCCCGGGGGCAAGCGTTTACCCTTGGCCTGGATCCTGGAGGGTGGGGAGACGGTGTTGGACATGCCCAGTATGGGAGTGCTGGCTTGTCTCTCCAGGCCCCTGTCGTGTAATCACCTGCCATCCCCTCTCCTGACATGGCCTCGGAGCCTGCCAGGACTGTCAGCCACACTCTGTGTTTGTGCAGTGTTTAGCACAGTGGCTCCTATACCTACCATAATCCACCTAATAAACAGTCATAGCAACAGGGTGCAGCCTGGTCTGTTGTTGGCACCCAGCTGTGCAGGCTAGCCCTGCATCCCATGGCTGGCATGGACTCGGGCTCACCGCCTGGTACTGAAGCCACCACAGAGGAGAAGAGCATGATTTCATTCTGATTTGGGAAACAGACCAGAGTCATTCCACGGGGACACCCCAGCCACACAACCTGGGGTGGCTGTGAGATCCCACTGCAGTGGGCACAACTGACCAGGACAGGAGATGGATGCGCCGCTAAGGGCTGGGTGGACGGGGTCAGGGGCTATGCCTGGCACTCATCCCCTCCCTCCCAACTGCTGATTCCCCCCGTGGCATGTGGTTGTTACCCCATCAACCCACAACGCAGCCAGGCCCAGGGGTCAGAGTGGGGTCCAGCCTGAGGCTGGGACTAGTGCAGTAGCTTGTAGAGATGGCCTGGTCTAGGGCTGGTCCCAAGGATCAGAGTCCAAGTCAGGTTGCAGGTTAGGCGGCAAAGTTCAAATCAAGGACAGGCCAAGCTCAGGCATGAGGATGGTCACAGCAATTACAGGAGATCTGGATACTTCCTGGAACACCCCTTGGGTTTATATAGGGCAGGGAGCCAATCAGGAGCCAGGAGATTGCTGTCTCTCAGATCCCATGAGGAGGGACTTCCTGGGTCTGTGTCCATAGTAGGCAGTGGAGGGCAAGCAGGGTGGCAGCATGGGGATGCCAGCTGCCTGGCAGTACTATAGGGCTGGTTTCTAGGCCCATGGGGCCTGACAGAAACCTCCTCTGAAACCATCAGTCTGACAAAGCCCCTCACTGCCCAGCCAAGTGTCAGGAGTGTGGGCTCAGCCCAGCCTCCTGATGGTGGTGGTGCTACAGCCTGGGCCCTGGGGTGCTGATTTTCCAGTGCCCCCTGCTCTAGGGCCAGGTCTTTCGCTGGTCACCAGGCTTGTGTTTCAGGCACCTGACACCCTCTCAGGCTCCCAGGGTGACTCAGGAGTAGCTACACTGGGATTTACCAGAGGAGGGATGTTCTGGAACAGCTACCCAGTAGGGAAAAAAAACCCTAACTGGCTTCAAGACTGAGCTTGGTAAATTCGTGGAGGGGAGGGGATGATGAGACTGACTACAATGGCATGTAGCCAATCCATGACCACTACTAGCCAATACCTCCAATGCCTAGAGATGGGACACCAAATGGGGAGGGCTCTGAGTTACTGCAGTGAATTCTTCCCCAGGTGTCTGGCTGGTGGGTCTCACTCTCAGGGTCAGGAAGGAATTTTCCCCTGGGTCAGATTGGCAGAGACCCTGGGGGCTTTTCACCTCCATCTGCAGCATGGGGCACAGGTCACTTGCAGGTTTAAAGTAGTGTAAATGGTGGATTCTCTGTAACTTGAAGTCTTTAAACTACGATGTGAGGATGTCAGTAATTCAGCCAGAGGTCAGAGATCTGGTACAGGAGCTGGTGTGGGAGATTCTGTGGCCTTCAGTGTGGTGGTTGAAAGATCAAACTCAAAAAGTAGTTTAGCGATAGTTTGCTGTCAAACTGGGAGGACGTATCTAGTGGAGTCCTGCAGGAGTCAGTCCTGTGACCTGTGCTTGTCAATATTTATGACTTGGATAATGGAGTGCAGATTATGCTTATAAAATCTGTGGATGACACCAAGCTGACTGGGTTTGCAGACATTTTGGAGGACAGGATTAGAATTCAAAATGACCTTGCCAAACTGGAGAATTGGTCTGAAACCAACAAAATGAAATTCAATAAAGATATGTGCAAAGTACTTAACTTAGGAAGGCAAAATCAAAGGCACAGCTACAAAAGGGGAACAACTGGCTAGGCAGTAGCGCTGCTGAAAAGGATCTGGGTGTGATAGTGGATCACAAATTGAAAATGAGTCACCAGTACGGTGCTGCTGTGAAAAAGGCTAATATCATTCTGGGGTGTATTAATAAGAGTGTTGTATGTAAGATATGGGAGGTAATTGTCCCACTCTGTGCTGCACTAATGATAAAATTAGCAGGCAGCAGGTTTAAAACAAACAAAAGGAATTATTTCTTCACACGATGCAGTCACCTGTGGAACTCGTTGCCAAGGGATGCTGTGAAGGCCAAAACTATAACTGGGTTCGAAAAGAGCTAGGTAGGTTCATGGAGGATAGGTCCATCAGTGGCTATGAGCCATGCTGGTCAGGGATGCAACCACATGGCCTGAGATGGAGTACTGTGTCCAGTTCTGGATGCCACACATTAGGGAAGATGTGGACAAATTGGAGAGAGTCCAGAGGACAGCAACAAAAATAATCAAAGATTTAGAAACCTGTGGAGAAAGATTAAAAAAACTGAGCCTGGTCAGTCTTGAGGACAGATGACTATGGGGACCTGATAACAGTGCAAATACGTTATGAGCTCCTATAAAGAGGATGAGGATCAGTTGTTCTCCATGCTCACTGGAGGGAGGACAAGGAGCAATGGGCTCATTCTGCAGCAAGGGAGATAGAGGTTAGATATTAGCAAACACTTTCTAACTCTCAGGGCCGTTCAGTTCCGGATCAGGCCTCCAAAGGAGGTTGTGGAAGCCCCGTCACTGGGGGCTTGAGAACAGGCTGGACAAACCCCTGTCAGGGCTGGATTACAGGATGACAGGGTTACTGTCGCAGCACAGGGGGCTGGCCTCTCAAGGCCCTTCCAGCCCCACATTTCTATGGTCTCATGCTCCACTGAGCAGGCGCAGGCTCATGCCAGGCTGCCAGGAGGCCAGGGAGAGGCTGACTGTGAATCCAGGAACCTCCCTTGGTGCCCAGGAGACCATCCATCCATCCCCAGCCCTTACACGTGACTTGGATCCCAGGAGCAGGGAGTTCCCTGGGCCCCTCCATTCCCTGGGCACCCCCTAAGTGCTCTAGTCCATGTGCAGCACTGTCTCCACCTGAGCCGCGGGGCTGACAGGCTGGCTGGCCCAGCGGGCTGGGCACTAGCATGAGCCCTGGGTTCAGTCAGTCCCTGGCTCTGTAACAAATTGCCTGTGTGGCTTGGGGCCTCGGTTCCCCCTCGGCCCTGGGGATGGCAGTCCAGCCCTGCCCCTGCAAGTGGGTGAGGGTGAGTACCGGACACGTAAGGAGCCCCCAGAGACTCTGGAGGTGGGAGCCAGGTACGTACCATAGACAAATGGGCTTTCATGTAACAACTCCCCTCGCCTGGCTAGGGGTGACTAGTGGCTCCCTAGAGAGTGGGCCAGGGGGCTGGCTCAGATTGGTGCTGGGCACTGCCAGCCCCCACTGGGATTAGTGGGAGCTGTGGGCACTCAGGTTGGAACACCCTCCATGCTGGGAGGGACGGGCCTCATCTCCACTCCTGGCTGTGGCCCCCAAGTGTCAGCGCCACAGCGTGCCCGCCCTGTGCTCAGAGAGGTTTGAGGCCCTAGCAGGACCTTTACCCCTTTCAGCACAGTGCCCCCTCAGCACCCAGGGTCTCTCTGTCACAGAGCCGGCCAAGGGCCAGGCACCAGACACAAAGCGCAAAGCCTGGCAGGGAGCTAGGGGACTTGGCTCATGCCCCAAAGCTCTGTTTGCAGACCCTGTAAGTGGTACCCAGCCAGCTGGCGTGGCCAGAGCCAGCCAGCCAGCCACTGCCCCAAACCCTGCCAAAAAGCATGGGAGTCTCAGGGCTGTCCCCCACCAGGGCTGGGATCACAGAGGTGTCCCAGCCAAAACCTGGGGGCCTAGGCCTGTACCTCAGCTCCCCCAGTAATACCCACAGGTGAGTCTCAAACCCAACGTGGCACAAGGGGAATAGTTGACTGCTTCTCTAGTCCAGGCCTTGCCGCTGAGCCAGCCCCACGCACCTTTCTGACTGCGGGCGCTTGCTCGCCAGCCCCAACTGCTGTGAGCCAGAGCTCAGTGTTCCCATGGCTTCAGAGGTGCTATTGAGACGGTGAGGTGGACTTTGTAATTCTCTTTGGCTTGTCAATGTGGCTGCTCTTGATAGTTCTTTGCACAGAGCCGAGTGCCTCTCTGCCCATGTAGTGCCGGTGCCCTGAAGGACTGGGCAGGAGAAGAGGCTGCCTCCTAAATGTTGTAGCCCTCAGAAATATTCCACATTCCCCATCTGGAGACTGAGGACTGTGAGGCGTCTGACTGTCCTCCGGCTACTGAATAGCAAAGGCTGAAGGAAGCGCGGCGGTTTGAAAGTCTTTGACCAGGTCTCTGTAGCTTTTGCGTCATCCTCTCATACCTAAGGTACGCCCCAGCTTCTCCATGGGGTGTGTGGGACTCGCTTGCTGGCTAAGGAGCACAGTAGCCACCTTGGGAATAAGGGGCACATTTAACTGTGAGGCAAAAGGTATAGTAACAGGGGAAGTGAGATCTAGTGGTTAGATCTGGTGGGGCTGGGAGCTTGGACTCCTGGGTTTTCTTCCCAGCTCTAGGAGGGGAGTGGGGTCTCGTAATTACAGGGGCTGAAGGCTGGGAGCCAGGACTCCTGGGTTCTATTCCCAGCTCTGGCAGGGGTCTTGTGCTTAGAGTGGAGGGCAGGGGGACTCCTGGGAGTCAGAACTATCCTTCACTCAGGGTCTCCCTGAAGTGCTGGAGCCGGAGCTTGGAGGGAGCCAGCCACCTTCCAAACAGATGCCAGGGCCTGGGTTTGCAGATTTCAGGACTTAGTTGCTTGTGGCCAGAGGGGTCACTCCTGCCAGCAGCTGGAGCTTCAGGGCAGAGAGGCTGCACTGAGGCATCCGTGCTCTGATACCCAAAGCTGATCCCAGTCCCGGGGGGGCCCTGGGAGTGGGGGAGCTGGCATGAGGGAGGGACATGGCACTGGGGGTGCTTCCTCTGTCCCTCCCCCATACCCTCAGGCTTCCCCCCCTTGCTGCTGTACAGAAACCCACCTCTGCAGTGCCATGGGGACTGGGGATGCACAGGGCCAAGACTCTAAAAGGGGTCACTGAGGGCAGGCTGAATTGTATCAGGCCCAGCACAAAGGCTGGATTAGGGGAGCATGGTCTAGTAGCTAAAGCAGGGGGCTGGGAGACAGGACTCCTGGGTTCTATCCCCAGCTCTGATACTGGGTGGCTGTGTGCCATGGGTCAAAGCTGTCATTCAGTGCCTCAGTTTCCCCATCTGTAAACTGGGCTAGTGTCACTGCCCCAGTGTCACAGAACCTTGTGAGCTGGTGCTACCTGGGGCTGGAACAGATGAGAATTCTGCCACAGCTTCTGACCTGACAGTGCCCCCTGCAGGGAACCTCCTGGTTAGCACACACCCTCCCCCCCCCCCGCCCCCAGCTGTGCAAGGCCTGGCTGACAAAGGGCCAGCAGTGCAGCAAAGTGCTTTGATCCTCTGGGTGATGGTTTCTAATTGGAGGGGAAACAATTTTCCGGCCAGGGTTTCCCAGGACGGAGATTCAGCTGGTCGATAAAATGCATTTCCTTGTCTTTCTGCCTTCGGAGTCTATCGATTTCGCTCAGAAATAGCCTGATGGCAAAGGGGATGAGTCAGACTTTGAGCCTCCCTGCTACCAGAAAGGAAAAGGGTGGTCTGGGGGGACCCGTCTGAGAGCAGGCAAAACCTCTCATGGCTGGGTGCTGATGCTAGCCTAAGATGGTGCAAGGAATCGGCATGGCAGTAGAGCCCGAGGCCTCGTCTTTGTGCCAGCACAGCACCTACCTCCCCTACCCCTGCAATGCACCGCACTGATCATCTCTGGCATAAGGTGGCAGCCCCAGGGGGGTGGCCTGCTCAGCTGCCTGCTCCAGGGTAGGCCATAGGAGCCAGGCAGGGGCTTCAGCTCTGGAGCTGCTGCCTGTGATGGTGCTGGTTGCAATCCTGCTCTGGCTGGCACTGAGCAGATAGGAAGAGCACGGGTGTGACAAAACCCTCCATGCTCAAGCCCAGGACCCAACTCTGGCACCACCCGCTGAGCCCTGGGGAAGGCAAGGGAAGGCATTGCTGGGGAGCGGCTGCCATCTAGTGGCCGTTGTGCATCACCCCTTCACACACGAACCCTGCCAAGCTGTGGCTGTGAGTTAGAGGTTTACAACTGCAGACCAGCTGTGGAACAGTAGAGGTTCCCCTCCCCTCCATTTCCTGTATTCTGCCATTGCAAGAACAAGAGATTTTCCTTGCATGCAAGGTTGTCCGGGAGGGGCCTTATCCCTGTTCCTGGCTCCTTTTCTCCCTGCATTCTGGGGAAATGCAAAGGGACAGCCTTGTGATCGAGGCTCAGCAGAGCTCTGCAACTTCTCACGGGGCTATGTCTACATGCAAAGGCAGCAGCGCATTAACGGGCCTGGTTAATGGAAGCAGCACAATCCCCAGGGCAGATTCATGATTTCAAGGCCCAAAGGGACCATAGTGATCATGGTCTGACCCCCTGAATAATCCAGGCCCACAATAATCCCTCAGCTGAGCTCTAAGAAAAATAGCCAATTGTGATTTAAAAATTGCCTGTGGTGAACCCACTACAGCTCTTGGTAAATGGTTCCCATGGTTCATTACACTCATGGTTAAAAATGTACCCCTTCTTTTCAGTCTGAATGTGCCTAGCATCAACTTCCAGCCATTGGGCTGTTAGACTTTTCTCTGCTAGACTGAACAGCCCATTGTGAAGTATTTGTTCCCTGTGAAGGTACTTTTATAGACTGATCAAGTCAGCCTTTCACCTTCTCTTTGCTAAGCTAAATACCCAAGGGGATCAATCACCGTAAAGCAGGCTTTCAAATCCTTTAAATCTTTCTCATGGGCCTTCTCTAATTTAACAATAACCTTCTTGAATTGTGGACTCCAGAACTGGACCCAGGATTCCAGCAGCAGTGCCAAATACAGAAGTTAAAATAACCTCTCTGCTCCTACTGGAGACTCCCATACGCATCCAGGGTCACATTAGCCCTTTTTACCAGTGTCACACCGAGAGCTCACATTCAGCTGATTATCCACCACACCCACCAACTCTTGCTCAGTCTCTGCTGCCCAGGATCAAGTCCCCCATATTGTAAGGAGGGCCTGTATTCTTTGTTTCTAGATGCATGCATTTACATTTAGCCACATTAAAATGTCATTTATGGAGCAATGCAGATCATTCTGTATCAGTGACTGGATGCAGTTACACTGGTATAAGAGGCTGAGGCCTGAATAGATTAATCGTGGATAAGTGACTCACCTCCGTGGAAGCAGGGAGACCCTGGCATTTCCTTCCCATCCTGGCCCTTCCTTTCAGCCCACAGCCTGGAGCATTTTGTTGCCATATTCCTATGGTCGATGCCATCTTTACTGGGCTGCTCATGAGTCCATATGGGAATAGGCTACAAAGCAATAAAGCTCCTTTTACCTAGCATGGCTGCATCCATACTAGGGCTTGGGTTGCTTTAACTATATGGGGGGGATAACACTCCTAACCTCTCATGGAGGCCAGGCCCCAAGAGAGGAATGGGAGAACATGGCCCTAGAGCATCTGGAGAATACACACTGTGACTGTTCAATCCACAGAACCCAGCCCACAGGAGGGGGCCGTAGGGAAGGAGCAGAGACGCAATGCAAAGGGAACTTTGGGCTCTTTTCAAGCTCTGTAACAATTCTGCAAAGGACACAAATGCACAGGTAGGCGCATGCACACACACCCGCAGTGCTGGACAGACTTCCCTGTTGGCTCCACTGGCTGTCCTGAAAGCTGTGTGAAAATTCTTTCCAGCAAATAGTGCTAGGCAACGTCAAAGGGGAGGAAGGGTGTCATGTCCCAGCCCAGGCAGATGGGGGACATGGAAAGGATCCAACACAAAGATGCACCCACTTCTTTAGGACCAAAAAAAAGCACGTCCCCGTAATACTCCAATGGTTGTGGAATCCCTACTCCCATCCCCTCCCCCTGAGAGCCCCCCAATTTATTACAAACATTTGAGAAAAAGTTTGCTACCCTTTTGAAAGCAGGGCAGAGGGGCAGTAGAAGCTGCAAAGATGGCAGTACGAGAAACTTTAGACATATACATGTGTCAGCTTCAATCACAGGTAGGGTAATGGGGCAAGCCTCAAGCTCTGCCCACAAGACAAGCTCCACCCACTCAGATCAGCAGGAGATTCTACTTACAGCACATTGTGTGCCTTCAGAATACACCCACCCACTCCTTTGTTGCCAGCATTGAAATAGTTAACAATGACACTGACAGCCAACATTAGGTTTCAGAGTCAATACACAGCAGAGACAAGCAGGGGGAAGTCAAGCTTTCAGAGCTATCATTCCAGGCTATCTGCAGACCCAGGTACATACATAGTGCTGCATTAGTAGTTTTTCTTCACAACCACACTTAATTCCAGAGCATAAGTTGCCAACTCTGCCAGTCACCCCCCAAACAGAGCCCTGTGGCTGTGTCAGATCTGGGAAGAGGAGAGGCAAAGTCACTGCTGTAGCCCTTTTTAACTGGATTCACTGGCAGGGGAGCTGGAGCCTTTGCCCATTGGCTTATGGAAGATGAGTCAGAGCAGTAACATCTGATGTGGTATGATGGGGCTGGACAAAGAGCAGGGAAAGCTGCTTGCTGTCCATACTGGGCTGGAGAGTATTTCCTCAGAAGCCACTAGAGCTTCTGGAAACCTAGGGGCTCCTTAAATGCAAAGCCCATCCCAAGCAGCCTGAAGGCACAGAAGTGGGGTGTGGCTAATTCACCCTTCCTATGTCAGGAGCCACCCATTCCTTTAAGGCAGAGTGCAGCATGCTAGAGGCCCAGAAACCTGCACCTACCCTCTGCAGCTTCATAAGTAGTAACTGCATCAGCTCTACAGCTGGATGGTGAGAATCCAGCACTGGCTACAAAGGATGATTTGAGCTCATGAGGGTGAACTAGAGCTCCCTCCTGCTCAGATTCTGCTTTTACTTGCTTCAGTGTAGAGATCCCCTAACCTCAGCCTGCATAGACTGCATTGGCAAGTTCTTCAGGCTGAGTTTAGTTGCAGCCACATTGATGCTTATGGTTGATTTCTCTCCTGTAGCATCAGTGTTGTTGGTTGAAAAGCAGAATGCTTACATTTGTTATTAACAATTGAAGAACATGTTAGTTTACCGTGCCGCTCTTCAGAGTGGAGCCAATATAACTGATCACAAAGGAAATTCAGACCATTAGCTGTGGTGTAAAATGCTTGAGAACCAGGAAAGAGGACAGAAGCCAAAGAGTAAGACAAGGCCTCAGGTGACAACACTCATTCACAAAAGACTGACTGATAGGAAGAGAGCCCGGGAGACAAGGAAGTTGCTGGGGCCCTGGAGGAAGTGGATATTCTTCACTCAGCCCACTGAGAACCAATGACAGGGTCAGTTTTGAGTGTTTTTCTTGTAGAAAGAAGCCAAACTGGCAACTAGAATCAAAATCTTCAAAAAGTCTATACAAAGGTATATCATACAAAATATACAGGAAAGTTGTGCCAAAAAAAAAAAACAAAAAGACAATACAACAAAGGAGATCAGAGACAGTGTCAAACCACAGCTAACATCCCGCACCTGCTCCAGAGACCTGGAGTGACATTGACACTACGCACTCTTAACTCAAAATACATTATGTTACACTATGTACAAGAATGTATAAAGATGCAGCATCCCTTTTGTCCTGGCCACAAGCTCTCCAGCATGAAGGTATAGCAATTCAGACAGCCCCTCATGGAAGCTACATGGGTGAAGGGAAGACAGTCCAAGGGAATGAAATGGTTAATCCTAACCCATACTCAGCATACAGCACTGCCATCAAGGTCCCAGGGTTTAACAGTCAGTTCCACGTAACAGACAAGTCAAGTGCTTTGGTAGCTCTTAAGCCTCAAGGGCGTGGAACTCATCATTCCATCTCCGTGAAGCGAGCAAACATGGCTTTCCGCACCGCATCCTTGTACGAGTCGGCTGTGGAGACTCCGTAAGAACTCCCCTTGGCTCCCAAGCCAGCTCCTCGCATGCGCACTTGAGCCTGGAAGGAAACAGACACTTTAGCATTGGGCGTACAGAATCCTGCGCACCACACCCACTGTAGAAATCCCTATGCTGGCTACCTAAGGGAATCTACTACAGTGGGAAATAAGTACAATTCTTATCAGGTCAACAGTCACCTAAGCAGATGTTATGAGAGGGGGGAGATGAGAGATTTGTTGCATTCCTTTAACAGCTATTTAAGTCCCTCTAGCAGATTTATTACTAGGAGACCTGTCTCTGGGAGGGGCCCCCCCCCAAGTCCACAGATACAGCAAGAGCTACATGCTTAGCTCTCACCTGTACACAGCTGACTTGCTGCCAGAAGACACACTAACAGGATGAGGGAATGTGCCTCACACATTAGCCAAGCTGCTATTCAAACAGAAAACATGGCAGACCCAGCCTCGCTAATAGAATCAGAATAGATGTTAGAACCATGTGCATAGAAGTGACCCACCTTGGAGCAGTACAATGGGATAAGCACCTCTAGCCTTGCCCACTTCCATGTCATCTTAAAGTCAGAGAAAACTAGATTCTGAATTACAGTAAATATGGTGAAGTGCAAACTGTTCTAGCCCTTAACTTAACCCATGACCCCAACACTGACTGCTGCACTACATACATGCACAAGTTTACCTTCCTGTTAAGACAGCTTTTCAAAACTATATGTATGCCACCCTGTGCACACAGTTGTGGGACAGTTTGAAGAGCCCTACTCCAAAAATGGTGCAGATACTTGGTGACTGGGAAGGGGTGTCACAGCTGGGGGTTCATGCCAGTTCAGACCTTAGTTGCAGCATATTCTGCTCCAACTGTCAGGAAAGTACTTTTTCAGGGCATCTAATTGCTGGGGACAGCCTCCACTGTAATTAGCAAAGCCAACAGTACTGTATGTACTGTTGCCAGTATAAGCCAACCATCTCTCCTCCTCCACCATGCTTACCTCAATGGGAGCTGTGATACCCTGGCATTTCCTTCCGAGTCCTGAACCTTCCCTCCAGCCCATGGCCTGGAGCATTTTGTTGCCAATATTACTATGGTCAATGCCATCTTTAGTGGGTTGCTCATAATTCCTACACAAGAGAATAAACCATTAGATTAAGGAAAGCCTGTTATGTACTCTAGAAAGGCACTACAGTGCCTGGCAAATACATACACTGTGCCAGCATCAAACACCTTCTTGCGCTTCGGCTCAGGGGGTTCCGGGATACCATATTTCTCTCGCCGTTCAGCAGCTCTGTCTCTGTATTTCATCTGCAATGAGATATATTCTGTAGGACTGAGTGCAAATGGCTGTAAGTGGGATGCCAACTCCACCAGACACTCAAAGTCAAAGAATTTCCTCTTGGCACTTTGAGACAGCAAGAGCTAGGTGCTCAGAATACTACAAGTTACTGTTGGTTTGCACAGCTGCAGGCGCACCAAGTTCTGGGTTAATTGTTTAAGCCACCCTCATCTTTCACTGTGTATAATACCAAGTCCAAGCATTAGAGATGCTGCTTTTGGAGCAGGCTGAACATTAACAGGAAACACTTTCTCTTCACATAAATACCCAGTCTATTCAACTGGGCAGTTTTGCCAATTGAAAGGTAGATAGTTGGGAAGATTCACAGAAAGGCACAAATAGGAATCTATCATTCTGAAAAGCTTTTAGCAGTAAATAGAGAATAGGAGCAGTGTGTTTGATGACTTTGCATTAGAGCAGAGGTTCTCTCACATACTCCCCCTGAGACACGCAAGCCAGCTCTAATTTTGCATCATGACCAAAATGCAATTTATAGTCACTCCAACCAAACCAACCCTCAGTTTTAGTGAAGGGCTTCCTTTTCTCCCCTCCCTAGTGCTTACACTATGCCCTGGATTTAAAACTTAATCATGGTGAGGAGCAGGACAAGCAGGATCAAGGAAACTGGTTCCTCAAGAGGTCTGAGCTGTGTATCCCTGAAGCAGAACATGATGGGGCACAGGAAGTAACTACATTGGGATGCGACTAGCAGGGCAATGAGGACACAGCTACTCTCCTCCTGAGTCCTGGCAAAATAAACAGAGCACAGCAGTTGCTAAGATCCCCCACTTCCCAGCCCACCTGAGGGTCACTACCTCCAGTGTGGGAGCCCATACATAAAAATACTGCTGTATAGCAAAGAGTGAAAAAGCCACTCTCCCTTCCCTGATAAACAGAACTTATGAGCACTTGAGTATTCAGGTCTTATTCACTGGGAAAGCCCCCAAGCGTGTCACAAGGCAGGTGTTTAGGATAATCTAGCTCCTGGTTATCCCCAGCTGGTGACATGGAACTGGAAAGAAACATCCTATCCATCACAAATGCATGTTCATCTCTGGATCCTGTCTTGCCACATGGCCACTGACCTCTCTCTCACGCAGCTCCAGTGCTTCAAGTTCCTGCTCCGACAGCCTAGATCGCCTGTAGATATCCATGTTTTGCTGTGTCAAAGGAAGTACATCATGTTAGGAGGATGCTCAAGGAGGCCACATGGCTGCTGTTTTAGAACAGTAACACCATGGTGATATACCTGACAAACAAATGTTGGTGGTTTCTGGAAAGCAAAGCTTTCTAGTACAAGCAGTGCTATAGTACTTAACTCCAGTGTAAAACACTGCAACCAAGCCCACCTCAGAGATGGGAGCTGCTCCCACAAACAGTTACCTTGTGCAGGTCAGAGAGCTGCTGGTGTCGGACCAAGGCATCTTTGTTTGGAAACTGCCTCCTACACAGCAGACAGGCCAGCTTCTTCCAGTCAGTCAGCTTCTCTTCCTCATTCTCGATTCTTTCCAGCAGGTCCTCCTCATTATCGCTATCTCCACTGTAGGCAGCCACCAGGCCACGCTGGAAGGCAGGCAGGGCCACCATTAGCAAAGGGAACATTGTACAGGAAGGCAACTGCAGCAGGTGGCAGGATCCTCAGTTTAAAGAGTGGGTATCACAGAAATGGGCACAACTGAAGGAAGTGCATCTCCTCACCCGCAAACTTCCTGATAGAGTAGGGCAACACCATCATGCAAGATCTCATGCCCTCCCCAATGGGCACAACTCTTCAAGGTAGTTCCACAGCTTAACATCAGGAACACCACATCTAGAGCCCTGCAAATCCATGGACATCCATTTTATATCCGCAGATGTGCAATCTGCGGACCATGTTTGTGGACTGGATGCGGATACAAATTTTATATCAGCACAGGGCTCTAATCATATCCTACAAGTGGGAATGCAGCATCCCTGGAAGAACTAATTATTCCTTCCAGCTAGTCTGCTACTACACTAACTAAAAACTGTCTGCAGGGCCAGGACCCTTACCTGAGCCTATCCCTTTGCACAAAAGACCCCAGGACTTCAAAGCAGAATAGTATCAGCTGACACTCAGATAAAAGCTGGCTGCCATGTTCCCAGCAGCATTATCCAAAGCTGCAGCAGTATGGGAATGAGTTGAATGTGTGTACGCTTACTTTGAGTGGATTCTCCTCCTCTCCATTCTTTACCACCTCTGGCATGACCTGCTGTCTCTCAGACAATGTGCCCTAGGAAAGAGAAAGACATGAGCTCTGGGCTCTGCACAGCTTGCCCTGCTCTGTAACCACCCTCCTCCACATGACTACCTTTTTCTCGAAAAGAGCAAAGCCAGCATCTGCTGCTGCTGATTCCCTCCTCTCTTCCTCCCTGGAGCAGAGTGGCTGGAAGCTATTCTTAAAATTCTCTTTCTGTTTGTTTAAGCTCTTTGCCCAGCGCTCCATGTCTTTAGCAATCTGAAACACAGACAACAGGGACTGAGTCAGACAACTCACTTTGCACGACGTCTCCCGGGACTTTGGATCTAGTCATTCCAACATCTCTAATCCCTGTAGGAGGTGACACACACACTTTGACCCAATGATCTTTTAGGATTTTAATAAAGCCCGGTTATGGTATCATATCATCCCACTTTTAGTGCTTTCCTTTGAAAAGGAATTTTCACTGTCCACACTATGCCAGAATTGAAATTTACCCATTGCCACTGGAAAGCCTTTGAGGAATCTAGTAACCAGCTTTGACTCAAGCTACAGTGAAAGCAACAGCTTACAATTACCCCCTTAGCCCAGACATCAGCCCCAGCAGGCTGCTAGTCAAAGACTGTGGTGCTCCTGTTATGCTATAACCCCTTGGTTTTCACAAAAAAACTTTCCAACTCCTCCCCAGTTCTCTACTATGCCTACTCTGAGGTGCAGCTACACATCCAAATGGCTCAACCCACATGTCCCCTGCTTCAAAAAGAACCCAGAATTTAAAAGGTTACATGTGACGATCCAGTTCCAGAAAAGCTTAGATTTCCCATCCCAGTTGTGATCTGATTTTATCTCCTCACCTGCTGAGCGGTTTTACTCTTGGGTTTCTCTTTCTTCTCCTTCCCTTCTTTGCTGGAAGGTGCACTTGTTTGCTGATATGTTATACCCTCTGCAGCAGGCATGTAGGTCTCTTTCTCGCCATCCCAGTAAAGGTACTGCTGGGTTAGGGCATTGTAGTAATACTGAGAGAGAAGGGAAAATCAAACAGTTATCCATCTGAGATGAGCTAAGTGTACAAGGGACAACTGCTACTCCCCAACCAAGAGGAATGTTAGATTCAGATTGTTAGATTTGAGTCAGAACTTTCCACAGTATCCCAAATCTCCACAAAGTGGTCAACCAGGTATCAGCCTGTTAAATCCCCTGCTTGCAACCACATGCATTCTAACCAGGTAGCATTACAGGAAGAACCTTCTCCTCTACTTCACAATTTCTTTTGTGACACCCCACTAAAGCCCAGAGCTAGACAAATTTAACTAGATTCTGCAGAGCTAGATGTCACACCAATAGGATCTATAGTTAAAGGCCTATACTCATATGGGTTGTTCAGGGGAAAAAAAGCAATGTGAAAAACTGCTACACTGTAGGGAACACACAGCAGCCCTGAATCACTGTTGAGGGAGTGCGCTGCATTTACTATTTTACCCCCCTCCCAGGAATGTCAGTTTCACTCACAGTTGATGAGGCATGAAACTAACAGACCTCAAAAATTATGATGGATGGGAAGAACTTGCGTTTACCTGGGAGTTAGGATCATAATAGAGCCCTGTTATGGGATCATAATAATATCCTGAAGACTCATCGTATTGGTAGGTAGAGGTGTCAGGGACAGCTGTAAAAATCAAGATGTGGGACATGATCGTTCCAGTTGAATTGAAACAGGTACCTTTTCGTTTCAGTTAAGACAACTGTGATTATAGCAACTATCTCATCAACACACATTGCATTCACTGCCAGGGATGGCTTCACTGCCAACAACGTGGGAAGGAAACACTAAATCGACAGAATATATTTATCTACTGCCACACAATCACAGATGCGCTTCTGCCAACAAGAATGACTCGGCTTTGCTTACCATATTTGGTGCCAGGGACCACGCCAGTTGGAGAAGCTGACTGTGCCTGGGTGCTGGTGCTTGGCTGTGCTGTTTCAGTCTGGAAAGAATTGAAACCTCATTAAGGATGTCCTTGCAGGGTCCATGGAAATCAAGACCAGCAAACCCAGCCACCAGCAACATATTAGTATGCACACCAGCTGTTCTTGACCCACGTGCGCTCTCTCTCTCAAAGAGAAGAATCAAAGCCAGTGTAGAAAGAATGGCAGATAGCTGGTCTTTTGTAACTAAAAGTTCCCCGACAGACTGATTTCAGTCTACAGAAAGATTAAAGTTTAGAATGAAATGACTCCCCAATTTTGCTACATGCTCAGTTGCAAAGCAGCACAGGAATGCCCCATGATCAATTCCAACCCTGCCTGCACAGAAAGTCAGTAGCAAGAGCTCTACAAAGTTCTATATTTACCGGAGAGTCAGGAGAGTTGGGCTGTTGATTATATAGCTGTGGACTCTGGGATACAACAGCTGCTGTAGTGGTGGTAACTGGAGCACCTGCCAATGTATAGTTTGTCAGTGGGTCAGTGAACTTATTTCCTGGAACTCTTGGGACAGCACTTCATGCCAGAGCTAGAGTAATTCCACTTACTAAAATGTGTATCAGCTCCCATTATCACCTCCAATAGTCCTCTTAGACAAGAGCATTCAGAGGATTGTCACAGCTAATGGGCATATAATTCAATCTACACAGACTGGGAAATACTTTCTTTACAGAAGGAGATATAAACAGACTCTCTGGGAATAGAACAGTTAATACAGCATGGTCAATACATGCAGGATCTTTCTTGGCATCAATGTTAAGCATTTACTATGCCAGAAGTCAGCCACCTTGCCTACATCCAACAGTAATTCCTGGTAAACAACACCTGCTAGCATCAAAGATTAGGCTGGAGCAGCTCAGGTGTGGCTTTGAGACAAATGCAGATCCGAGTTCTATAGGGGAGTCCATAGCTGCCCTCCATTTTAAATGAGTTGCAACCAGAAGAGACTAGAGGTCCCTACATGCTCCATCTTGAGCAGACCTTGGCCACCCTGGTTTGCTGGAGATCAGAGACTCCTTTATTCCAAATGGCAGAATCAGCTAGAACTGCAGACGCTAAATGGGATTCACTTGATTCTGCAGAGATTAATACTGCTACACAACTCGCATCCCAAAAAAGAGCTAGTCGGAAACGTAAAGAAGATATTACCTGATATAATAGCTGCTTCTGTGTCCAATGCTCCAGCCTGACTCTGGTAGTACTGCTGGTAGTCCTGTGAGTACTGTGAAGGGAAGCACATGACAAAGTAAGCATCCAGTCGAGCAGACTTTTGCTCAGACAATGAGTAAACACTGTTAACAACATTAACCAACATTACCCACCTGCGCATACTGGGTATAACCATCTTGCCCTGGCTGGAGGTAGCTGTAGTCAATGGTGCCTCCTTCTCCACTATGAGGCTGCAAATTCCAGCAGAGAGTTTTATCAGAGACAAGTCAGTTCCTTTATTTCACGGTTTCTAAAACGTGCTAATACTGTATCCAAGCCAACAAGCTTGCTAACTGTAGTGACCATTTCCTTCCTTAGTACTCTGCTCTGTATCTCCATTTAGCCAAGTCAGGAACTGTTGTCATTAGTGGACTAAGAATTCTCTAGTTTCATTTTAACAAAAGTAACGTGCTAGTGTATGGAAGCGTCCCCATCAAATCTTACCTGGGTAGATGACCACTGAGCTGCAGCGATGGCTGTGCTTGCCACAGAGAAGGCACTGACCCGGTTACCATCTGGGAGAAGCAAATCTCTGAAACCAGGAAGATCAAATCAAATGAATGAGCAAGTGATGCTTTCTCTCAGTCAGCCTCTGCACAGGAAATCTCCCTGTATTCTATTGTTCCACAGGGATTCACTGACCACGATACATGTGGATCTCTAAAAATACCTACTAACACCCTCTCAGATGTCCCAGCCGGCTAAAGTGCAGTCTGGCAAGTTTGGGGGAACAGGGTAGTTACTTTGAGCCTCACAACTGTGTAATCCAGAAATACTGAACAAAAATTTTTGGGAAATAATTCTGCATCTCTTAAAAAAATCAGTAGCAGTGGCAATGAGAGGGGCTTGAAATGCCAAGGAATAAGCAGCTGGAGTTGATGATCATATTTTCGCTTCATGTGATATGATGGACAAGCAACAGCAGAACTGGTTGAGTGAGCAGAGCCATTTCCCCAAACAGAATGTTGTACTTACAGTACAGGCCATGACGACGCCTGCAAGTCTTAGGCCTTGTCTACAAAACAGGGGAGGCGTACACACTACAAAGCTACTTTTGTCAAAAAACTCTGCTGTTTTGCCGACAAAATAAAACCACCTCAACGAGAGGCATAAAGCTTTTTGCGGCGAAGTAAAAGCGACAAAGCAAAAGTGACAAAGCATCAGTGTAGAGATTGCTGTTTGTTTGTTGACATAACTGGCTTCCACCAGTATCCCACAATGCCTGCCATGACCGCTCTGCTCACTGTTTTGATCTCTGCTGCCCTACAGGCATGCGCCCCTCCACTTTCAAAGCTCCAGAAATATCTGACAGCTGAGTATGCTGCTCTGGGAACTAACCATTAACATGGAATGCTCCTGTTCTG